>NC_140950.1:7150000-7607500 GCF_014529385.1 Adiantum capillus-veneris | reverse complement strand
TAGTTGCTCTAGCACCTCATCTGGAGGGGTTTTGATTATGCTCTGAATCATTGTATTTGGCTAGGAACACTAACATCCAACTATATGTACTCAATTTAAACTTGAGTTGTTGGGTGAATTGATGCCTTATGGGAGATTACCTTGTGCTTTGCCATACAATGCCATAATGATAACTCCTAGCTTTTTCTATGCAGAATACAGTAGGTAAGTGGAGCTATCCACCATAACAAAAAAATATCTAGAAAACACCGCACCCATTTGGTTACAGTATGGGATGAACTCTTACTAGGTTTGCTTAGACCCCATTTTTTGCCTCATGCCTGGTCGAGAGCCAGGCAGGGCTTTTGATTTGATCGAGATACCTAAGATTTAGCACTCTGTCGTGACGGGTCTCTTCCACTCATTGTGTGTCACGACGAACAGATCTCTTGATGGTGGGTGGCTTGGCACGGACTTTTTGCATTCCTCTCTTGGTATGATTGTAGCAGTAAAACCTCCTACACTCATATTGAGAAGGATCGGTGCTAGGTTGCTGCAGCAACTCCATAACTGAGGACTTTTGATGATTTCCCCTGCCTCTTCCACTATATAAGGTGAGGGATTTTTTCTCCTCCCTCACTTAGACTTGGTGTATGAGAAGAATGTGTGAGTGAGGTCAGGTTGATGCTTGGCTCTACAATAATCTATATCCACTACTACTATCATGATTGTTAGGATGGCTTCCACTTGAAAGGTTTTATTTTATTCACCATCATTAGTGTGTATTGTGCATCCTACCACATTGTCCTTTTTACCTAATTAGCTTCTGTTCTAAACTAGTCTTTTACTAATGTTAATTGATGATATACCTATGATAATCCAATGTTGCAGGGTTATTGTGAAACTTAAAATCCTACATTCTGCTCTTACAAAAACTTTAAATTTGTTATATGACTATAATGGGAAGACTTGGACATAAAAAATGGTGAAAATGGTTCCTATTATTACTGGTCTTTTTAGCTGAACTCTGGCAATGTTCTAGACACTTCTAAGAAAAGTTGATATACTAATCTAAGCTTGGCAAGACCTTGTGCTTATGATGTATAAAAGATGGGGGATTCTAACACTAGCTTCTGACCAACCTATGGTTATTGATCTAGTCATGTTGCTTTACTACCTAAAAATTGGCATAAATAGAGATTATGGTTGACTTAAGGTTATTACTGATCTGGTTTTTGTGGTATAGGGAAACATGGTTGCATAAACTTGCCTTAAGGAATCAAATTACATTATGTTTATGGTTATTGATTTTAAAATGAGGGCTGATTGGCTACTGGTTGACTGGCTGTTGGTCGAAGAATAGACTTTTTTACTTGGTAATCTGATATTAACTTCTTTAGCACTAAAGGGTTGTGGTTTTATTGAAATTTTTTGAGAGTATTTCTTTTATGATCGAGGGAGCTCTGCTCACCTGGTCTCTGTGGTTTTTAGCAGGAATAAAATATTACTATATTATGGCTTAAGCACAAAACAGGTTGGAATTTTTTTTTATTATCATTGGTCCTCTGGCTAAATGTGGAATAATTTTGGAAAGTTGGACTTTTGGCCTGCTCATTGAGCTTGAGAATGTACTGTCTACAAACATTGTTACCTCAGTAATACCTTATTGATGGATCACTAGGGCACTGAATAGAGGTGACTTGGGTATGATTTTACCATAGAAATCTAGCTCCACTTTTTGTGGCTCTAGCTAATACTTCCCTGGGTAGTTTGTCCAACTGCTACTTTGATACCAAAGAAAATTCTTTATGGTACTTAATGTGTGCTGATGGGTGAACATGCCTGCTGGCAGATTAAGAGATTACTCATTAACTTTTTGTTCTTGATGTCTAGCCTAATTTGGGGTTTATTTTTACTATTGGTAACCATATTCTTCCTTACACATTATACCCTTATTAACTCTTAAGTTAGCTTTTTTTGAGAATGGTATGGAAAAATCTATTGTATGGTTGTACTTGTTTTGATAGTTCTGAGTTGCACGTGGGTTTTCACTAATAAGAACTCTTGGAAATGTTGGCTATGTTCACTGACATGCTAACTTGGCCAAATCTTTCACCTCTGAAATGCCGACTTTGCTAGATTCCTGGTGTATGACTGGACCTTTGATCATGGTCCCTAGATGTTGCTAGTATGGCTTTATTTTTTGCTGGGATTGAATTCCTCCTAAAATAACCTGGCTTTTTTTGGGTAGGGTCTGATGGTGAGGAAGTTAAATTTAAGAGAAACTCTATCTACTAGTTATACTGGATAAAAAGGCTTTTTTACAAGATTTACTTGATCTGGGCTAAATCCTCCGTGACATATGGTGAAAAAATGGATCTTTTTGAGCTTTCTTTAATCAAAGATTCAATACTAATCGCTAATGTAATGAAACATTTGGGTACAATGAGATTTCTAGCCATTATGTTCTACTATGGGTAGTCGGTTTGTTCTATTTGAAGGGCTAGACTTTGGAGCATATATTAGGATGTAGTTACAAAACAAAGCATTGCATGCTAGTTTTTGTCCATGCAGTTTTTTAGCTAAAGCAGTACATAGAACGTTTTATACACATGGATAAATCGACAGGTTTTACAGTAAATGGTTATCTTAAAACCATATGGAGTAATTTTGGCAAGAATATTTTTGATGTTGAAACAACCTTGAGATTTTATCTACTTTAATATTTAGGACAGTACCTGGTTTAATAATTTTTAAGTTTGACATGGATAACAACTGATAGGTACTTTGAAGCCTGCCATATGTAGCCAAGTCTAACATATCTGTTGTCTTGACTATATGGATGCAGGTGAGAATTCTATCTTGACTTTGAAAGGTTTAGCTTACTGCAATCCGACTTTGAAAACACTTGATGATTCATCTGGGATAGTTCTGATACCTTTGTATAAACTCATTTGGAGTGATACCTTATTCTTATTATGATGTACAGTTATGAATCAAAGACTGCGTCGTTTTTGTACAAATCTTTGCCTAGTCATCTAAAGCTAGTCGTCTTTTGAACGTCTTGTTCTTTGGTGTGTATTTATTAAAATTAAAACATCTACACACACCCCTAAACACCAAGCCCTCCCAGGCAACTGGTGTTGAGATGTCGAGCTCTACACCTTGAGCTAGCATCCACTACGGGTCTTGGCCGCTTACGGCATTTACTCACTGGCGCGTTAGGTGACCGACACGGAGGATCTCTGCCAGTGATTCTACAGCTGGACTACACTTATAGTGCCAGCCTAGTACGCTTCTAGCGAGTTCACAATTAGTGACCGCATGTACATATGTGCTACTTTTCAGCTTTAGCACTTAGTCATTTTGTACTCTCTTTTCTGTAAAGAAGAAGAAGAAGCTTTCCATCTCTGTGTGCTTTGTGCTTGTCTTGTGTAGCTCTCTTGCATCCTCATTCTTTACATGGTATCATAGCTTGGTGCAGGCATGAGAAGCTAATAGAGCAAGAGCATCACAATCCCTTCGTTCGCAATCCACGACCAGATTTTCGTACAAGTTTCTGAACAGGTCTCCAAAGTGCAGTACACAGAGATTTACTGTACAAGTACAGTGGTTGTATGTACGCTTGATTGTGGACACTCGTTGAGTGTAGGAAGCGTTACAGGTACCACGATAGCAGTTCAGCAGATTTGCAGGTTTTTGCAGATTGCAGCTATTTTGTTTTAGTGCTTCAAGATGTCTGACGGTTTCAGTCAGATTGTCACTGAGAAGCTTGAGAAAAATAACTACCCTGCATGGAAGTTCAGAATAACAAATTTCCTAAATGGAAAAGGTTATTGGGACTATGTAGAAGGAGACAATGAAAAGGAACCAGAGATTCCCGAGGCAAATGCTACAGCAGAACAAAGGAAAGCTTTGAGGGACTGGCAACAAGGCCAGAGCAAAGTGATGTATTGGCTGTCTATGAGCATCACAGATGGCATGATGGGCTATCTACAGGATGCTGAAACCCCCGCCATTGCATGGAAAAACTTAGGCAGAGTGTTCGAGGTGAACACCAAGGCCAGGAAGCTTCAACTAAAGTCGGAGCTAAATCAGGTTAAGAGGAACAACCTCTCCATCAATGATTATGCTTTGAAGATCAAGAGTATCATTGAGGCTCTTGGATCTATTAAAGTCTCAGTGGAAGATGATGACATTGTCCGTGCATTCTTGGATGGTCTAGGAGATGAGTATGTACATTTCAGGTCTTCCATGAATACAAGAGACGACATCCCCGTGTTCCAAGATTTGATTTCTATGCTTATTCTTGAGGAGAAGAACCTTGACACATCTTCTTCTCATGGCAGAAATAATTCTTAACAGGCCTTCTATTCTAACTCCAACAGAGGTAGAGGTAGAGTTCGTGGTCGAGGCCCAAGGGGTTGTAGGGGCCAATTTCTGGAAGGTCAATCAAATCAAAACAATACAGGTGGCAGGGGAAACCAGTCTCAAGGCAGGGGGAGTCAAAGAGGTCGTGGTGCAGGATCAAGCAGGCAGCAACATACTCCAGATAGCAGAGAATGTTGGACTTGTGGTGAAAGAGGTAACATGTCACATGACTGTCCAAAGGGAAAAGCAAGTGGAAAGAGAGAACAGGGCAACTATGCATCTACTAGCAGAGATGCAGATGACAGCAAAAATGAGCGCATGTTTGTTATGCAGCATGTAATGAATACAATGACTGCAGAGAATTCCACCCAAGATGATGTTTGGTATGTGGATTCAAGTGCCTCTAATCACATGACGTCTCGTGGAGAGTGGTTTAGAGATATGCGCAAACCAGATGTGTCAGGCTATGTGTAGATAGGAGATGACACAGCTCACCCCATTGCTCATGTAGGGGACATACCCCTAAATACGAAGAGTGGGAAATCAAAGTACTTAGCAGATGTACTTCATGTCCCAAACATTACAAAGAATCTTGTTTCTAGACAAATGGTTGAGCAGGGTTTGCAGGTTCGCTTCAATCCAAATGGCTGTTATGTAGAAGATTTCCAAAATGGCTGTAAGCTGATCACAGAGGGCAAATGTGTGGGCAGAATGTTTACGCTAAATGTAGACATGCCTGAGGTAAAAGCTGCATTATTTGCACAGGGCACAGGTGTTGTGGTTGATGTTGACATTTGGCACAAACGCATTGGCCATGTCAATGAGCAGAGATTGCGTAGCATGCAATCAAAATAGATTGTAAAAGGTTTGCCCAAATTCAAGGTGGATGGTATGCATAAAGTGTGTGCAGCATGCCAGTTTGGAAAACAGTCAAAGGGCTCATTTCCACATGAGCGCAATGTATGTGAAAAGCCACTCGAGGTGGTGCACACAGATGTTTGGGGTCCAACCGATACTGCAAGTATACATGGTTGCAGGTATTATGTCTCTTTCATTGATGACCATACAAGGAAAGTATGGGTCTACTTCATGCATAACAAAAGTGAAGTGTTTGGTCACTTTCAAGACTTCAAAGTCATGATTGAGAAGGAGACAGATATGCAAATCAAGACATTGAGGTCAGATGGAGGGGGAGAGTACTTCTCCAATGATTTTTCAGATTTTCTGCGAATGCATGGTATACGTAGGCAGTTTACATGAAGATATACTCTACAACAGAATGGGGTCGCAGAAAGGAAAAACAGGCGCATTGCAGAGATTGCACGTGCATTAATGAATGAGAAGAACATGCCTCATCATTTCTGGGCTGAAGTCGTAAATACAGTTGTGTACATTATGAACAAGACACCAACAGCTGCGGTGCATGATGTAACACCTGAGGAAAAGTTTACAGGTACAAACCCTGATTTGGCACACTTGAAAGTGTTTGGCTGCATAGCTTACGTGCATGTACCAGATGAGTTGCGTAGGAAATTGGATCCTAAAGTAGAGAAATGTATTCTTGTGGGATATTCCCTTGAACAAAAGGGGTACAGGTGCTACAATCCTACTACACGAGAATTACGAGTGAGCAGAGATGTAGTCTTTGATGAGATGAGCAGCTGGTACAGTAATGCACATGGCACTATTGGGGCTGATGTAAAAGATGATGTGGTTGTACAAAATGTGAGGCCACAGTCACAGGTTTTGAGTGGACCACAAGAGTCCTCTTCTCGTGGCTCTGTTGAGAAACCATAGAATGGTAGACTACGTACGCAGGTTACTCCACCAACAGGTACAGAGAATGTATCACGAAAAGGAAAGAAAAAGGTTGATGAACCTCCCTTTATGGCTGATGTATCATCAGGTTTTTCACATGTAGACATGGATTCAAATGGTTCTGAACAAAGTCTTGATGAGGAATTTGAAATTTCGGCTGTCAGGACACCTGGTGTAAGGAAAGTACAAGAAGATGCTAGAGGGCAAAGGAGTGACCCAGGACCGCGCAGATCTAATAGAGTCAGAAATCCAGTTCATAAATTGACTTATGATGGGTATCTAGAGCATCACCAAGCCTACATGGCTAAGGTGATACAAGATGTGGAGCCCACATGTTTTGAGGATGCAATTGGAAATGTGCATTGGGATGATGCAATGAATGAAGAGATGGCTGCATTGGAAGCAAACGACACATGGGAGTTCGTGCCATTGCCAAGTGGCAAGAAAGCTATTGGCTGTAAATGGGTGTATAAAACCAAGCATAAGGCTGATGGTAACATTGAGCGTCACAAGGCAAGGCTGGTCGCAAAGGGTTATGCACAGACGTATGTCATAGACTATGAGGAGACCTTTGCTCCAGTGGCAAAGATGAGGACTGTGAGAGCTGTCATAGCAGTGGCTGCATCTAGAGGATGGATTATGCATCAAATGGATGTAAAGAATGCCTTCTTGAATGGTGAGTTGCAAGAGGAAGTGTATATGGATCAGCCACCTGGTTATGTCGATCCAGGTTACCCAGATTATGTATGCAGACTTCTCAAAGCTTTGTATGGTTTGAAGCAGGGCTCTATTGCTGGATGTTTCCATTGCCTCATCATCACTACTATCCTCTAAAACAAATCCACTCCTCTCCTCTTGGACTCTGGAAATAATAGCCAGGGAGAAATCCTCCCTTAAATAAAAGATGCTTTGCACATCATGTAAGAAGATATAGGTCCTGTCTCCAATCCTGAAGTCAGGCATAGCAGGCAACATCATCTGAGCATGCTTCTCAGTGAAGTTACTGACATCCAATGGAAGTTTGATTTCTGTGGTTTTCACAGAGAGTATCTTACTTCTTTGTACTTCAATTGCCTCAACCTCAAGGTCGACTGTATCTTCAACCTCCTCGACTTCTTGTATATGAGTTGTCTCCTCACATTCTTCATCTGGTGCTGCATCCTGCTCCTCTAACACCTCATCAGGATTCTGCATGAGGAATCCAAACAGGCTATTCAGGTAAATTATAAAGCCAAAAGCTTCCTGAATGAGTTTGCATTCTTTTTGGTGCAAAGGGCAGGCTGAATGTCGGCAAGAAGGTGGTAATTCCCTATACTTCTTCAGTCCCTGTCCCTTTCCACCACAGTCATTTAAATGCACAAGAGTCATAGTGGGCAGAAAAACCCTCCCTACCTGCACCATCACTTCAAACTTATCTCTGTAGGACTGCAAGAAATTACTGTGCTGAGCTAACAGGTCTTCAATGTCAAACTTTGGATTAAACATAGAATGAACTAGATCAAACTTGTCCCCAGCACCACAAGATGCTGCAAAATCAAACAGCCTCTCATCAGTTGCAGTTGGGTCTTCCAGAGAAGACACATCCTCTTTGGCTTTACATTTAGTTGCACAGGGACTACTTTCTGGCACATCTGCATCATCTGAGAAGTCTATATTCCTCTTTCTTGTATTTTTCTTGACAAGTACTTTACAGGGTGAGGGAGCCTTGTAGGGTGAGGGATCCTCTTGGCCTGGTGACCTCTCTGATTGATCTTCACCAATTGACTCTTCTTCAGATATGTCCTGACAAAAGTCAACAGTTCTTTTGGCAGAAACATTAAGCAACTGAGCCTGCAAAGGTTGAAATCCTGGCACAAGCTCTGGGTCTGGTTTCAGACTCTTCTGCCTACTGGACCTTAATCCTATTCATCAGGAAACATGACAAGTCTCACTCTCTCTCTCTCTCTCTCTCTCTCTCTCTCATATATATATATATATATATATATATATATATATATATATATATATATATCTGTCTCTCTCCAAAGCACAAACAAAAACACACATAGTCTCTCTCTCTCTCTCTCTCTCTCTCTCTCTCTCTCTCTCTCTCTCTCTCTCTCTCTCTCTCTCTCTCTCTCTCTCAGTGCAGCCGTTTTTTGACCTAGTAGACAGCAGTCCACTCTTTTGATCATAACTTCTTCATCCGAACTCCGATTTGGGTGATCTATAGCCTCAATCGAAGAGCACAAAGTCCTCTACGCATTGATGTAAAGACAAAAATTTTCAGAGTTATGGAAGGCATTTCTGTAGCAGCATTTCCGAAGTGAACAGGTTCAACAAAATTGATTCTCATCTCCTATTTTACATACAATGTCTTCCGGCACTCGCAAGGTTCTTCTTCTTCAACAAGGTCCACAACCATTGTGGAAAATGATCCAAAATCTCCTAAGTGTGGAGATAGCAACACAACCACCCAACCAACGACATCGAAAACCATGATCATGGCGTACTTGGTATCATTGCAAGAGACCGTAAACAAACAAGGCGAAGACTTACGAGCACTTGCAATGGAGAATGGCACACTAAGGGTACTTGTGGTTGAGAATGAGAATCTCAAGAGGACACTTGAGATGCAAACAACACGTTTGATGCAACTTGAAGAGGAAGTCAAGGAATGTAAACGCTCTCTTGTGGACTTGAATGCTTTGAAGGAGCGGATGAGCAAAGTAGAGCATGACCATGTATTGAAAGAGAAGAAATTTGACACTATGAGCCGGGATGTATGCGACATGAAAAATGTATGCACAAACAAGTCTTGGGCTGATGTATGTGGTAGCAATGTGGTTTCTAGTTCCTCACTCGTGCAAGCTATGGTTCAAACAAAGAATGTTGAGAATGTGGATGTGGAGGATTGAAGGAACGGGAGCGACGTTCCAAGAACATTGTTATTCGTGGAATTCCCGAAGAGAAGTTAGAGACACCTCCTTCTCTGCCATTGTTATTGAAGATTTCTTCAAAACCCACTTTGGCATGTCCGGAGTTATGTCTATGGAGCACATAGAGTGGGGAAGCAAGGAGCTCCTCGCTCGGGAGAACGGCCAATTGTATGCACCATGCCGATGAGACCAAGCGAAAGATGAGACCAAGCGAAAATTTATCCTTGATAATAGTTGGATCTATTTGAGGGATACAAAATGTTTTGTATGTGAAGATCGCACTATTAAGCAACAAAATATGCGTCGCAAGGCATATGAGGAAAAGAATAATAAAAACAAGGAGATCTCTCATGAAGAAAATGTGCCCAAGGAGGAGGCAAGTCTCTCAAGCAAATAGGGATGCGTGACCTATGAGACCGAGTTACAATTGAAAATATGCTTTTGGAATTGTAATGGATACCCATGGAATGCGGGGGTTGGCATTGATGAACTAACAAGCAAAGCCGATGTTGTACTTCTTGTTGAAACTTGGGAGCATGATACACAAAGGATTACGGCTTGGAGGATTACAATGTACATTCATTGATGTGGTCAAAGAATCTCAAGCAACGAAGAGGACAAGGAGGGTTAGCATGTATGGTTAAGAAAGGATTGGAAGATTTCATCATGATTCTCCCTTTTATGCTTGCATGGATAGAGATCAATCATTTTCTGATTTGGAAGAGGACATTGCTTATTTCAAAGGTGAAGGTGATGTTATTGTATTTGGGGATATGAATGCTCGCACAAAAACATTGCAACATGATACTCAACAATTTGATATGCCATACATTTCAAAGGAGTTGGAGGAAGTTCACTTGTATGATCGTACTTCAATGGATGAGAAAGAGCCGGATCACTATGGAAAGTTACTTTTACACATGTGTAATAGCACGGGTATGCTCATTGCCAATGGTGTATCTTTGTGGAGTGGAACCAATGGATTTACATGTAGAAGACATAATGGGGATAGTGTGATTGACTATATGCTACTCTCTGAAGCCATCATGTATCGCATAAAGAGTTTTATGTTTGGTCAATGGACCCCGGAATCCGATCATCGCACCTTATGTATTGACCTTTCATGTGGAGAAGCAACTAAGCATGATAATCTCAGCCAAAGGAAAGAGAAGTAATCACTATGTATGGATTTCAAACGGGCACCAATGTACATTGAAATGGTTGAGCAAAAATTATGGATGACAAAGCTTCAATGTGATGCACCATTGGAAACTAAATGGGAAGCTTTCAAGAAAGCTATTTGTTCTTGTGCAGAAGAATGCTTTGCCATAAAGCATCTCCATGGTATCAACAAAGATAGATCACGCAAAAGGTGGTTTGATAAAGAATGTGAAGATGCTCGAAAGTCCTTGATAAACCTTGATGCAACTATGGACAAAGACAACTATCAAAGTCATTTGCATACATACAAGGCATTGATTCAAAAGAAGAGAAGAAGATGGGAAGTAAAGCAACAAGAATTTCAAGTCCAAGAAAAGGCACATGCATGTGGAAGATTTTGGAGAAACTTGAGAGGCAAGCGGGTTGAGAATTTTGGTAACTTGAGTCTAGTGGATATGTACACACATTGTAGGCAATTATATGAGCAAGAAAATACTGAAAAAATGCCATTTTATGGTTCACTCCCATGTATGCCGTCTTTTTTTACTATTGAAGATGTATGCGGTGGGCTTGAAAAGTTGGCCACTCGCAAAGCGGGAGATCTTCAAGGTATCAAACCGGAGATGATCAAATGGACGGGAGATTTTACCCATGAGTGGATGTGTGATATGTTCAACCTTGCACTTCAACATGGTATGCCTTATGATTGGAGTACTAATTGGGTTAAGCCTTTGCATAAAGGAGGGGATGTAAAGAATGTAAGCAACTACCGGACTATAATGATTGGGTCTCTTATGGCAAAGTTGTTTGGGTGCATAACGGAGATGAAATTGAGTGATTGGGCTGAAGAGAATGACAAGCGTACAAAGGGACAAGCGGGTTTTCGTCGATGCCATAGCACCATTGATCATCTTGTCACTCTTCGTGTTCTCATGGAGGAAAGTCAGTTGAAAGGCAAGCGATTGTATTGTTGTTTTGTGGACTTTAAGAAAGCCTTTGATATGATTCCACGTAACAATTTGTGGAGAAGGATGGAAGAACTCCAAGTGCCAAGTGAGTTTATGCTTGCGGTTTCTCGAATCTATGAGAAGGTGATTTGTCAATTGCGCATGGGAAGAGAAATTTCAAAAATTTTTGTAAGCACTATTGGGGTTAAACAAGGATGTCCATTGTCACCAACTCTCTTTGGTCTATGCATTGATCAATTGGAACAAATGGTAGTTGACTTTATGCAAGAAGAAGGCATTGAAGAGGTCACTATTTGCAATGCGGTAATCATGCTTTTGTTGTATGCGGATGATGTAGTGCTTCTAGCACACACTTTAGAAGATGCACAAAAGCTTATGGTTGTCCTTGAGAACTTTTGCTTGCATAGTGGGCTGATTGTAAATGAATCCAAAACAAAGGTTATGCTTGTGAAAACCAACCATAAGGAGAAGCCATGCATTGTGTACAACAACGAGACACTTGAAGTTGTTGAGAGCTTTAAGTACCTTGGCCTTGAGGTTCCATCCAATCACAAGTGGCATGAATGTGCTATGCGTCGTTTGGAAGCGGGAAAGAGATCATATTATGCATTTGAGAACATGTGTAATGCGGGAAACATCAAGTGTTGGGTTCTCAAGAAGTATCTTTTTGATGCATTGGTGAAACCGGTTCTTCTTTATGGAGTTGAAGTGTGGGGCGGGAGCATCTCAAAGTCTACTTGGAAAGAGTTTGAGAATGTTCAAAAGCGTTTTCTTACAAACTTTCTCCAAGTTAAGACACAAACACCATATATGCTCCTACTTCTTGAGTCGGGATCTCTTCCAATTGAGGTTATGGGCATGGAAAGGGTTGTGGAGTACATGATAAAGATGCGTCAAAACCCCTCACATCGACTTCCTACAATTGCATGGGAAGCAAGCAAAAAAGTTCAAAAGACTCATAAAAGCAAGATCTTGAGCACGGGATGGATGCAAGACATAAAGAAGTGGTTTGGGAGATGGGATGCATTACACTTGCTACATGATGCTTCAATTGACTCTCAAGTGAATGAAGCTTTTCTACAACGCCAATGTATTACGGCTTGGGAGAAATCCGGTGGGTCACGCTTCATACATTACACCACCTATATTGCCCCCAACTACAAAACCATGTTCTTCGCTGAGAGAGGAAACCGTACTCAAACTTACATGCTTGAGCCTATTCCCTTGTCCGCGATACGCACTATCGCAGCAATTCGGCTTAGCTCCCATTTCCTTCGATGCGAGATAGGGCGTTGGGGCAATGGAGAAGAGTCAAATCGATTGTGCACATTATGCTCACTGCAAGTTCGAGAGTCTGAGTACCACACACTACTAGAGTGCTCAGCTTTTGATCACATCCGAACTTGCTTCTCTCACATTTTCAGCCATGACTTAGACCTACACACTTTCCTCTCCCAGCCAAAGTGTGGGCTCTCCATTGCGACTCTCATCACTACAATTTTGGAGCATCGAGAGTCACTCATCAGCCATACACATACTACATCACATGTAACTTTGGTCCCATAGGTCATATTTGACCTCCGAGGACGATAATAAAATCTATCTATCTATCTCTCTCTCTCTCTCTCTCTCTCTCTCTCTCTCTCTCTCTCTCTCTCTCTCTCTCTCTCTCTCTCTCTCTCTCTCTCTCTCTCTCTCTCTCTCTCTCTCTCTCTCTTGTATGTGTCTCTTTGTACTAAAGGCGCGCAAGGACGACAACATACTTTTTGCAACTCTCTACGCGCGCCTTAAGTACAATTGAGAGAGAGAGAGAGAGAGAGAGAGAGTCATAACTATACTATAGGCACGCGGAGAGAGCTGCAGCCAGTGTTTGGTTGGCTCTGCGCGCCGTTAGTAATGGGGACAGAGCGGGGAGGGAGAGAGAGAGTGTGTATGTATGTGTGTGTGTGTGTGTGTGTGTGTGTGTGTGTGTGTGTGTGTGTGTGTGTGTGTGTGTGTGTGTGTGTGTGTCTCTGTCTATGGAAGTATGTGTTGAGGTGTGTGTGTGTTGAACAACAGTATGGGTTTTTCTTTGTTTACACACACACACACAATTTGTACCAACTGTTGGAAATACAGAGAGAAAGAGTGAGAGATCACCTTTTGTTGGTGGGGTTTGCAGAAACTCCAAGGGAGGTGTCTCCTCCATTGCTTTTTGTCTGTCAAACTGACTCTGTCTCTCTCCCTCTCTCTCTCTGAGAGTAAGGAGTCCCTCTCTCTATCTCTCTCTCAATCTGTCTCTCTCTCTCTCCTTCTCTCTTTCTATGGTTCTCTCTCTCTCTCTCTTTCTCTCTATCACTCTCTGGCAGTAATGAGGCTCTCTCTCTCTCTCTTCTCTCTCTCTCTCTCTCTCTCTCTTTCTATTGTTCTCTCTCTTCCTCTCTCTCTCAAAATCACACTTATAACGGATACACACGGCGGCGCCCCACGTGTTACTATAAAATAGAGTACAATTGCATGTTGTCGCACGTGCGGTCATTATTGAGACCGTATACTTTTGTACGTCATATATAGAGGTCATGAGAGAGAAAAACCACACCTCGTGAAAGAGAGTGAGTGAAAGAGAGAGAGAGAGAAAGAGAAAGAGCCGTCGTCTGCGTCTCCGACAGCAAGCCGACCCATCTTAGACATAACGAAGGTCTGCGTCCTCAGGAGGTTTGGCCCTCTCTCTCTCTCCCTCTGCTTCTAAAATTTCCCTTTGCCTTTGCCTTTGCCTCTCTCTCTCTCTCTCTCTCTCTCTCTCTCTCTGTGTGTGTGTGTGTGTGTGGTGTGTGTGTGTGTGTGTGTGTGTGTGTGTGTGTTTCTATCACAGTATATTGCATATCTAGCTCTGTCTTAACAAACAACACACACATACAGTCACAAACACAACACACACACACACACACACTCACAAACACACAGACACACAAATAAAACATACACACACACATACACACACACACACACAGAAACAGACAAATATAACATACACACAAACACACAAAGACACAAATATAACATACACACCAAAGACACACACACTCACAAACTCAGAGACACACAAATCTAACATACACACACAAACACACACAGATACAGACAAATATAACATACACACAAACACACAGAGACACAAATATAACATACACACACACACACACATACAGAGACACACACACACACACAAATATAACTTACACACACACACACACACACACAAATACACACACACACAGAGCCTCTCTCTCTCTCTCTCTCTCTCTCTCTCTCTCTCTCTCTCTCTCTCTCTCTCTCTCTCTCTCTCTCTCTCTCTCTCTATACTAAAGGCACGCATAGAGAGGCATAACCGGTGTGCATGTCTCTATGTGCGCCGTTAGTATTGTGCATCGACCAGTGTATGTGTGTGTTATAGAGAGAGGATGTAAGGGGGGGGAAAGAGAGAGAGAGAGAGAGAGAGAGAGAGAGAGTGAGTGAGTCTTTCTTTTACCTTATACTAATGGCGCACGGAGGTGTTTTTTGAGGTCAAAACATGCTCCACGCACGCCTTTAGTAATGGGAGTCTCTCACTCACTCTCTATTTAAATATGCTAAGCTATAGAAAGGAGAGAGAGAGAGAGAGAGAGAGAGAGAGAGAGAGAGAGAGAGAGGCTCCTCTTTTTGTATACAGTGAAATGGCTAGAACAAAAGCTACTACAAGGAAGGCAGGCAAGGGACCAGGATTAGCAGCTAAGGCAAGTAGCAGATCTGCAACCCCAAAGAAAAGACCTGGAAAACCCAATAAAATTCTGAAAGGTTCAAGGGTGAAGAAGTTACAAACCTGCATGGGACTTTTCAGAGAAATCAGAAAGGCACAGAAATGTGTAGATTTATGCATACCAAAGCTGCCCTTTCAGAGGATGGTGAGGTCCATATGTGAAGAAGCTACCTGGGGCACCAAAAGGTGGAAGGTGGTGGCATTAATGGCTCTACAAGAAGCAGCAGAGGACTTCCTACTGGAGTACTTCAGTGACATCACCATTGTTGCAGCCCATGCCCACAGGGTTACTATAATGGACAAAGATAGTGAGACACTGAAAAGAATAAGGTGGAGGTATGACAAACTACTGGTCCCCAATGTCTGCAGGATAAGAAAATGAGGGAAATTTTGTTATACCCCCTTGAGCTAGTGCCACAACTCACAGTTGTAGATGTCACACATGATGTGAATACAAGGGCAAGGGCAGAGACTATTGCTCGCCAAACAGAGGACATGAGGGAAGCAGAGCTTAAGGAGAAAGCAAAAGTAGCAGTGGAGTCCCAGAGGCAAACAGAATGCAATGTGACCCTGTCCATAGAGGCAAGCAATCAAGAAAACTCTACTTTCAATGAAGGATGGTTTGCTTGCAGAGATACCATTTGTAGATGGAGCCAGAAAGCTAGCTCTGAAAAAAGTGGACATTAATTTATTGCAGAATCCAGATGCTCAGATTTCAGACACAATTATCTATGCTTGTCTTAAGTAAGTGTTACTATCTTGCTAGCTTTGAAAACTCAGATAATAGGTTTTCTAACTCAGGTAAACTCTCTGCAGCCTGATCAAAAGTCAACTCCCACTGCACACCCACACAGAGGTGTTTCTTCTTGATCCACAAATGTCAGTGATTATTAGACAAAAGAACAGTCCATCTGGGACCTTTGAGAGTTGGTTTCTCCACTGTGCTATGCTGGAAGTTACTGTCATCATCTTTCCATATGAGAACAACCATCACTGGAGTCTCATATGCCTTGATGTTGACCAACCAGCAGTGTGGGTGTTCAATTCAATAAAAGGAACCCACCCTGAAATTAGGCTGTAAGTGTTTTGTATCAGAAAGTGTTTCTTATAGATATCCATGTAAATTTGAAGCCTCATGCTAACATCTTGACGCTGCTTTGTGCAGTTGTATAAAGGGGTTGTTGCTTGCCTATGGCAAGCTATGTGGAAGGTATGAACTATACAAGGCCCCAATCAAAGATGTACCTGTCCCAAATCAAACCGATGGAAATTCTTGCGGCTGGAGATGTCTTCTCCATGCAGAATATGTCCTGCAAAGCTACTTTGCATTAAAACCTTTCATGACTAAGGTAACCATTTGGCAATGCATTCAGTCAATTTTGGTTTAGTTTATAAAAGAATTCTCACCATGTGGTCTTTCAATTTTGCAGAGTGCTTTAAAAAACTACACATATGATTATTTGCAAAGATACCGAGTAAGTTTAATACAACACCTGCTTATTATGTCTAGCCCCAGAGAGCTTGAAGATAGCGGATTGGATGACCGCACTATTGATCTAGCAATACATGACGTGCCACCACGACAAACCCCTGCATCCGATACAGTGGAATCACAACGGGCCGAGGGGGTCGTATCAGCAGAAGATGAAAGAGCCGAGGATGAGGAAAGGTCAAATGAGCATATGGAAGGTGCTAGTGTACAACCAGAGGAGAATATGAAAGAGCCAAGTTAGCCAGTGGAGGAGCCAAAAGAGCCTATGGATGAAACCCAAGATGAGGAAAGCAGGCCTATAGATGAGCAAAAGGATATGGATGAGGAAAGCAGGCCTAGGGATGAGCAAACTGATATGGATCAGGCAAGGATGTATGAGGCAAGCCGGTCAATCGAGGGAGAGGAAAAGACCTTGGAGGAAACCTTGAATGAGGCAGAAAGAGCCATGGGGGAGACCCCTGATGAAGATGTGAATGATGAAGCTAAAGCAGAGGAGAGCAACAACGACATCAACACTACAGAGACCCAGTATGGACCCTTGCTACCTGTAGATACGGTTGTTCCGGTAATGTCTATTCATGTATGGAAAAATATGTTCAGCTCCTAACTACTTATATGTACTTGTCAACTTTTACAGAGGTTGATTATCTTGGACGTCAATGGATTGCTGCTGATGCACATGCCTCTCGGTGACACAAAACCCTTTGAGGATTTGCAAACCTTTTGGATGGGAACTTGTCGAGTCGTGGTTCGTCCAAGAACCAAGGAATTTATTCAGTTTCTTCTTCCGCGCTTCAGAGTTGCCATATGGTCTTCAATGCAAAGGCAAAACTTGTCGCCACTAGTGACAATAGTTTGCAGTGTATGCGGCGCTCACACGTCAGATTTTGCCTTTTTGTATGATCAAAGAAAATGCGTTACCGTTGAGGGCCACTACCACCCTAAAAAACCACACTTACCTCTTTTCTAAAAACCGTTTAGCCAAATCGGTGTACCCTTTGATGCAACTAATACACTACTGATTGATGATACTCCTGAAAAGGGAGAACTAAATCCGCCGGGAACAACTATCTCACCACCTTCTTTCGAGGGGCATTCCTTCGATTTTTACCTTGAAGACATTCTGATTCCATACTTACAGAAATTGTATCTCAGTCCATTGTTCACGAACGAGTTTGTACTTTCTAATGAATTAAGATGACTCTTCTATCATGTCTTTGTCTTGTCTAACATTGAGAGAGAGAGAGAGAGAGAGAGAGAGAGAGAGAGATTTGACATGGTAAAGAAATGTATTTCAAGCACACTTTTTCACAGGGCAAAATTGACAAATGAGCTCAATAAACTTCATGTATTGAAAGTCATTTGTATACACTTGGGTTCACAAGAATATCTGTTACATTGACACTACTTCAACCCGACCATCCAACTCTTTGCACAAAATATCTTTTTCCCTTCGCCACATCACCTTACGGCCAGCTAGGAAAAAGGAAAAATCTGATAGGTCCCTATCCATTGACTCTTCAATTATGTCATACCACAACTGCTGAAGACTGCATAGCTCCCTTATTGTAACCACCAACAGTAGGCCATGCTCTTTATCAATCACTTCCACATCCACAGCAGGATTATCTTCCAAACCTGCGGAAACCTGGTCCATAGGAATGTACTTACCATTGAGCATTTGTGATCGCATATACCAAAACGAGAGTAACAGTGATTGGCTTGCAATCATGTACTTGACAACTAGAGTATCAAGCGCGACCTCGCACCGTGAACCAATCTCTTCCTTTACATACCATCCTCTGTCAAGAAGTTTGTCACAGGATGACTGCTGAAATGACTTGCACATGAACATAGTTTTCGTAACACGGATGTTGTAGCTATGAAACAACTCTATGAAGAGTGCAACAGGACAAAAGTTTGCAATTCTAACCAGTTTGGTGGGAATAGAGCTACGTAGAGACCTCTGTATATCCTTGTAGAGCTTACTTCGCATTGCCTCCACCATTGTTTCCTCGGGAACTGGCCAGTCCACAGTGTTCCAATCGGTTGGTAGAGGCACTTTCACCAACATGCCATTCTTATTCCCTGAGCTGAGTTGGTAGAAGTGGTCATAAAAAAATATTCCCTCATCAGCCAGGCTTTTGCTGCTCCTCCTTGAATACTGTAGAGAACCAATGTGGGCATGAACAACATGGAAGAGGCCTATTATGCACTCCACTAGCTCCCATTGCTCATAAGAAGAGGGATAAACATCTGCAATATATATAAGAAGAGTTAAACTAAGAGTATCAATAAGTAAAAATGACAAATCTAATGTAATTGAGCTGTGAAGAATGGAGACATTTCTCATAAGAAGCAGGAGAAACATTGCAAAATATATAAGAAAAGTTATAATGAGAGTATCAGTAAGTTCAGATGTCAAGAGTACTTACAATTGCAATGTGGTTGATGTATATCTGATACATTTCCACCGTTTGCTATCACCTCTGGATGGGTAAACACATGCTGAACAAGAACTTCCTTTACAGATCTTTTTCCGATTTCAACTTTGAAATCCAACACTCTGGCCTTCCATGCTGAGCGGTAAACGTTGATACCACTAGACCTCTTGGGTCTTCTTGGTTGCATGAGGACCCATGAACCTTTGTTTATCCTTTGTCCAACCCATTGGTTCTCTGCACTTATTGAAGTTGATATTGTAATTGAGGATATGCTACTACTTGGCCTTCTAGGCAAAGTGCAGCTGTTGGTTGTTGGTGTGAGAGACAGTAAACACCTGGAGCTTCTTGGGCGAGAATACGTGGAAGCCATAGCTCTCAGAGAAAATCTTTAGTGGAGGGAGATTCACTTTGAAAGCATTCTAATGGAGGGAAAGTGTTTTAGAATTCCAATATCTTGTGCGGGCTTAATGGTCACCCTCCAGTACGTTAATGACCATAACAGAATATCAGAAGTGGGACCACATGCAAGCACCTAAAAGCTCGGTAAAAGGAAGGAAATTACGATGCTACAATCCTAGATTCGTGAAAGTTTTATGCTATTTTCCTATTTTTTGAGTCTTTCCACGTACTTTCCTACGTAACGTAGCCTTCGTGCTCATTGGACGCGCTCTATTTTTCTCTCTCTTCATATGGCCCTCCAAATGACCTCTGAAATTTCCTAATGGAGGAAAGGTCTAGTTCTAACTGCCAAGGCATTCTTTGGTTTATGGTCCTTAAGGTAAAGCTTAATGTGTTCAAGAATCTTTGCATGATTCTCAGGGTTGTGATCAGTGCTCATGGGAGCTGTCTTTCTATAGGGTAAGCAGTCTTGAAAAGAGAACATTGTAAACATAAATAGAGGTAGAAGCAGTAAATGTAACATTTTCGGGCCTGCAAACCTTCAATCGGCAAAGTCAAAGACTATAGTAGCCGTGAGCAAGGAACCAGAAAAAGGGTCTAAAAGGGACCATCTAATCACCAATCAATCGATCAAGGGATTACGGACTGTGGGTCCAACTTAGAACTCAATTTCGAAGAGAATTTCCAAAGCCAACATCCCGATTTCTCTTGGAAAGAAAAACCTTATGTATAGGATGTGTGTGTAGCTGTTAAATCTTAGATAATAAGACATAATTGAATTTTAACATTTAAAAGACAGCTGGCAATGGAACAAGGAATAGATATGTACAAAAACAACTCAATATTAGAATCATTTAAGTACAATGTTTGTAGGAAAGAGATCCCTTTTTAGTATGCAGAAAGTAAAAAAATTTCCCAAGTCATCAGTGAGTGTTTTATCCAGAGTAAGGTAGCTGCCAAAGTAAAAAAACCTTCCAAGATAAGATAGATTCCTTACCTGCATCCATCCAAACAAGAAAACAATTCAGTTAGTGTTGGATGTGTTTTACAGGTATCAATGGACCATACCAGTTGTTATCCATGTCCATCTTATAAACTTTTTTCATTTTAACAAGCTTAGTGACATAAAAATGTTCTTCTTTTTTTCAAGTTTATTAGCTTTTAAAAAAATCATTCTAATTAGAAGGCCACCACCCCTTTAATCCAAGTGTCATAGTCCCCTATCAATAATTCTTTCAAGTTTTACTGAATTTTATCCGAAGCTCAAAAAAGACTTCTATTATAGTCCAAAAAATAATACGCTAGTTTATGTTTTTCTTTTAGATCAAATAAGTTAAATGTTCATCATGGTATATGGAATTTAAAACATCCTATGACATGTATGAATTTTATCAGATACATCTCTCAACTCTTTTAAGTGGCAAGGAGCCCTTGAAGTAACCAAGCAATTCAAAATATGGCCATATGCATCCAGCAGACCAAGTCTCCAAAAACCATAGAGCTGGCAACAGTTAGTACACAAGAAGATATCCGATACCATATCCTCCTCATGCCAAACCAAGGGGTACATGATATGCAGTTAAATGTAGTCAAAAAAATGATCCCATAGTGTATACTTACCTTAACTAGGTCAAGGCTCTTAAGTAAGATAAAACGGGGTATGTTACAAAGCAACGGGTGCGACAGGTTAAGGAGTACTTATACACAAAATTTTATAACTGTCCAACGAATGCAACAGAGGTAACAGACAACCTAAAACCAGATTTTATATAGCAAACGTATGTAGCCTACCCAAAACAACCCTGTACACAGTGCGTATAAAGCTAATCCCGTACTCCTTATATAAAGATCCAAACGATGAGTTTTTGCCAGTTTGTATCATTTACCAAATGACCAGTGGACTGTTATCCATGTTAATCCATCCAATCCCTAACCATACCTACGAATGCAACAGAGGTAATAGACAACCTAAAACCAGATTTTATACAGCAAACGTATGTAGCCTACCCAAAACAACCCTGTACACAGTGCGTATAAAGCTAATCCTGTACTCCTTATATAAAGATCCAAACGATGAGTTTTTGCCAGTTTGTATCATTTACCAAATGACCAGTGGACTGTTATCCATGTTAATCCATCCAATCCCTAACCATACCTTCTCTAAGCAGTTACCTCAATAAAGCAAGTGAACTCATACAGTACTGTTTAGCACCCGAAAGAAAAAAAACTGTAACAGTACTCCTTTAAAAACCAAAACGATGAGTTTAATAAGCTTGTAATACCACTTAATAACCAGTGTGCCTTTATCCATGCTTACCAATCTAATTCCCAAACCATATCCTCCCCCTTTTTTTAAAAACCCAGTATTGGTTAGCACTCGGGGAAGGAAAACCTCTTTTGTTCAAAAAAACAATTAGTGAATTCCGATTTTGAGCAAGCCAAGAACAGAACCCCATTTTCACCTTTTCCAATGTATGCCAAATCATCCCTAGCAAACCTTACCCATATTGATAAAACCTATTCTTCCAGAGTAATAAAAGCACCAGCTATACACAGTATGCAAAACCGACAGACCCCGACGGCTGTAAGTCCTATCATAAACGCAGACAGAAATTGTCTAGGGTGAAAATACCTACCATCATATCACAATATATAATGTTTTACCTTACCTTGTCAACACATAGCAGAAGAAAGCATAATTTACCCATAATTTCCATGATGAGCCTAATGATACAACAAAAAAAATACCAGCTGTATACAGTGTGAAATCCGACAGTCCTCGACCTCTGTACAAAGCCTATTATGAATGTATGCAGAATAAGCCTAAGGTAGAACAACCTTCCCTATGCTAAAAAATTTAATGTTATATTTACAATGTCAAACGAAAGTATACAGTGCAAAAAAAAACCAATAAAGCCAGTAACGAAGCAAGCTAGGGTAGAGAGAAACCTGAGTCATCTGCGTGGTGAGCTCCGTATCTCTTTCTTGTGAAGCAGGCAGTAAGACCTCTCAGAAAAACACAAAAGAACTACACTGGCTAAGTGAGGGGCATCGATGCACATTCACATGTTTATATAGCAGGAGGAGGATGGTTTGCACATCCTCTGTGTTGGGATAATGAGTGAGTCGGGCCGCACTCCCTTGTGAGTGTGTGGTTGCACAGAATGGCACACATATACCCATGAATGGGGAGATCCAAAGCGAGGGAGGAGAGGCCGCCTTCACTGCATAATGAGGGAAGAGATCATTGAACACGCTCGGCTCTCCAGGGAGTTATGAATACCATATTTTATTCAAGAGCTAGGCCCCATGGTCATGGCAGGCAATGAGTGTTTTATCACTAAAGTGACCCAGTAAGATCCAGGCTAGAGCCAAAAAAAAAAGGGGGGGGGGGGGGGGGAGAAAAAATTGGGGGGTGTGTGGGGGTATGTTTTATATAACCATGAGAGTATAAGTGTGTATGTGTGTGTAGTTGTCAAATCTTAGATAATAAGACATAATTGAACTTTTACATTCAAAAGACAACTGGCAATGGAACAAAGAATAGATAAGTACAAAAACAATTCAGTATTAGAATCATTTAAGTATAATGTTTGTAGGAAAGAGATCCTCTTTCAGTATGCAGATAGTAAAAGAACTTCTCAAATCATGAGTGTTCCATCCAGTGTAGGACGGCTTGCCAAATTCAAAAAAACCTTCCAAGATAAGATAGAGTCCTTACATACATCCATCCAAACAAGACAACAATTTAGTTAGCCTTGGATGTGTTTTATAGGTATCGATGGACTATACCAGTTGTTATCCATGTCCATATTACAAACTTTTTTTAACCTTCACAAGCCAGTGTAGTTCTTTTGTGTTTTTCTGAGAGGTCTTATTTTTTTAAAGAATCCCAAAGAATTTAGTAAAAGAGTATCATTTTGATTAGAAGGCCATCACCCCTTCTAATCCAAGTGTTAGAATCCCCCCTTCATTTGTTTTCAACAGTTTTATCAATTATGAAAGCTTCATCAAATGAAGTTTTTTTTAGATTATCCATTTACAGTTTTTATAAAAAGATAAGCACATTAAGGCTTGTTTCTAGGTTAGAATCCTATCACAGTGAAGTGGATTCCAAACCATACATCTTTAACCATATACATCTCCTTAAGCAGCCCAAGTAACAAGGAGTGCTGCTAAAAAATCCAAACCATACTCCATACCTTGAAGTTTTAAAGAAAAGGTTTAAACTATGTTTAAAGTGCTAGGTCCATAATAATATCCAAAGCTAACATATGAGTAACATCCTCCTTAGTATATGCAAAAAATACCTGAAATGTATATTCCCATCCTTTCTTAAAAAAACCATGAACGACCATAGTGTGTAGCCTAGAAACCCAAAAAGAAGCAGAACCTTCCAATACCCATAGGGTGAATTTCTTATTTTTTGAATTTCCACAACAAGATGAAAAAGCAAAAGACAGTAAATCGGCCCGAGTTAGGAATCAGTCACAAAGAGTAGTAACTGAATGCCTTTTCGGTAGCTTTCCTTACCAAGGTGAGGCCAAAGTAATAACCCCATTTCTGTCTTTTTTTATATAAAAAAAACCAGCCACCAAATCGTAGATATCAGAACCTCATAGTGTTAAGCCCTCAGCGAGAATGATATGCAACCACAAATTATCAACAAAAAGTATGATATGCAGCCAAAAAGACTTTCATTCATACAGTAACCGCCGCCATATTGCCATAGCACCAAATCATGTTATGTGCGCCATTACAGCCATTTAGTATAAGCTAGGTACCGACATCGTGATTGTAATCAATTTGGCCATAACCAACAATAAGCTGGTGTGCGGAGGGTAGAGCACCACACACCCCCTCTTTTTCTTAATCATCAAAAATAAAAACCCGACACAGAGTAATAATTAATCAATCAAGACACAAAACCCCACCATCCTGCAATAGAGATTAGTAAGCAAGACAAGAAAATAATTTGTACTGGTTACCAAGGCAGAGAAAAGCACCCATAATCATCCATATGCTTTGACCACCGGCCATAGGGTGGAATTTTAAAACCATAGGCAGTTATTTTACTGCACCATTTGGTAATCATACAACACTGAAAAACCCCATGCCTAGTTTTATAAAGATTGCAGGAGGAGACCACCAATATTTTCAACAAAACATCCTCCTTACAGAGTGTTAACCCATGCGGAAAGAGACCTAAGTATGCAATAAGTAAAGCAAGCAATAGCAGTGACCAACCTGAGTAACTTGAGTAGAGAGCTCCATGCTTTGTATCAGAAACGCAGTAACTAGTTTCAAGCAATCAAGCAGAGTACAACCAAAACTAATTGAGGGGTTGAGATGTGCCCTCACCTTTAAATAGAGCAGGGAGGGAGGTTGCCATAACTCCAAATCGTGCAGATATCCAAGAGTTTAAGGGGATCTCCAGCAGAGTAAATGAAGCCGCCTACATGGTGCCATGAGGAGGTAGCCAGAGCATTCAGGCTTTCACCCAAGGTAAAAAATACCCAAGTGTTGCGACGTGCTATACCCGGTAGTATTACCCATAGGAGGTGGTCAACAAAACCTAGGAGGTAAGTGAGCTCGGGCACTCCCTCAAGTGAGGTGGAGTGTGTGTATTCCTTCTAGCCACTGCCTTATCAAGCTTTTTTTATTTTTTAACGAAGGGTTTTTTAATTCTCATAGAGGAGGCTTAAAATATTCTGAAGCGCTCTTTTTATAAGAGAAAATATATCAAGAACTAGTAAATCAGCCCTGTGTGTGTGTGTGTGTGTGTGTGTGTGTGTGTGTGTGTGTGTGTGTGTAATTATCAAAAAGACCAATCCCAACAGGTCTCGATCAAGGGCTAGGTTTATGTGTGGTCCCCCCCCCCTTTTTTTTTAACTAAGAAAAGAGACTAAGAGTACTAAAGTAACAAAGTGTGTGTGTGTGCTTGTGTGTGTGTGTGTGTGTGTGTGTGTGTGTGTTGTGGAAGACATCTATTTAGAAAAAACAAGGTTCTTTAGTGACATACAGTAGCTAAGCCAAAAAAAAATTCAAGTAAAGATAGAATTCTCACCTGCATCCACATAAGTAATACAACAGATTTTTTACTCTTGAATGCATAATACAGATTTCAACACCCTATCAATTGTTATCCATGTCCTACTTAAAAACTTTTTAACTTAAACCTACTATCCTTTAAATAAATTAGAGTATCAAATAGTGCAAAGTACTAGGAGACCAATATACCTACAGAAGTGAGTGGTTAAATCCTAAAGTCATATTTTTTCAAAAGGTTTTATCATGATCAGAAGGCCATCACTCCTTTTGAGCCAAGTGTCAACCGGTATTTGTTTAAGATCTTTTTCTTTGTTATCACTTTTTAGTTTCATTTTTTTATTTTTGTTTGAAGTGTGAAGTATCCAAAACACATTAATAAGATGTTTTTTTAAACTAAACCCACAAAGGTATCAAAAGGCCATTACCCCTTTTGATGCAAGTGTCTTGAAAAAATATTCAATTCGAGTAGTTAAATTAAGCACACAATTTCTAAAATTTTGTTCATTCATGTTGATCCATTACTTTGCTAAGCTCAAAAATGGTTAGCATCGTATTTTAAAGTAAAATGTCATGTATAGTTCTTTAGTAATTCTCAAGGTATAGAAGAGACTTGCAAGCTTTATAATCAATCTTTTTTAATAGCCACTTAAGTCAGCTAGAATCATCCCCAATGGCAATAATTTTTTTTGAGAGATTTAAGCACAACCACATGCTAAGCTCAAATATTGAGAGCAAAATTTAAGGATGGGAGGGTCATGAATAGTAACTCATAGCCATACCACCATACCACAAAATCATAAGTAGACTATATTCCAATTAGTGCATAAGTAATGCCCAAGTAAGAACCCACAGCATCGACTCAAAACCACATGTACAAATCCATCCAAGGAAACTAGTCTCCGGAGTGCCAATCTAAAAGCACCCTAGGGATGCAACTTAAAAGAAAGTAAGGATCAGAAGTATAAATCCATCATTCTTTAGAGAGTTAATCTAAAAGCATCCTAGTGAGGCAACTTAAATAACAAACACCCCCACTAAATCAAGCAATGGAGAGTAGAAACGTACCGAAGTTCAGAGGAAATGTACCACAGATCTTGCAACTAAGAGGCCCTTTGGTAAATCGCATGGACATAAAAGTACAGAGAGAATGGACCAGAATTGGTATCCACATGATCAGAGGAGGAATTGGAGACCTCCAATCAACAGGAGAAATTTTCACGGATATCCACCAAGCTGGGATAACATGTGATCGCAGTATCAACATGATAGAGAAAGAGGGGGTTTAACACCATGGTTGAGGAACTATGGAAATCAAGTTCCACCACCAAGGGGGACTCCTAATTTTAATCCTCCAACAAGGCAGGAAAACATGTCGGTACCACAAGCAAATTTGGTGGTTACGGAGATAATCCCTGAGGAGAAAAGGAGCACAGAGGAAATTCAGCTATCCTGCCAGTGTTCTAACTGTATAACAGAAATTTTTGAAGGGCAAGCTATGGCAGCAATGAGATCTAAGGCAAAGCTCAAGCCACCATTGAATTGGGAAGACCAGAAGGAGGTTCGGGAGGAGGTTACAGAGAAGTTGCAGAAAGCTCAAAAGTAGAAGATAAGCAGCATATGGATGAGTTCTTTCAGGAATTGTTGAATGCCCCATTGCACATCACAATTGGGTAGCTCTTGGATACAACTTCAATGTTTAAGGAAAGAATGATGAGAAAGACGGGCATACTTCACCAAGAGAAGGCAGATATTTAGTCTTATGGATTGGAAGCAAGTGGAATACCACTATAAGAGATTTGAGAATGTGCTTTTGGATGGAGGTTTGGGGGTTACTATCCTCCTAGAATCGGAATACAAGAAAATGAAGGATGTTTCATTTGATCCAGCCCTATTCCAGGTAAAGATGGCGGGCCATCGAAGGATTTAACCAATTGTCTTGCTGAGAGGACGGGAGATTATAATTTTGGGATTGACCTTCAAGGTCAACTTTGTTGTCTTAAGAATGATGGATACGAGGGAGGCTTATTCCATGTTACTAGGGCGACCTTTGTTTTTAGTCGCGAAGCTTAAGCATGATTGGGAAACTAATGAGGTGATTTTTAGGAAGGGCAAAAACTCAGTCAAGTGTAGCATGAAGGATGAATTCAAAGTGGATAAAATAGTTAAACCATTATACGCACATTCCATCTAGTTGGTGACGGATGTTACAGATGATGAAGAGGATCTTTTTCTTTAGTCTAACCCAATTGTGATTGCTATATTTAAAATTGATGGTGCAAAAATTATGGATAGGTACTGGATGACAGGGAAAATGGATGTGAATTTTTGTCAGTGTGAGAATGTAAAGAAGTCGGATAGGGACGATGTTCAGCAGGTCACAAAGGAGGAACTGATCAGTCAAGAGTTGAATATTCAAGAATCAGAAGCAGATTTAGAAGGGGCAATAAAAAAGGCAGAAGTGGTGTATGAGCACACTATGGAGAGGATTACTTGAGTTCAAGAGGATGATCTGCAAGACTTGACTTTTGGGACTGAGGAAGTGCAAAGATTTTCAAAGTAAGTGTTCACTTTGATGAAGACTT
This sequence comes from Adiantum capillus-veneris, assembly GCF_014529385.1. Classification (NCBI taxonomy): domain Eukaryota; kingdom Viridiplantae; phylum Streptophyta; class Polypodiopsida; order Polypodiales; family Pteridaceae; genus Adiantum; species Adiantum capillus-veneris. Next base: position 7,579,542 of record NC_140950.1, on the reverse strand, counting down.
CAAGAAGTAGTTGTGGGCATTATTGGTGGAGTTTAGAGATGTTTTTGCATGAGAGTATTCATATATGTCAGGAATGGATCCAAAAATATTTCAACATTGGGTTAATCTAAAGAAGGATGGTATCCCAATGATTCAATAGAAGTTACATAATGAATCCTAACAGTGCAAAGCAAGCTAAAGAGGGATTGGATAAGTTGTTGAATGCTGGATTTATGAATCAGTAAAGTCAATAAAATGGTTGTGGTGGTGCCCAAAAAGTTAGGAAAGTTGAGGATATGTGTGGATTACAAAAAAATAAATGCTTCCATAATATCAGATCCATTTCCATTACCCTTTATTGATACTCTCTTAGATGAGGTTGTAGGCAAAAAGATGCATAGCTTTTTAGATGGGTTTTTTTGTATAATCAGATTTCAATGGCAAAGGAGGATATTCTAAAAACAACATTCATTATAGAATGGGGAGATTTTTCCTATAAGGTAATGAATGAGCTTCGAATTGAAGAATGGACCTCAAGAGTATTCAAAGGCAGGAAATAAGACTTTTGAACCATATTTGACAGAATGAAGATATTCATGGATGATTTCTATGTATAGGGCAGGAAGTTGGAACATTTAAAGCATTTAAGGAAAATTTTTATTCGTTGTTGGATATTTTGGATGTCCTTAAATCCCTATAAGTGTGCTATTGTAGTTAGAAGCAGAAAGTTGTTGGGAAATCTGATTTCAGCAGAGGGTATTCCTATTGACACTGATAAGATTAGAGTGATTCAAAAGATACTTGTATCAAAGAATTTGAAAGATCTATAGAGGTTTAATGGGAAGATTAAATGGCATAGTCAAAATTTACAGTCTCTGCCAAATGTTATGGCACTATTGTCAAATCTCACAAAGAAGGATGTCGATTTTTTTGGGGACTTGCACATGATAGAGCATTCAAGGTGCTGAAAAAGATATTGGTGATAGCCCCCAAATTGGAAATTTCCTTTTCATGTGTTTGCTGATGCTTTGGATGTTCCAATAGGAGTAGTTTTAATGCAAGAAGTAAGGCAGGGATTGTTCAGTCCCACTTTCATCATAGCAGAGAAGAATTACATGATGACAGAACGGGAAGCCTTGGGAATGGTTTATGCTATGAATAAATTCCATCATTATCTTTTGAGAAATAGAGTAATTTTCCATGTGTATCATTAGGCATTGTTGTATCTTATCAGGAAACCTCAACTAGGTGGAAGGTTGGCTTAGATGGATGCTATTATTGCAGGAGTTTGATTTTCTTATTATCCATACACCAGAAGGTTGCATGCTATGGAAAAATTTTCAGCAAGATGGAGCATGGTGAGCCACCTGAGAGGAATTTCAGATGAGTTACCTAATGCTCAGACATTCAAAGTTCAAGATCAAAGTGATATTATTCCCACCAAGTGCACAATGAGGGATGGTATGATCAGTTTTTGGATTTCTTAGTAGATGGGGTAATTCCAAAGGGGTTGACAGTGGACCAAGGGAGGAAGTTTGTTTTAAGGACTCCTCCATTTTTTGTGATTTTTGGTGCACTGTATAGAAGAGGAATTGATCATATATTTAGGAGGTGTGTGCCTGATGAGGAGGAGGGTGCAGTGTTAAGGGAGGTCCATTATGGAAGCTCGGGAGGACATTTATAAGGACAAATAACAGGTAAGAAGATAATGCAGCCTGGTCTATGGTGGCCATCAGTTCTTAGAGATGCACATACTATAGGTGAAAGGATGCTTGTAGTGTTCGAAAATAGGTCAGCCGGGACCCACTCGTCAGATATCAAATCATTTGGTTATTCCTTTGGAGCCATTTCAAAAATGGGCTCTTGAATTTGTCGGGACCATTAAGCCTAAGGCCTTGAGGACTGGGAGCATATACATATTGGTGGCTACAAATATGCTACAAAATGGGTGGAGGCAAAAGCATTGAAAGATAATAAGGCATCTAGTGTAGCAAGATTTATTTATCAAAATATTATGATGAGATTTGGTTGTCCAATTGAACTGGTTTCTAATCGAGGGACACATTTTTTGAATTCAGTTATTGAAGAGTTGACAGCTACACACATGACGATGCATAAGAAGTCAACGTTGTATCATCCACGAAAATGGACAGGCAAAAATTTATAATAAGGTGTTGTTGAAGATTCTAAGAAAGATTGTTTCTGAAAATAAGAAGTGTTGGGATGATAAGTTTGATTTTGTGTTATGGTCCTTTATGACTCCTTTCAGGCTAGTGTATGGTCTGGAGGTAGTAGTGCCCATGGGGTATCTTGCTCCAAATCTGAGGATAGTAGTAGAGCATTAGAAGAGTCTAGAAGAGTCCTTGGAGCATAGAAGAAATCAGTTATTGAAGTTGGAGGAGGGTTGGGTTATCAGATCTTACATAGTGGAAGTCATGCAGAAATATCAACAAGCTTGCGTGAATAGACATGTAAAGCTCAAAGTGTTTAAAGTGGATGATTGGGTTATGGTATGTAACTCAAATTTGTGGCCACATCTTGATAAGCTCAAATTAAGATACATTGGACCGTATCGGATCGTTGCGGATTTGGACCCAAGCAAGGCACATTCAAATTGAGATATTATTTTGGGATGGATGTATTGAAGCTAGTAAGTGGATTCTAGCTCAAGTTGTTTATATGGATCATACCTAACGCACATCGTTATAAGTATCCTACAAGGGATATTTTACATGGGATTAAGTTATTATGGGAGTTTTCAACCAAGCCATGGAAACCTTGGGGGGTAGCAGATAATGCAATTGATATTTTGGATTTTTTGTAGCAAGGAGAAGGGGATAAATTAGAAGGAGTGAAGATAACACATGAGATAGTGTCCAGTGTCTTTGGATTTCCTTTGGTGGAATATTCCATGATGATGAAAGTGATAGACCATGTCATGCACTTATAGTTTGGGGCACCCATACGGTTGAAGAATTATTGTATGGTGCAGCATTTGGATTTGCTATGAAGGAGGCACATTAAGTGGTATCTTGATTGAGAGTGCCTGATGGCGAAGAATACATATATGAGCAAAGATAGGTGCCTTTCAACCATTCTTCACAACAGAGAGGAATGTGCCAGTGGATTTGGGCCACTTGGGTTTTTTGGAGATTACCTATGTATGATCAGATGGATAAGCGTCAAAATACACATTTGGACCGGCTCACTCCTTATTTAGCAGATTTGTTTTCCTTTGTTTTAGAAACTGTTGAGAAAGTGCGGAAGATCAAAGTGGAGCCTGCTACTCAGAAGAAAAGGAGACTTAGTTGCACAAAAACACAACCAAGAAAGGTGAAATTACTGCGATAGAGGATGTTCCAAATGCAAAGAATACTTAAGGAAAGAAGTTGGGGAAGAACATCAAGTTTGTGAAGAAGAAGAAGCAACCTGAGGCTGTGGAAGCTCATGTGCACAGGAGGTGAATATTCCTGACAATGGATTGTCTACCCAGATGTGGATCATAACAGATGCGGAGGATACAATGGGTTGTGTTCAATCCATTTAGAATTTCATTTTGAAACAAAAGGAGGACCTAGAGATTGCTAAAGGTAGAGAAAAATAGGATTTAGAGAAATTGAAAGCCCTTCAAGTGGCGGATCGACAATATAGGGAGTTGCAAAAGTATGTGGAAAAATTGAAAGGGAAGATAAGCACATGAAGGTGTCCAAGGTTGAGCAATTATTAGAATTCCAGGTAACCTTGGATGAATTCAAGGCATGGACCGGTGAAATTGAGGCTGATGTGATGGCGTCGATGAGACTGAGTTGTTAACAAAATTTGAAAAGGTGCAGGCAAAAAATACGCTGCTATAGGATCAAGTACGGGCTTTAAGTTCTTTGGAGAAGGAAGTATTGGAGGACACTACAAAACTTAGGATTTTTGGGGCACTATCTATCCTCACTAAGAGGATACAACTTAACTGCTCCACTTGGAGATACATCTGCAATGACAAATGGTCCGTTTCCCTTTTTCTTAAACTTAGGATGTGTTGCTTAAGGGAATATACTAAAATTAAGTCCCCTTTTTTGAAGATTTTTGTTATTAGATGGGAATCAAAAAATTGTTTTTGTTTTTTCTTTTGTGCATAGATGTGAGCTACATCAGTTAGCCTTTGCTCATCGAGCTTTTCTAAATCTTCAAGTCTCTTTGACAATTCATGCCCAGTCCACTCAAGATCATTGGCTACCCTTAATGTCGGCAATAGAAATTCTATTGGCGGTATGGCATCAAGACAATAAACAAGGGTGTAGCATTTAAAGTTGTTTTGAATAAAACTCTATAAGCCCATAGAGCAGCATGGAGATTCATTTCCCAATATGTCCTTCTTGAACTAACCACTTTAGTCAATATCGAGCTAAGAATTTTATTTGTATGCTCAGCTTGCACATTTGCTTGTGGGTGATAGGGAGCCGATTGGTTATGGATGACCATAAACTCATTAATCAAATACTCAATTACATCATTGAGGAAATGAGTTCCCCTATCACTAACAATTTCTATTGGCAGTCCATATCTTGTGAACACATACTCATATAAGAATGCGGTTGTGGTTCTGGCATCATTCTTTTGAGTTGCTTTAGCCTCGGCCCACTTGGTCAAATAGTCCGTAGCTACAATGATATATTGAGCTTGGGTTCTATAAGCAGGTGGCTGTATTGGCCCAACAAAATCTATACCCCCTTTTGCAAAATCTCTAGCCCCCATCATTGGTCTTAAGGGCATGCTATCTACACGGGTTGGCACTTTTGCATTAAGATATCTCTTGCGGTGGTCTCACTAGAAAACTGACCTCCAGCTAATCCAGCATATGCTTGTTCTATTATGGAAATATATTCGTCTTCATTTGCACAAAGACACACATGTTGATCTTTACCTCTCCAATACAATTGCTTTCCAATAAGAGCATAGTCTCTTGCTTCCGTTTAAATTTCTCTTTGACGGCATTTACTCATATCCTCAGGAAATGTTTGGCTTGATAAGTAAGTAACTAGATAGCTACTCCACTTAGGAAAAAGTGATATTTGAAATAATGTTACATGAGGTATGGGTGCTTGTTTTTAACATTGAGGACAATCTTTCACAAAAGAATGAACATCATGCCTCATAGTTGGACAAAATACTCAAAGCCTCAAGATTTGTCTCATAGTTTGGTCTTCTGCAAAGTGAAGTCCTACTATGGTAATATGTGCTTGACTCAAGTATTGGGTTTTCTCTTTAGGATTGATGCACAATAGCAGTAATCCATCTCGATTTCTTTTGTACAACCTTCTAGCTAGTAATTGATACATAGCTGATTGCTCAATTAATCTAATTGTAATAGGAAGTGGTATTTGCAAATCCACTTGAGCTATGTTCATCAAGGATACCATATTTTCCAACCATCAAAGTATCATTTCCATGGAGAACAGATATGCATCTGGTAGATCATCGTCTTTCCTTGGGTGATTCTCCTGAAACAATCCTTGACAAATGATCCGCTCTTTGATGAGTGGTGCCCTTTTTCACAACTACAGTGAAATCAAATTCCAGAAGAATGATGAACCATCTCACTATTCTTCTTGGCATGGCTTGTTGACCAAGTATAATAAGGCTTGGTGGTCCACAAAGAACACAAATTTGTTTGCTAATAGGTAATGTCTATACTTTTTCACAACATATATCATTCCTAATCCTTCCCTTTCGGTGGTTGTGTAGTTTTTCTCTGCCATATTCAACTGTCTGCTAGCATAAGAAATAGAAAAATCAATTTTTTTGTCTCCTGATTGAGCTAGTATGCACCCGATGGCAAAATTGGAAGCATCTATATGTATGTGGAATACCTTATTCCAATCTGGTGCTTTCAATATTGGAGCTGAAGTGAGAGCTTTCTTAAGCTTCATGAAGGATTCTTCACACTCCTGAGTCCATTCAAAGTGTGTGATCAAACTATACATGGGTTTTGCAATTGTAGCGTACATGTAAACGAATCGTCTATAATATCCACAATGTCCCATGAAGGCTTGAACCCCCTTGATTGTTGTCAGTCTAGGCAAATCAACAATAACATGAATTTTATCCATATCAGTAGCTATGTCATTTTTAGACACTATATGTCCAAGAATTTTTCCTTGTCTACCCATAAATGTGCACTTTGAGGATTTAAGCAAATCCTATAAAGTCTACATTTTTCGAATACCTTTTTGAGGTGTTTAAAATGATCAGCCCGGATTGATAAATGCACACATAGATCATCCATATATACTTCCAAGAAATTTCAAAGATATTCCTTAAAAGCATGGCTCATCAATCTTTGGAAGGTGGCAGGACATTAGTTAACCCAAAAGGCATAACCTCATAGGCAAAAATACCCCATTTAGTTGCAAAGATAGTTTTATGTTGAACTTTGGGGTCAACCAAAAGTTGATTGTATCCCAAAATCCATCTAAAAAGCTTTAAGCCTCTTTTTGTGCAACTCATTTTAAGACATGCTCAGTGATTGGAAGAGGAAAGTTGTCTCTAATGGTAGCTACATTCACTTTCTTGAGATTGACACACACCCGTAATTTTCCATTTTTCTTGGGGACTACCACAATTGGAGACACCCAATCTGTGTGTTCAATTTCATAAATGAATTTGGCTTCCTTTAGCTTTTTAGTATCTTCTTTGATCTTCCTGGCAAATGTCTCATTATATGTGTATGGCCTCTGTCTACTCGGTTTCACATCATCTCTCATGGATATGGTATGTTGATAGATTTTTGGATCATCACCCTTGAGATCCTTATAATACCAAGCAAAGATATCTTGGTTTTCTTTCAGTAATCTTAACAAAAGCTCTTCTTCTTCTTCTGTCAGGTTGTTTGCAATGTAGGCAGGTCTAGGCTCTTCTCCTCCTGGTTCGGCCAAATCCACCTTTTTTGCATTTTCAGGTCCTTCGTAGGACTTGCCCTATTTTCGTAGTTCCCTGACAGGTTGTTCGACTATGATTTTGGATCTTGGAGAGTATATTTTTTGTAATGGGATGGAACACTTAATACATCTTTACCTTCCTCCTCACAGTGGTTTCCATTTCAGTTGTATATATCTCCTTCAGAGCTCTTTTCAACTCTTGATACTTCTTTTTCTGTTCAACTCATGTCATTGTTGAATTCTTGTCCTGGTGTTTTGGTTTTGCTTGAGTTTTCTTTCTCGTTTTTCTCGATGTTTTTGACATTCTTTGTTTTTTGCTTAAAGGATATCTACCAATGATTTTGCCCTTGACACAATCATGTGCGTCTATCTGCAGTAGGAGCTGTGTTCTACTGGAGACGGATGGCATAGGTCTAGCTTTCAAGTTTCTGGTGTCTCTTTTTCTTCTATACCATTTTTTTCTTCTCGGTCTCTAGTTTGAAAAGTCAAAAAAGTTTTCCTCCCCTCCTTTTATGACTAGCTTAGCTCTCACATGCTCTTTTTATGACCCCAAATCATCTGAGGTAGCAGAATGTTCTTCTAACTCATCTGTTGCATCATAGTAGAGGTCTGAAAAGACTTGTTAAGCTTTCATCAAGTCCTTGGATTCTTGAATTTTGTCTTCGATGTGAAGGGTTGAAATCATTTGTATGGGAATTATGTCATAGCCATCCTCATTGCAAAATTGAGTAGGCGTAGACATATTTACACATACATCCATTGTTGCTAAAATTTGAGTCCACTCAAATGGCTCAAACAAATGCTCTGGAAAGGGTTCAAGTACATAAGCTTCATCTGTGCAATCCCTTTCTAAGATACATTCTTTTCGTTTTAAGCTTCCGTTGTCTGAGGCTCCGCACATCCAAATAGGTATGTCTTTGTTTAACCAAGATGGAAGCTTAGTTTTAGCCGAAGAGACTGAATCAAACTCTTGTATGGGTGTTTTCATGACATCTCTATAAGTGTAATCTTTGTTCAACCAAGATGGAAGCTTAGTTTTAGACGAAGAGACTGAATCAAACTCCTGTATGGGTGTTTTCATGACATTTTTATAAGTGTGATCTTTTAGATTAACCCTTGTTATTGATCCCACTTGCTTCAAGTACAGGTAATTGTTTTCCCAATCTTGGATGAGTTGTACTTGTCACATGAAAGGTCTTCCCAATATGATTTCGTAATTGAGTTTCTTTCCAAAGTCTACTATGGCAAAAGTGTGTTGATATTCAATCCCACGGAAGTTAACCATCACTTTTTCAAGCAATCCTAAGGGTCTTTCGATGTGTCCATCAACCAATTGCAATTTCATTTGAGTTTGTCTAATGGCTGGTTGTCCCCATGATTCCCATACTGCTTTCGTGGTTGTGGCTATGCATGCCCCACTATCCAGTATTGCCATGGTTTCTATATTATTATATCTCACTGGAAGAGTTGTGTTTCCTTCTTCCCCTTCGTAGTATTCTCCAACTTTGTTCATTGGAACAGATCGAATCTCTTTGTTATCCAATTCGTGTTTCAATTTTCCCAAGCTTTTTGCATTTAGCCCTGTTATCCCCACCTTCTCTAGAGTTTTTTGTAGATCATTCCATAAATATGGTCTGGTTTTTAACAGTTCTCCTAAAGTGAGAGTGCATTGGATGGGTGTAAACATGATTGGATGGATGTTGTCTACCTTTAGGGTCTGTTCTGCTCTTTTTACCTGAGTGGTTTTACACACTATGGATTCATCTTTGTTATCTCCCAAGTAAGAGGGTGATGTTTTCAAGGTCAATGATTTAGACATTTTCGAAGCTTCAGATGCGCAATCCCCATAAAAGGATTGTACATCCATGTCCATATCAGGAGGTAGGTTGTCTAACCAAACTTCCTCTATAGGAGCTGACTTCAGAGTTAGGCTCCCATCATTAATCTCTCTAACTTTTTTTCATAAGTGTCCTGGCCAATCTTCTTCTACGAATGGAATTCCATCTAAGCCATCTTCGTTGTCCGGCACTATAAGTTCTGGCTCTTTTGTTTTAAGGTGGGGTTCTACCACCACTTCGGATTTTTCTTTACTGGTTTTTACCACAAGCTCCTTAGGTTTTGTCATACTTTCGAGCTTGGGTTTTTGTTTTTCCAGCATCTCTTGCGTGATTCTTACCAAATTTTGATAAGCTTCAAGCTTAGCTACTTCCATGTCTGAAGAAGGATAGTTTTTTCATTTGTTTTCCATGTTTTGGACTACTTTCAGTCCTGCTTGGTAAGCTTCCAAAGCTGCATTAATTGGCTCAAAACATTTGTCTACCAAAATTGATTCTCCAGATTTCACGGTGGTTTTCTTGATTTCGCTTCCAATTTCTTTTACTTTTTTCTGGAATAGATTCTTTGCTTTCTCCTCGGCTTTAGCACTTTGTTTTCGTTTTCTCATCTCATACCTTTTATTTTTGCTTCTCTTGGTCTTTTGAGAGGAAATTTTGTATTCTCTGAATCATTAGAGGATAACATGTTTCTTTTTCTTAGCTTAGGCTCGGGTGATTACCTTGATTGGAACAATTGGTTCACTCTCAGATGAACTACTAGGTATCACTTGGACTACGTTCACTACTGTTTTACCCTTGTTTAAAGGAATTTTTGGACAATCTTCATGGAAGTGTCCTCTCTTTTTGCAACATTGTATGCAATAAGCTTCAATTGTCTTGAGGTTCTTGTCAGGCTCTGGGCATTTGTTTTTCCAATGATCATCTGCACCACAGTTATGACAATTTCCAGTTCTTGGCTTAATCATGGGTCTTACCATAGGAGGTCTAACACCTTGATTAGCTACATAGTACATCAGTGCAAGCTCTGGTGTAGTATAAGTCACAGGTTCTTCCATTGGTGGTGGATGTGAATTATATCAGTCTCCTTCTACCATTACTGTAGATGGACTAGGCTCAGCATAGGGTGTAACAGGCACTAGTGATTGTTCATCTATGACCCCCTCTAGATGCATGTTCTTTATAGGCACTGCATTATGTCCTGGATATGGAGGTTGTTGATCCAACACAGGTTGAGGTATTTCCATACGCATCGGTGGTCTTTGAGCTGGGGCCATATTAGGCTGATATTTGTACATGGGTTGCCCTTGTGGTCTCATATGTGTTAGAATTAGGGTTACAGAGAAACGCACGCACCTTGGAAAAGACAAAGGAAGCTCAAGGCACACAATAGAGAGTGTGTTACTTAGTGTGCAATGGAAAGATAGATAGCCCTAAAGTGATGGGCGTATATACAATGCACGGGGGGAAAAACCTCCTAAAGAGGGAAAAAATGCCCCGGCGGTCCTAGTGTGTTCACACACATCACTACCGCATGTATACGGTAACAAATCCCCCCTGGAGTGATGCGGTGAACGAGAGCTGGCACATGAGTAAAGGGAAGGGTCATGCCCTGAGGACATGATCATTCCACATTGGGGAGTAAGCCCAAAGCTTTGCGAAAATCTTTGTGATTCTCACGAGACAATGTCTTTGTGAAAAGATCTGCAAGGTTGTCCTGTGTTGGCACATAAACCAAGCTGATCTCTCCTGCTAAGAGCCTCTCCCTGACATAGTTGTAATGCACCTCAATGTGCTTTGTGCGAGCATGAAAAACTGGGTTCCTCACAACTACCAATGCGCCCTGACTGTCAGTGTAGATATCGTTGGCGGTGTCCTTTCCAACACCCAAATTAGCCATAAGGCGTCTGAGCCATACACACTCAACCGTAGTTGTGAAGATTTCCTTGTACTCAGTCTCACAACTCGAAGTGGCCACAGTAGGTTGCTTCTTGCTCAACCATGATATACATGAACTGCCAAGCATGAAACAAAAACCACGTGTGGACACTCACGTGTAGAAACAACCAGCCCAATCTAAGTCCAAAAAGGCATGTAAGTCTGGCGGCAATGATCCCCCCTTGGGATAAAACAAGCCAAGATGTAAAGTGCCACTAAGGTGGTGGAAAATCCTCTTGATGGCCTACCAATACTTAGACCCTGAGCTATGCATAAATCTACTGACGTGTGAGACTACAAACTGAATATCTGGCCTCGTGTTGCATACATAAATGAGGCATCCAATAGTAGTTTGGTAAAGAGTGACATCAACAGGATCATCAGCGTCATGAAGACTCAATTTCAAACTTGTTTCCATGGGAGTGGCAATAGGTTTGCAATCCTCAAGTCCAAACTTACATAGCAATGTCTCTATGTAACTTTTCCGACATAAGGCAATACCATCATCACACTGCTTAAACTGTATACCCAAGTAATGATGCAACAACCCCAAATCTTTCATCTTGAAAGTAGCAATCAAATTAGTAGAAATATGTCTCTCATTTGGTCCAGTGATCAGCAAATCATATACATAAAGAGCCACAATGAGAAGTACATCACCCTCACACTTACATACAATGTGCTTTCTGTTGGACTGTTACAAAAGCCTTGTTTGACCAAATGAGTGTCATCTTTCTCATACCAATCATGAGGAGAGTGCTTCAACCCATACAAATCCTTGTTACATTTGCACACTTTGTCCTCTTGTTCTTTCTTGACAAAATCACGAGGTTGCATTACATAAACTTCCTCAAATATGTCACTATTCAAGAAAGCAATAACAATGTCTGATTGATGTACATCCCAACCAAAATGAGCTGCCAATGCACATAGAAAACGCACAAAAGTCATACGACAAGTGGGCGGAAAAGTCTCTTCATAATCTATGCCTTTTTGCTATGCATAACCCTTTGCAACAAGTCGCACCTTATGTGATCGATCTCACCATCCAGCTTGTGTTTCAACTTGTAAACCCACTTCGTATCAATGACCTTTTTGCCAAGAGGCAAATCACATAAAGTCCATGTGTCATTTTCTATAAGTGCATCATATTCTGATTGCATGGAAGCCATCCAATTTTTTGAATTTTGTGCTTCATCAAAAGATAGAGGTTCCTCGGGGGTTCCTCAACATCACGTAAGCTAAAGAGAGCCAAAGCATAACAATCTGATGCATAAGATGCATGGCCAGAGCCTAAATGAGTATGACTAGACAAAGGTGCATCCAATTTACTGTCACTCAATGTATGCACGAGCCATTTTGGCATACCTCTTGCTTGCTCATTTTCAGCCCTTTCCTCATCAAGTTGGGGGCCCGGTGCTAACTCGTATCATGAATGACGAAGCGCGAAAAGACCATTTATACGCACTTCGTGCCTTAAATGAATAACTACGAGCAGTAACGCCACAAAGGTTATGCAAGGGCCATAGTGATCCGGGAGTCCCGTGTGGAAGGGCTCTCGCTCAACGAATCAAAGTAACGCCGGGGATAACAGGCTGATGACTCCCAAGAGCTCTTATCGATGGAGTCATTTGGCACGTACATCATGTACAGTTGCATTAGTAATAGGCTGATCTGTAACAATTTTGAAAACCCCCATAGGCTGTACATTTGCCTCATTGGAATTTACATTCGAACTTCCACCACTGAAAAGAGGCAACAAAATGTCATAAATGTCCTATGAGCTTACATTACTGTCTCTAGTACATGATAGCAAGGGTTGAACAGAATCTTCCACAAACACTACATCTTGTGAAACCAGAATATGCTTTTTTTGCGGATGATACAACTTGTAATCTTTGCTTTCAGCACTATAACCAACAAAAATGCATTTGACAGCCTTATCATCCAATTTTCTGAGCTGTGTTTGTGGCACCAAAGCATATGCCAAACAACCAAAAACACGCATGTGCTCAATAGAAGGCTTTCTATCATGCCATGATTCATATGGTACTAGTAATAGACTGCAAAGCTTTTGTAGGACACCTGTTAAGTACATAAGTGGCACACATGATGGCCTCAAGCCAAAAAGAATGCGTCAAAGCTTGACTTTTGACCATACATCGTGTCATTTTTGTAAGTGACATGTTTTTCCTCTCAGCAACACCATTTTTCTGAGGAGTATAAGGCACAGTACATTGGTGTTTTATCCCACGATTAGCCAGAAATGCATTAAATTCATGAGACATATACTCCCCCCCTCGATTGGAACGGAGGGTGCCCATAGTACATTTCGATACATTTTTAGCCATAGCCAGAAATTGTTTGAAGCACATAAAAACTTTGGGCTTCGCTTTAAGCAAAAATACCCATGCATGTCTGGAGTAATCATCAATGAAAGTCACGAAGTAAAGATAATTGCCCAAGGACGGAGTTTGCATGGGCCCACAAACATCACTATGCACAAGCTACAACCTGCATGTGGCCCTTACTGAACCATCCTTTGGAAACTTCGAACGCTGCATCTTACCCAAAATACAGCCTTCACAAACATGTTTGACAGGTGCTTCAAGAGCCGGCAAAGAAGCAACCATATTAGATTTTTGCAAACGCAGCAAACTGCCAAAATTCAGATGACCAAAACGTGCATGCCAAAGTTTTGCATCTGAAATAGCCCTCGAATTTGCAATTGAATTTGCAAAATTTTGTCCACACTTGTCATACAAAGTGAGCTTATACAGTCCACGGCACAAAAGGCCAGATGCAACAATTTCATCACCAAAACTGAGATCATGAACTGTACATCTTTCATCCACAAATTTGACTACAAGTCCAAGTCTAGCAAGCGCGGATACAAACAAAAGATTCTTCTTGATCCCAAGTACATAAAGTGCATCAACAAGTGTGAAGGAACTGCCATTTGTAGTAGTAAGCACAATCTTTCCAACTCCCTGAACCGGATAAGAGGCATTGTTGGCACAAGTGACTGAATTCCCATGAGGGACAGACTCGAGAGAGGTGAACAATTCACGATGTGAGGTAATGTGCTTTGTAGCACACTGTCAAAATACCACACATGTGAATCTGCAGGAACTGACAAGCATGCATCATGGACAGTAGGATTGTAAGTGCACTCTGCGCTAAAAGCCCATTCTGCATCAACATCAGCATTACAGTCTCCTTTCACAGAAGACTCAACAATGGCTGCATTTGTAGTGGAACCAGCATTTGCAGTGGACCCACCCTCTTTCTTCTTAGCCTCTTTGGCCTTCAACTTAGGACACTGCTTGATCAAGTGATCGTTAGCTTTACAATAATGGCAACGCATCTTCTTTTTTCTCTTATCATAAGAATTGCCAGACGAAGTGTTGTCAGCAGAAGCATTGGGATATAAGTTTTGCCACTCACAACAGAACCATAAGAAGTGGTTGCATTGTTGTTACCACCCTTTCTTTGAGAAGCAATCAAAACATGTTCAACTGCACACTGTCTAGTCCTTTTTTTTTTGGAAAGTGACTCTTGCAACAGCAATGTGCATAATGCATCAAACTTGACAACTTCAGGATTTCCTTGGGTCATAAGTCTCCAAGTACTAGCAGAAGTCTCGTAAGAATCTGGTAAGGCATCAAGAACAGTCTGCACAAGGGGATTGTCTAAAATGACTTCACCTGTAGAAATAAGTTGCTCATTAATATCCTTGACACCATCAAGGAAAGTGTCCATATCATCTTCCACATGCATAATCTTTGATTCCAACTCTTTACGCAGCAAAGCAATTTTAGCCTCATTGCGACTTGCATAAAGACCAGCCAAAATATTCTAAGCCTGTTTTATAGATTTTGCTAAACGAATGTGAGGAACAATGGTGCACTTCATAGAAAATGCAATCAATGCGTGAGCCTACGCATCCTTTATATCCCAACGAGCTTGTTCTACAGTAGGCAAAACAACTCTAATAGCAACAATTCTTGCAGCAAGATCTGCAACATCCTCAACATCGCCTACATCCTCAGAACCAGGACGTACATCAGTGCCAAGGGAAATAAATAAATAGAGCCAACATAATTCTTTAAATAAAGAACACGAAAGGAAGGCGGGATAGTTGTAACACAGATTACGGGCAAGCACGAGTGAGACACATAAATTCACCTATTTCCTCTCTATCTTCAATGCAGTGCAGTCTTTTAATAGTATTAGTCTAGTTTAGATGTGTTGCCGCATTCAGGCTCTGACTATCAATGTGGTAGTAATATATACAAAAAGAAAATCAACAGGCAAGCCACTCGACATCAACCTCGCAACATACCAGATCACGCCACTCCACAACCTACAGAGAGCTTGAGGAGGCCGCCAAGGGCTAGGTATTGTGTAGAGGCCATCATAGGCTCTGGAGGCTTCGGCAAAGTGCCACCTTCACTGATAAAACTTTGCGGTCAAGAAGTTCTGCCATCATATCAATGATAGGGGTGAGCTTAGAGATTTCAGGGCAAAGCTGGAAACATTAGGGAAGATCAAGCATCCCAACCTTGTCTCGTTGTTGGGTTACTGCAAGACAGCAAATGATAGGTTGCTCATCTATGAATATATGGAAAATGGCAGCTTAAATAGGTGGCTTCATGGCAACAATAGGAAGCAAGATCATCCCAATAAGCAGGCTGCTGTCGCAATGGGGCTTAGTCAGGAAAGACAAAAAAGGATCGCTATGGGCACAGCCAAAGGTTTATTATTCAACCATAATTATTTCCATCCAAACATCCTACATTGAGACCTCAAGACAGCGAATGTGCTTCTTGACGAGGCACTAGAGGCTCACGTCGCCGACTTCGAGATGGTGCGGTTAGTGAGTGCATGTGATACATATCTTATTGTGTTGTGCTGTGAGCGCAGGGGACACCTAGATATGTGTCGATACTACCAGAGTCCCAAATGCACAGACAAAGCCAATGTGCACAGCTTCAAGGTGGTTGGTGTTTTCAAAGCTAATGAAAAAAGGCAGCCAACATGCTCGTCGTGAGCGATCAACAAACTATTGAATGATAGCTCTCATAACCCCTCATATACTATATTTTGGGTCACCTAACCCCGTAAGCTCAACTCATATAATCCTGACACAATAAGCTTAACTCAGATAAGCTAGACGGCCAGACAATGGCTTGCCCCTGACCTTGCCCCTGACCAACACCACCTAACAAGAAAAGAAGGCACGGTAAGGTTTAAGGTTGCGTTTTTCTCAAAGGACTTGTGTTTGTCGTGAAATGGATAGCAGGTGGACAGGATTCAGAAGGGCGGAAAGCAAATAAAACGAATCCTTCATCTACTCAAGCTACTTCAAATTTACTTAAAGCACTTGCATCTTCATCTACTAAAGGTACTGTACCTAAAGCACCTACATCTTCACCCATGACTTCATCCATTAAAGGTACTACGCTCAAAGTAACAGCACCTTTCATCCACTAAAGTTAGTTCACTCGAAGTACCTGTTCTAGACTCAAAGAATGTACTGTCAAAATTGCGTGCAGGCTTCTTTTCTTTGGTTATATCGATAGAAACTGTAGAGAAAAGACACTTACTTGAAGAATTAGCCACAGCTCGTGGGAGAGAGCACCTAATAATAGAGGAATTCCGCGGGATTTCTTGTGCGTGCTAAAAGTCTAGTCAACTAAAGGCCAATTCATCCCCTCCCACAAACCATTTAACCTATAGGTTAGATGATCTATCTTGAAAGATGGAGAAACCCAGTAGAGTAGTTCCAGTCCTGCCCTGGGCATTCCACTTTCACGATAACTGGTATGGTAGCTTCACAGAGTGGGTTTGATGATTCATCATCAAATTGTTGACAGAAATTGACGATCAATGTTAAAAAGCACCCCACCCGAGTTCGGTTCATCCAGCCGCTATTTTCTTTTAATGGCAGAGGCAGAACAAGCGCAGTACGACAGGGAGTGGATTTGTAATCTTGGGTAAGGGAAGGGTTTGATTGTGTGCTTGACAAGGCTTTCACACAACAACTTCTCTGGCGCTCTCTCCTCCATTGCGGTGCCCTTTCTTCATGGCTTAACGTTTCAAACAACATCCTTTCAGGCAGCCTCCCGATGGGTATCAGCCAATGCAGGACACTTAAACATCTTAATATTTTCTTTAATCAAGGAGCTGGCAAAATACCTCTTAAAGCCTTCTTATTATCTACCTTGAACCTCACAACTGCCATAGCTGGTAGTTGCTCAGACCTAACTCTATTAGATCTCTCTAAAAATTTTATAACGGGCCCAATTCCCACATCCCTTAGCTCCTGCCAAAGTTTGCGCCATGTCAACATCTCCTTGAACTCCTCATTGGAAATATTCCCACCATCTTCAACCAGCTAGTAAGCCTAGAGGTGCTTTCCGTCTCCAAACACAATCTCACATGCACAATACTACCCAATTTTGGGGATTCTTTACACCAGCTTAAGAAGCTAGATCTTTCAGCAAAAACAAGAAACAAGATAATCCCAATTGCCGGCTTTGCATAAGCTTGTATTGAGCTTCAACAAGTTCACGGGGCCTCTTCCTGCATCCCTCCCCAACTCCAGTAGGTTAAGGGTACTTGACCTCATTGCAAATGCCTTCACAGGAAGTAATCCTGGCAAGATCCACTGTGGTCCGTCGCTCCGTAGATTAGCAGACAATGATTTTTTTGGGGTGGTGCCCTTGGAGAGTTGCAGTAACCTTGCTGCAATAGATGTCAGTTGCAACTTTATGACTTGCGCCTTCTCGACACCACTACCGGCTATGCCTAACATGAGAGAGGTGGTTATGTAGGAAAACTTTATAGAACAGGAAATCCCCGTTGACATCCGCAGTGCAACAAGGCAATTATGGCTACTGGTGCTCAACCTCAACCTTATCAACGGCAACATCCCGCCCACCCTCTCAAACTGCAGCAGCCTAAAGTGGCTAACTATTTCAAATTCAAACAACCATCTTAGAAGTTATATTCCGTCGGAGCTGGGCTTATGCTAAGAATCAAGTTTCTGCATCATCTCAACAACAATTCATTGTCGGGCACAATACTGCCTACACTTGGGAACTCCAGGTGTCTATCGTGGGTTGATCTCATCGGCAACGAGCTAGATGGTGCCGGTGAGGTGGTTATGCAACACCGAAAGCTTTTTGTGGTAAGGAAAATATTTCATTATACTTTCTTTGGATTGAAGGGAGCTTTGAACTAAAATAAACTTTGGATTGAAGGGAACTCTTTCTCCTTGGACAGGAGAGAACTACCCTAGGCTAGGAAGCCACCTCACCTTAAATTGAAGGGAGCTCAGCTATTTAGTATCCTTTGTACTGAAGGAAGCTGGCAAGAAAGCTTTCCTTTGGTTTGGGAGCTACTTTTCTTTGGACTAAAGGAAGCTCCTGATGCCTTATCATGTTACTTCGAACTGAAGGGAGCTCTTTCATTGATGTCTTATTATGTTAATTTGGACTGAAGGGAGCTCTTTCATTAAAGTCGTCTTATCATGTTAATTTGGACTGAAGGGAGCTCTTTCATTGATATCTTATCATGTTAATTTGGACGAAAGGGAGCTGCTCTCTTCTCTCTTGTTAGACTAAAAGAAACTTACTTTTTATCCCATACCACAGAAAGCATCCTACCCTTCTTTTGTGGTCCTTCTCTCAAGAAGTTGCTGCTTGCAGATAATGAATTGTCTGGGGTAGTGCCTTTGGATGGTTTAACCTTGTCACATTAGATATCATAATTTTGTGAACGGCAAAGCCACTACCCGTTTTGCCTTACCTGCAGGAAGGAGTGGGCCAATCTCATTTCATTGAGGGAGAAGATCTGACATCTACTCAGCGACAAGCCAACTGTGGTTGCTAGTTCTCACATTTTCAACGGCACAGCACAATTCTGCACCTTGGAAAACTGCAGCTTAGAGTAGCTCGCTCTCCTCACAAGCAACCTCTTTACATCACAGGTAGCATTCCTTTAGTGGTCTCATGCTGGCGAATCAATTACTTGCATCTGGGCCCTTGTCCAGCACCATCCCGCCCACCCTCTCAAACTGCAGCAGTCTAGAGTGGCTAACTATTTCAGACAACCGTCTCACACGTTACATTCTGCCAGAGCTAGGGCTTATGCCAAGAATCAATTTTCTGCACCTTGGCAACAATTCGTTATCATGCACAATTACACCCACACTTGGAAACTACAGGTATCTAGTGTGGTTGGACCTTAGCATCATTGACCTAGAGGGCATCATGCCCTGCGAATTGACCAAGCAAGCAGGGAAGATGATAAAGGGAACACTCAGCACTGGTTTGCGATTCGGGTATTTTAAGTATCTGTACGGAGATCTATGCACAGAGTATGGCTTGGGCTCAGTGCTTACCATGAGAAGAGTCACCCCTTAATGCTAAGCAAAATTCCAAACTTCAAGAGTAGAGATCCAACCTTAACGTTTCTATGCAGACATTGCACCATACTACATCCCTAACCCTCCAGGATCCAGTGAAGGCAGCCTAACATTCTTTGATGTTGGCCAAAACAAGCTTACAAACACTATTCCTGAGGACTATGGTAGCTTAATCTACACCCAGGTGCTTTCATTATTACATAACATCCTCACTGGCACATCCCTTTCAGCCTAGGCAACCTGGTCCAATGCTCCAAAAACCACCTAGACCATAACCACCTTCAAGGCCATATCCGCTCTAGGCTATCAAGGCTGGAGATCATAAATCAGCTTGATTGTCAAACAAAAACCTATCCAGATTTCCATCTCTGGCAAGCTCTTTACCTTTTGAGCTTCCAGCTTCACCAACAATCCTTACCTGTGTGGCATACCTCTCCCACCATGTTAGGTAGCATCTCCTCCATCAAACAGTTCCCATACCTCCATGGACAGCTTCTTGAGCCACCATGGGCGATTCAGATCCAAGATTACAATAATTAATGTTCATGTGGTTGCACCGTTACTCCTTGTTGCAGGTCTTCAGTGTTCATTCCGTATGATTGAAACATAGAAGCACATGAAAGAGCTAATGCACGATAATTCAATGGACAAGCTACCAATCACTTATACGTCATCAAGCAGCATATCCCACAGATCATATTTAGCAAGAAGAAATCTAGAAAAATCACTTAGCATCAATTTCGCCTTATGCAAAGGTACAGGGCTTTGCAAGATATCCTACAAAGAGCTCGAGGAGGCCACCAAGGGCTTCTGTGAAGAGGCCAGGATAGGCAGTGAAGGCTTTAGCATAGTCTACAAGGCCAGCTTAGACGATCAAACTGTGGTAGCGGTTAAGAAGCTCATCCATAAGATTGATGAGAAGGGTGAGCCAAGAGATTTCTAGTCAAAGATAAAAACAATAGGGAAAATCAAGCACCCTTACCTTGTCTCTTTGTGGGGTTATTCTCAGACAGACAATGAAAGGTTGCTCATCTATGAGTACATGGAAAATGGCACCTTGTATAAGTAGCTTCATGGCACGACCTATGAGTACATGGAAAATCGAAGTTTTTATAATTCATGGCAACAACAAAAAACAAGATGATTCCAATGGCCAACTTGCGGCTACAATAGGGCTTAGCTGGGAAAGCAATTAGCTTATAATAGCTCCAAGAAAGTATTTGTTAGCCCATTGTCACTCAGATTCAATACTTCAAGAGAGAATCACTTTGCAAGAGAGGCCCATAAAAGAATTTTCCAATACCATGATTAAGCATATGATCACACAAGTTGTAAGTAACAGGTGCAATTAGGCCGAATCGGCCAACATTGCATTGACCAACACTCACTACACCTTTCACACTAACATAAGGAACATGAACACGATAGTTACTATACTCTTGTTTTAGTGCCTATAATTAATCAATTATACATTTTGTTTCATGTAACCTACTCTCACTAGATCCATCGTCCTTATCTTTGCCTTTTTTCCAGTGACTGTATACTAAATACCCTGCACACCTTGCTATAAAAAGAGAAAGGATTAAAAGTAATTCATCTGAGAGATATTAAGAATATGGTGCCACGTCCTTGCTAATTTTAATTGAATCTTTGTCTTTTCTTTTTTTGCTCAAATTTACAAGTAGTTCCGCTAATTCAACAGATTTCGAATGAATAGGGTCTTTAGCTAGAGGTAATTTATACATACCCGGCAGGCTTTGAATCCACAGGATCTTGTATGTTAAGCGTTGTTGGTTTTCAATACTTTCTTAACTCAAAACAATAGAGATTAGAGCATATATTGAGAATAATAGAAAACCACAAAGACCATAATCAAGATTGATGCCGGATGCTATACTTGGGTGTTCATCTATGTTTAACACAGGTGGTTTAGTTTTAAGAATATCAAAATCCCATGTTTGAATTTGAAAGTCAAACTCGGCCATACAAGGTGTCAAAAAGTCTAATTCCCTAAATTTTTCTAGTATATAGTCAAATCTATTTAATATATAGAAGTCTACACCAAGAAAACAACTAATGAGCGCAATTAAAAAAAGACACGATATAGGTTTGATAGGGCCTTGAAGATAGTTATTGTCTAAGTGGTTTTTGGATCATTGGACCAGGTTGCCTAGGCTGAAAGGGATGGTGCCAGTGAGGTTGTTATGTAATAATGAAAGCACTTGGGTGTAGATTAGGCTACCATACTCCTCTGGAATAGTGTCTGTAAGCTTGTTTTGGCCAACATCAAAGAATGTTAGGCTGCCTTCACTGGATCCTGGAGGGTTAGGGATGTAGTATGGTGCAATGTTTGAATAGAAACGCTAATGTTGCATCTCTACTCTTGAAGTTTGGAATTTTGCTTAGCCTTAAGGGGTGAACTCTTCTCATGGTAAGCATTGAACCCAAGCCATACTCTGTGGATAAATCTCCGTACAGATACTTAAAATACCCGAATTGTTGTGTTGAACGTTCCTTTTATCACCTTCCCTGCTTGCTCGGTCAGTTCGTAGGGGATGATGCCCTCTAGCTCATTGCTGCTAAGATCCAACCACACCAAATACCTACAGTTTCCAAGTGTGGGTGGAATTGTGCCTAATAAAAAATTGTTACCAAGGTGCAAAAAATTGATTCTTGGCATAAGCCCAGCTCTGGCAGAATGTAACTTGTGAGACGGTTGTTTGAAATAGTTAGCCACTCTAGGCTGCTGCAGCTTGAGAGGGTGGGCGGGATGGTGCCGGACAAGGGCACAGATGCAAGTAATTGATTCGCCAGCATGAGACCACTAAAGGAATGCTACCTGTGATGTAAAGAGTTTGCTTGTGAGGAGAGCAAGCTACTCTAAGCTGCAGTTTGCCAAGGTGGATAGAATTGTGTCGTGCCGTTGAAAAGGTGAGAACCAAAAACCACAGTTGGCTTGTCGCTGAGCAGATGTCAAGTCTTCTCCCTCAATGAAATGAGATTGGCCAACTCCTTCCTGCAGGTAAGGCAAGACGGGCAATGGCTTTGCCCTTCACAAAATTATGATATCTAATGTGACAAGGTTAAACCATCCAAGGGCACTGCCCCAAACAATTCATTATCTGCAAGCAGCAACTTCTTGAGAGAAGGACCACAAAAGAAGGGAGGATGCTTTCTGTGTTATGGGATAAAAATTAAGTTTCTTTTAGTCTAACAAGAGAGAAGAGAGCAGCTCCCTTCCGTCCAAATTAACATGATAAGATATCAATGAAAGAGCTCCCTTCGGTCCAAATTAACATGATAAGATGACATCAATGAAAGAGCTCCCTTCAATCCAAATTAACATAATAAGACATCAATGAAAGAGCTCCCTTCAGTTTGAAGTAACATGATAAGACATCGGGAGCTTCCTTCAGTCCAAAGAAAAGTAGTTCCCAAACCAAAGGAAAGCTTCCTTCAGTCCAAAGTATACTAAATAGCTTAGCTCCCTTCAATTTAAGGTGAGGTAGCTTCCTAGCCTAGGGTAGTTCTCTCCCATCCAAGGAGAAAGAGTTCCCTTCAGTCCAAAGTTTATTTTAGTTCAAAGCTCCCTTCAATCCAAAAAAAGTATAATGAAATATTTTCCTTACCACAAAAAGATTTCGGTGTAGCATAACCACCTCACCGGCACCATCTAGCTCGTTGCCCGTTGAGATCAACCCACGATAGATACCTGGAGTTCCCAAGTGTAGGCAGTATTGTGCCCGACAATGAATTGTTATTGAGATGCAAAAAATTGATTCTTGGCATAAGCCCCAGCTCCGGTGGAGTGTAACTTGTGAGGCGGTTGTTTGAATTTGAAATAGTTAGTCACTTTAGGGTGATGCAGTTTCAGAGAGTGTGCGGGATGGTGCCGTTGATAAGGTTGAGGTTGAGCACCAGTAGCCATAATTGCCTTGTTGCGCCACGGATGTCAACGAGGATTTCTTGTTCTATAAAGTTTCCCTACATAACCATCTCTCTCATGTTAGGCATAGCCGGTAACGGTGTCCGGAAGGTGCAAGTCATAAAGTTGCAACTGACATCTATTGCAGCAAGGCTACTGCAGCTCTCCAAAGGCAACACCCCAGACAAATCATTCTCTGCTAATAGCAATTTGCAGTGCGAAGGACCACAGATCTTGCGAGGAATACTTCCTGTGAAGACTTTGCATTGAGGTCAAGTAACCTTAACCTCCTGGAGTTGGGGAGGGATGCAGAAAGAGGCCCCGTGAACTTGTTGAAGCTCAATACAAGCTTATGTAGAGCCGGCAATTGGGATTATCTTGTCTCTTCTAGTTGCCAAAAGATCCAGCTTCTTAAGTTGGTGTAAAGAATCCCCAAAATCGGGTAGTATTGCGCCTGTGAGATTGTTTTTGGAGACGGAAAGCACCTCTAGCTGGTTGAAGATGGTGAGAATATTTCCAATGAAGGAGTTCAAGGAAACGTTGACATGGTGCAAGCTTTGACAGGAGCTGAGGATGTGGGAATTGGGCTTGTTATAAAAATTTTAGAGAGATCTAACAGAGTTAGGTCTGAGCAACTACCAGCTATGGCGGTTGTGAGGTTCAAGGTAGATAATAAGAAGGCTTTAAGAGGTATTTTGCCAGTTCCTTGATTAAAGGAAATGTTAAGATGTTTAAGTGTCCTGCATTGGCCGATACCCATCGGGGGGCTGCCTGAAAGGCTGTTGTTTGAAACGTTAAGCCATGAAAGAAAGGGCGCCGCAATGGAGGAGAAAGCGTCAGAGAAGTTGTTGTGCGAAAGCCTTGTCAAGCACGCAATCAAACCCTTCCCTTCCCCAAGATTACAAATCCACTCCCTGTCGTACTGCGCATGTTCTGCCTCCACCATTAAAAGAAAATAGCGGCTGGATAAATCAAACCCGAGTGGGGTACTTTTCAAAGTTGATCGTCGATTTCTATCAACAATTTGATGATGAATCATCGAACCCACTCTCCAAAGCTACCATACCAGTTATCGTGAAAGTGGAATGCTCATGGCAAGACTGGAACTACTCTACTGGTTTTCTCCATCTTTTGAGATAGATCATCTAACCTATAGGTTAGGTGGTTCACAGGAGGGGATGATTTGGCCTTTAGTCAACTCGATTTTTAGTGCGTGCAAGAAATCCCATGGAATTCCTCCATTATTAGGTACTCTCTCCCACAAGCTGCGGCTAATTCTTCAAGTAAGTGTCTTTTCTCTACAATTTTTGTCGATATAACCGAAGAAAAGAAGCCTGCATGCGATTTCGACCGTACATTCTTTGAGTCTAGACAGGTACTTTGAGTGAACTAGGTTTAGTGGATGAAAGGTGTTGTTACTTTGAGCGAAGTATTTTTAGTGGATGAAGTCATGGGTGAAGATGCAGGTGCTTCAGGTACAGTACCTTTAGCAGATGAAGATGCGGGTGCTTTAAGTAAATTTGAAGTAGCTTGAGTAGATGAAGGATTCATTTTATCCGCTTTCCACCCTTCTGAATCCCGTCGCCACTATCCCTTTCACAGCAACCACAAGTCCTGCGAGCAAAACCCAACCTTAAACCTTACCGTGCCTTCTTTTCTTGTTAGGTGGTGTTGGTCAGGGGCAAGCCATCGTCTGGCCGTCTGGCTTATCTGAGTTAAGTTATCTGAGTCAGGCTTATCTGAGTTGAGCTTACCAGAGCTAGGTGAGCCGAAGGTCATATAGTATATGAGGGGTTACGAGAGCTATCATTCAATAGTTTGTCGGTCGCTCCCGACGACCATGTTGGCTGCCTTTTTGTCATTAGCTTTGAAAACACCAACCACCCTGAAGCTGTGCACATTGCCTTTGTCTGTGCATTTGGGAGTCTGGTAGTACTGTCACATATCCAGGTGTCCCCTGCGCTCATAGCACAACACAATAAGATATGTGTCACATGCACTCACTAACCGTGCCATCTCGAAGTCGGCGACGTGAGCCTCTAGCTCCTAAGCTCACAGAAATCGAAGAAAGTAAGCATGCGTAAGCTGGAGCTGCTGGTGACGAAGCCCAGGAGGACGTAACCTGCTCTGATACCAATTATTGGAATTAGGGTTGCAGAGAAACGCACATAGCTTGGAGAAGATGAAGGAAGCTCAAGGCACACAATAGAGAGTGTGTTACTTAGTGTGCAATGGAAAGATAGATAGCCCTAGAGTGATGGGCGTATATACAATGCACGGGGGAAAAAACCTCCTAAAGAGGAAAGAAATGCCCCGACGGTCCTAGTGTGTTCACACACATCACTACCATGTATATGGTAACAATAGGCATGTATTGAACATTCCCATCATACTTTGGTCGGTAATAGCACTCATTGGTCTCATGGTTGGTCCATTTTTCCTCAATTGCACACCATTTCTGCGGCCTAATTGGTTGTCCCTGTTGAGGTATCCGTTACCCTGGTCCCCTCATAAGTGTTTTTTTCATGTCATTCATCCTTTTGAGCATGTCTTCTATGGCTGAAAGTGGTGCTGTAGTAGCCGCCCCCACTTGTGATGGTTTGGTGGATGTTGTTTTCTCGCTTTGGTTATCCTTAGGGACATCTTCTTCGTTGAAAATATCACAGTTGTCTCCTAAGTCAATAGCATCTGATACACACTCTTCTAGGGTCACATGCTTCTTGCTATACAGTATAGCATGAAGTTCTTTGTTTGGCAGTCCCTCTAGAAATAATGATACTAGTCTTTCTTCTACAGGTATCTCTAGCTCTGGGAATCTTGTAATGTATTGCTTCATTCTAGTTGCACAATCCCTAACAGACTCACCTTGTTTCTATTTGAAGCTATAGATTTGAGCTACCGTATTGTGTTTGATCCCCGTTTTGGAACATGCAGCTACAAATCCTTGAGCTAATGTAATTAATTAAGTCCATGATTGACCTTGGTGGAATGTTTTGGAACCATGATGTCAATGCTTTTCCTTCTAATCTCATTCCAAACCCCTCGAATTGAGTATGGAAATCAAATATGTGTTCTGCTCTTAGCACTTGTTTAAAGCTTGCTAAGTGGTCATATGGATCCCCAGATCCACTGTATTTTTCGACCCATTTTTAAAAATCAGCTGGTCTGACACGTCTATTTGGTTCAACTCCCAGTCTCCTGGCAGTTGGTCCTGTTCCGAGTTCTTCAAACCAGTCTGTTGGAAATAGTGACTCCTGTAGCCCTGGACTGGCTTTAGTGTCACCCGATTTTCTTCGTGATGAGATGGTTTTTGGTTTCTTAACATTACTCTCAAAAGATCTCTCACGGTGTTCATCTCTTGGAATAGTTTCTGGTCCTTGGTCCAATATCCAATCCCTGATGGAGTACCCTTGGTATTTGGTTTGTTCCACCTCCTCAGGAGTCATCATAACAAAGTTATTATTATAATAATCCCTAAACAGGTAGGTAGGTAGATCTGTTGATCCCTTGTCCTTGATTTTATAGATATAAATGATCTTCATGGGCGTTAGCTGTCCAGATTTGGCATGAGAAGTCCATAGAAGATCTTTTAGGTTTCTATCCTCCCAACGATAGATTCCGATACTAGGATTATCCGTACTAAGACGTTTCAAAGGCTTCAAATCAACTTGATAGTATCCCTTGAATTCTAAAGTAGGTGGTTCTTCTTTTGTTGCCATATATGGAATTATGGTATTTACTTCTAGTCCCCATTTGTCTATCACATCAGGGTTTTTGACTTGTAAATACTAAGTTCCATTTCTGTCCATGTACATTTTTCCTTGTTTGTTTGCTCTGATTTCCTCTTTAAACTTTATACCATGGTCATCAATGCGAATAGCATACTCTTCATTAGGATCCAGGTAAACCTGAGAGCTCCATGATGATTTGTCTTATAGAAAGAGAGTATATGTTTATAACACACTGTCGTTCCGATTTCTGAGTGAGTCGAATAGGAAGACATTTCAGATGTTGAATCTAAAAAAGTGTCCGAGACTTCTTCAAGGATAGTGTGCAAGGGATTGCCTTGATTCACACTTTCTTTGATGGATACTCTACTAGCGGTCTCTCCAAATATGCCTTGATTAGCTTGTATACGACCAGATCTAAGATTCATATAGACTCGTGAAGCCCTGGATAGAGTAATTACTGTCGGATTGACTTGTTGTCAACTTCTTTCACTTGACTTGATTGCAACTTCCGTCAAGCTATCAATTCCTTGTCAGCAACCTAATTGTTGTATCAATTTTAATCAAGTTAGCTATTCTTTCATAAAGACTGTACAATTCTTGCTAACTTTTGTGACTGGTCTATGTGCATCTCTTTAAATTGAGTTAAGTGAGTCAGCGGTTGAGACTTTTAGATTCTACTTTTGCAAAAAGTCAAAGGACTAATGTGCAACCTGAGTGAAAATGTACCAATTTTGATCGAATTGAACCAAAAATTGCCCAGTGGCCTTGTATTACGTTGGTTAACATTGTACAAGTTCAAAAGTCAAAAATGGTATCTCTGTGTAGCAATAGTAAATAATTGCGATTATTTAATTTTCTCAGTTTTTTACACTTTTTGGCTTGATTTGCCAAGCATGTAACTTGCTAAGGTCTTTCGACAATTTTCACCAAGTTTGAACAAAATTTATTCAAGTTATCAATTGTTTCGTGTTCGCAGACTCGATTTTCAAGAATCTGGCTTAAGTCTCACTTTTGTGATCCAAACTTCACCAAAATTGATTTGTGTGATCTACTTGATATGCTTGACTTTGTGGTATACTTAAATGTGCAAGATTATCAATTTTTGTAGCAGATGTAAATAATCACGAATATATACTCCATTTATTTTTTTGCAAGTTTTTGTCCCAATCTTGACACAGATCTGTTAAGCATCTCAACTTAAGCTCCCTAGCCAAGTTTCATCAAGTTTGGACAATTTTTGTTCAAATGGTCATCATTTTGTATCTGCATACTAACTTTGCAAATTTGGCCACAATTTCTAATCCAATGATCCAAATCTTAAATTTGATTTGTGGGCTTATTATAACATGCTAAAGCTAGTGGTATGCTGACTTGGTCAAAAAAGTTGAAAAATGGGACAGATATAAATAATCGCGATTATTTACTTCTTGCAAATTTTTGCATCTTTTTGGTCAACTGAGCATATACACATGTTTATCACATCAATATAAGCCTATGAATCAAATTTCATTGAGTTTGAACAAAATTTTCTCAATTTACACTCAAGTTCTCAAAGTCAGTACAAAATTTAGTTTTTACCCAGGTTTTGGTCAGTTTGATGATTAAAATTCTATGGGCCTTTACAAAAGTTATTTGTACACGTGCATAGAGTCTAGGGTATCAATCTTGGTCAGTTTTGAGTTGAAATTAATTGAAAGTAAATAATCGTGATTATTTACTTTAGGTCCAAAATGAACAGTTTTTTGAACTTTTTCATTGGACAGTCTTTTCATAAGCTATTTTAAGCCTCTGAGTCAAGTCAAAACGTAATTTGGCCTAAAATGTCAAGAAAAAGTAAATAATCTGAGTTTTTGCTAACTCTTGAAATTTTTATTTCAATGTGTCTTTGAGCTTACCCGTTGGTTCATACAACTTTTAAAGCATACTCTCCTGTCGGATTGAGTGGTTGACAGTCTTCTGGTGCTATTTCTAGCTGTAGACGTGAAATTCTGCAACTTCACATAACAACTCACAACTGATTCTTTCGGAGAGAGCAATGTTATGAGATTCCACCTCGGATTCTACTTACCCTACTCCTAGATTCTACTACAATGGGGTTGTGGAAAGTGTCCACAAACACTCGTTTTCTTGTTTTTTATGGTTTTCTGAGTCTTGATCTTAAGACTTGTTTCATCTATCAATCATTCTCAAATTCCTAATCTAATTCTACAATCCTAAAATCCTAATGGTACTTAGCATGTACAATTACTTCCAAGCTACCTCTACAAAAAACGACAATCTTAAGCTATGCGGTTTTTAAAAAGAAAGTTTTTACTCTAGGAATCCCTAGAGGAAGTTAAAGGGTAACTTCACAAGACTCTCGTGTTTTTTCCTAGTTTAGGTCTCTTCGATCCTTGGCAACGACGCCAAAGGTGGGACGGATGTCTAACCTCACTCTTATTTTATTGCAGACATAGCGAGAATCACGAATAAATAGTCAATCCATGGGACGAAACAGACTCGACTAGTGCATAGAGGCTACAAGAGGTTTTCAATCTCTTGGAAAACAACAAACAACTCGCATCTAACTCAAGCTACACTCAAGTGACTGAAATCACCAAAAGCGAGTCGCTCATCGACAAACAAATCACATTCGTTACAGCATCAAATGACATCCAAACGTAACGAAACTTCTAAGACATGTTTATAAGACCTAAGTACACATGTTTATGGTTTCAAATCCCACTTTGATCAAGTACAAAAATCACGATTATTAACAGGTGTATTTTGACCTAGTCGTCGTTTTCGACCCAGAATGCATCTAAATGCTTAGCAATGATGTCCCAATACCCCGCATATACTTAGTTTTATATTTTGAAGTATAAATTTCTACTTAGGATGAGATTAGGCCGCGGGTCGGCAACACCAAAAGCTACGAAATACCGTGAAATGCTTACGTCAATGCGTAGAGCTCTTACCTGCGGTTGCAAAGCAACAGACGCAACTGCAATGTGACAACCAAGGAGGGAGTAGGAAGTGCGAGAAGGAGAGAAGTGAGCGCCGTTAGCTCACACTGTGTATTTCATTATCCAAAACTTTTAAATAAACTTTACAAAATTGGCTTTTATACCTTAGCCAAGGTTTTTGGTGGTCAAAACTAATAATCTGGAAGCTCTAACTAAAGACAAGTTAATACAATCTGGAAGCTTATAGCCCCGGCTCATCAATTGCAATATTTATCTGGAAAATAGGAGTTACAATATTCTAGATTCATCAAAATAATAAATATTTTTACAATGAAAGCTCCGAAAAATGGTATCCGAGTTAGCTTGCGGCTAATAGTACATGTGTGATTAGTGTGTGGCATGATAGGATTAGTGATATTAAGCATCAATGGAATCATTAGTCTGTTTGATTGAGTTGATTTAGGTGAAGAAAAGTGGAATTGAAGCTTGTCAATCTTGTGGCTTAGCTCCTCCATTGGCCAAGGTCACCTCATAGAGTTAGCCATTCACGTTTCCTTGATTAGCTCACTAATCATGTGTGAGTTTTGTACATTGCATAAATTTGTTTGTATCTACCTACAACCCAACGAAATCTTTACAAACAAAAGCAAACATGTCAAACACTTAGGCATGCAAGACTTACATAACTATACAAGAAAGCCTTTTATTGATGGCGTTCAAACAGTTGAGAGACATCTTCAATGTCATAAGGTAGCCACATGAATGAAGTGTCGTCTACTTCATCGCGTTAACAGGAGAGAGCTCTTCGTGACATTATAAGTCTCTCGCGGCAAAACTTTGTTTTTTTGTTGTGGCTAACCTCCTTCTAAATCTGCTCATAACTCAAGATTTTCATAACAAATTTGCATTTTATACATAGGAGCAGTGTTGGGACATCATTGTTAAGCTCTAGGTTTCATTCGGGCCCGAAAATTGTTAAGTTAAATTTGCCATGTAGATAATAATTGCGACTTTGAAAAGTGGTTGAAAGGGTCATTCGGCTTAGCTCCCACTCCCTTCGATGCAAGACAGGACATTGGGGCAATGAAGAAGAGGAAAATCAACTCTGTACATTATGCTCACTGTAAGTTGGAGAGTCTGAGTACCACACACTACTAGAATGCTCGGTTATTGCTCACATTTGTACTTGCTTCCCTCAAATTTTCAGCAGTCATGACTTAAATCTACACACGTTTCTCTCCCAACCACAATGTGGGCTCTCCATTGTGTTATCACCACAATCTTGGAGCATTGAGAATCACTTATCATCCCCATACATAGTACTACATGTATCTTTGGTCCCATATGTCATATTTGACCTTTAAGGAGGATAATTAAATCAATCTGTCTCTCTCTCTCTCTCTCTCTCTCTCTCTCTCTCTCTCTCTCTCTCTCTCTCTCTCTCTCTCTCTAGTTTATTAGATTTGTTTGAACACCGAGTTGAAAAGTTGAATGCAAAATAAAATAAAATAAAAAATTGAAGCCTTTAAGTTTTTGTACATCGCATAGTTTGGACTATTTCTATTCATATCCTTATAAAGTTCTACAAACAAAAACCATATAGTTCAAACATCTATGCATCTAGAATTCGGATTGTCTAGCTAAGAAAGCCTTTTATTGATGGCATTTAAACTATTAAGATTTACCTTTGATTTCATAAGGCCACGACATAGAGTAGTGACCTGGTCTATCAAAAGCAAAAATGCTTTTGCTTGGAAGCGATGAAAGGTAAAGAAAGCTATTGACAAGATTCATTCTGGAAGTTATGTTGTGTTGCACCATCTCCAATCGTGCAGCATTGTCGGAGAATCATTTAAGAGCGTCATTTTTGAAGTCTCTCATGAAGCTAAGAATCTCACACTCGCTAATCGACATCATCCTTCAAAGATTGCAATGTTGAAATGAATTCAAGGTCAGTGCGGTGCGTTCATGTTCACGGAAACACATTTATTCCATATGGGTGCTTGTTTTGCATGAACGCGCTTGCAGCACTCTTTCAGAGAAACACCCTTTCATATTCCCTCTTGCATGGAAAAGTTGTCTTGTGTGTCCCAGTGTACTACATTCGAGAGGTGCTAGCATGATCACCTCATTGGGTTCATGGCAATGTTTGGTGGTATTTGAAGGGGAGGAGCTCAAACGTGCTTGCCCTGACACTAGGCAAAACAACTCTAGTAGTAAAATTGCTAGAGCCTGCAGCACCATCTAGAGAACCTAGTCTTACATAATAACCCTGCACAACATTCCAAACACAAAGAAATGTTACATCATGTATGCTCAAATGTGGGTATATTTTCCCATCCAGTTCATCACCAGACTTACTAGACACAAAAAAATCATTGCTAGACTGCTCCTGATGCAATAATTGCCTATGTCAAAGAAAAACTACACAAAGCCAATCTGTTATAAATAGCACAACCCGCAACAGACTACAAAGTGCCTATTTTGTAAAAAAACTTCTTTGTCATAATACCAGCATAAAAAGACAAAATTGCCTACATAATATTTCCCTTAAGGAAAATGGAGGCCTAAATGAGCCCGAAGCAAAATTTTGACAACCCCGAGATCAAAGATCACACTTGAAGGTGATGTTGCCCTACAAACACTCACCAAAAGTTTCCTCAATTGGAGAACATGAACAGGAACGTTGCTAGCACCACTATCTTGGATGTCAAAGCCTACTTTGATACCAATTGTTGGAAATTTAGTTGCAGAAATGCACACAAAGATGGAGAAGAATAAGGAGAAATCTCAAGAGCACACAACTCATGAAGTAGCATTTCTTAGTGTTCATATACAAAGATAAGGCTTGCCCTAAAGTGATAGCATATATACAAGCCGAGGGAAAAAAAACCTCCTAAAAAGGGGAAAAAGTGCCCCGATGGCACTTACTGTGTGCACACACATCACTACCATAATATGGTAACATGCACATGAAGAAATGTTATTGTAGATTGGTGCCACTATAGCTCTGTTGAATCTTGTATTCTCGGCCACATGCACAAAGCAATGCATGCATTCTCTAATCTACTACCACACACACTCCTCTTCACAAGCATGCTCACAAACGGAATAGAAGATAGCACCATTCATGCACTAGATCTTGCACATACACCTCCAATGTACTTTGTACACACGAATGTGCTTCAAGAAAAGATTGATCTAAAGATGTTTAACTGGCAAACTAGCAAGCTCAAGCATGCATAAGTAGTAGTGCAATGGGAAAGCATCAAAGAGAAGAAAGTTGGCTTTGTTTTGATTATGTTGGTCACAACAACATGAGAAACATCAAGGAAATGATATCCAAACTCTTTCTCCTAACCATGGAGTGAATGATCATTAAAGTCTCTTTGTATCTTTCCACAGTGTCTTTTACACCTAAGGTTTCTAATCAAGAATGTCTAGCCATCCTAAGACAAGCACTTTAATCACTCTTATAATCACCACTTCATAAATTCAATTCTATTACAACTTGGAACACTTTAAGATCTCAATATAACCGCACATTGCAAAAGTTGCACCAAAATAGGGATTAGATGACTCCAAAATAGAGTTACTAGTCCGCTGACCTCATCTATTATCATTTTGTGCATTCTAGCATTCACACCCACTTAAAATGTAGGATCTACTTGACAACACATTTTTTCCCCTTTCTGAAAGGTACACATCCTCACACTCTACAATACAAAAGATTGTACGGGCCTAAGAGCATTGAGAGAGGATGCATTGAATAATAAATGGCAATTGAACTATGGTAGCTTGATTTATTTTTTGCATGGGACAATAATCAAAGGAAACCACTTCAATCACTTTCTTTGAAGCTTATTAGGCCTTGAAGTTGGTACTTGCACCAGAATGGTTTCACGACCTTGGTAGGTATACTTTTTGTGCTAATTTTGTAGCTTGGATATTTTCGTGTTGTAGGGCTTAGTAAAGGAATAAGGGGTTCTATTAAAAATATTACCCAACGGTATTAGATCACCAAAGGAAAAAAAAAAATCCAGTGCTTTCCTTTGGTACACAAATAAGAGATGCTATATATATTTGGCTCAAGAAATAAGAGGTTTTGTTAATAAGTTTCATAAGAAAGAGGCGTTATGCTACTGTATAGAATATGGCTTAGAAAGCAATGACATGGAATCATTTATAGCCTTGCTCCATTATAATAGAGAAGAACTGGATAGTTTTTTTGGATGTGAGTCTAGTGTTTCCTAAGTGTGGATAATGCATTAGTAAATAGTGTAGATTGTTGAGCTGAAAGTTGAGTCGATCACATTGCCTAATTGCTTTGCACGATAAATGTGTAATGCCAATGCCCTGCCCTATTGGCAAACATTTAGGTGCATATGCAAAAGTGAATTATTAATAATACGATGTGGAGAGAACATGATTGATGGATTTTCCAAAAAGTGGTGTAGGTATCAAGGAATTTAAACAAGGATGTAAGAGTTGGCACATTTTTAAGGACTTTGTTCTCAAGATTAGGTTTAACGTGCAAGTATTGGAGGGCTATTCCACTTCATCAAAATATAAAATATCAGGAATTGAGGCTTATGCTCACCTGTGTGAGCACAAAAAGCACCTACTCAAGTAGCTCAATGCCTACATGTTAGATATGACCTTTAGCACAAACTTGACTAGACACTGAATGGATCAACATTTTGCTTATTTAATAACTCGGCTACCCACGTAACTTTGATCATGCGTTAAATGCGAAGGTGGGAGTTTGTGCTTCACCCCTTTGCAAGCAAAGTGAAGGTTATCAGTTCTTTTATGTTACCCTATATAGCCCACAATGGCCCACTGCTTAAGCTAGCTAAATGTAACTGGAAAGAGTTCTTGAAATCAGTAAAGAGATTTTTGTGGAAGAACAGAACTAAAGACGCAGCACCATGGTAGTGGGAAAAATAGGAAACAATTGCAAAACCTTCGGAGCAAGGTGGGCTTGGGATCCTTAACCCAGCACTCACGCGGAAGCTCAATGTGCCATGTAATGCAAATAGCCTATAAACTTTGAGAATAGCGGAATTGGGAGAATTAAAGAGAGCATTTTTGTGAGACTCTTTGAGAACAGAGAGAGTGAACTTAGTTGATGGTAGCAACATAATCATAGTACTTAATTAACTTGGCATGAACAATACTTTTGCAAGAGAGAGAGTTTAGAGAACTTGACAACAATTGAGGACCGAATTTATGTGGAGACGGTCCCCCCTCCAATAGGCTTTTGTATTATAGATTCTCCCATCAAGAAAGACTTGGTACAATACAATCTTTGTGTTCCTTGTGACCTAGGTGATGCAATGAAGATGGAACGCTTCATGCATCACGAGCCTAACATAGATTTTGCAAAAAGCATGAACTATCAGTCCCAAGGCCTCAAACACCTTAAAAGGTGGAGAGAGCTAGTGGGGAATGAGGGTAGGGAAGAGGAAGAAGAAACATTCATAGGAGATAAATAGTTCCTCACTTATCATCACTCTTCTTGCTAGCATTCATAATAGCATAGTAATGAAGATGGAGAAGATGGCAAGCTTAAGCATTGAAGAGTGGCTCTTGGTTGGATTTGCATTCCAAAGCCAAGAGTGTTGGTGTATGGTCTCAACTTCTCTACTAGCTTGGAGAAGGAGATGGGGCTCTTGCACTTTGTACTTCACACAATGAGAGTGTGTGTGAGTGTGTGTGGGAGAGTATACCCCCAAGCAACCCCCCTTCTTGCTTTGGTTGACCCCCTCTTCTAGCTCAACTTGGAAGCTCATTGGACTTTGCAAGCCTAGCCAATCCCATGCAAAATGCATATCAAGCAACAAGGGTAGTCTTGGGACAAGTGTCCCCCTTTTCCCTTTAGAGAGGACTTGATAAATACAAAAATAATTAATCAAATCAACTAAATTATCATTGGACCCTTTGGGAGGCTAACCAATAGGCTTAAGGCACACCATTAGGTCAGCATGGGTAGGGGCTTGACATGTGTCCTTGCTACCTCTTGAGGCTTGGGCTTACCTTGTGTGTGTGTGTGTGTGTGTGTGTGTGTGTGTGTGTGTGTGTGTGTGTGTGTGTGTGTGTGTGGGTGGGTCATTGGACTTTGCAAGCCTAGCCAATCCCATGCAGAATGCATATCAACCAACAAGGGTAGTCTTGGGACAAGTGTCCCCCTTTCCCCTTTAGAGAGGACTTGATAAATACAAAAATAATTAATCAAATCAACTAAATTATCATTGGACCCCTTGGGAGGCTAACCAATAGGCTTAAGGCACACCATTAGGTCAGCATGGGTAGGGGCTTGACATGTGTCCTTGTTGCCTCTTGAGGCTTGGGCTTACCTTGTGTGTGTGTGTGTGTGTGTGTGTGTGTGTGTGTGTGTGTGTGTGTGTGTGTGTGTTCTCTCTCATCCCCTAGCTTTAGGAATCACCTCCTCCTTTTTGCCAGGATTTTGTTGACTTTTGGAACACAAGCACCTTAGTCAACAAGCACAACAAAGCACCTCAATCTTGGGTAGTGTTCCCATAAGCACCTTAAGCTCCCTAGTCGGCAAGCATAACAAGCACCTCAAGCATCTTAATCAGTGTTACCATATACGTGTGGTAATGATGTGTGTGAACACACTAGGACCGCCGGGGCAGTTTTGCCCTCTTTAGGAGGTTTTTTCCCCCGTGCATTGTATATACGCCCATCACTCTAGGGCTATCTATCTTTCCATTGCACACTAAGTATACATTCTCTATTGTGTGTCTTGAGCTTCCTTCGTCTTCTCCAAGCTGTGTGCGTTTCTCTGCAACCCTAATTTCAACAATTGGTATAAGTATCGTCCTCCCTGGCTTAGTCGCCAGCACCTCCAGCACACGCTTGCTCACTTTCTCCGAATTCTGTGAGCTTTCGCGAGCGTTTGCAGGTCGACAAAAATTTTGGGTAAGCTCTAGAGCTTAATCTGCTCAGATTTTTTATTCGTGCTCATTTCGGCCTCCGTTTCCACTACAGGCCGGTCTGCACTGGCAATTTCTTCATTTTGTGCAGAATTTCTATTAGTGCCGTTTTCTGCATAACAGGTGCCTTACAGTCTTCTATGGTTTATGCTATATAGCACGTGTTGTTCCCGCTTTGTTTCTCCTCTTTTCGGGTAGTTTTCACATCAGGTACAGTATTTACCATGGCTGACAACAACACAGATGTGTTCAAGATGTTTGCTGCTGAGGACAGATTGGATGGGAACAATTACCCTATGTGGGCTTACATGATGCATCATGTTCTTGTGTCAAAGGGCGTCTGGAATATTGTGCAGGGCATTGATGTACGTCCTAGTTCTGAGGATGTAGGCGATGTTGAGGATGTTGGAGGTCTTGCTGCAAAGATTGATGCTATTAGAGTTGTTTTGCCTACGGCAGAACAAGCTCGTTGGGATGTAAAGGATGCACAGGACCATGCATTGACTGTGTTGTATGTGAAGCACACCATTACTCCTCACATTCATTCAGCAAAATCTACAAAACAGGCTTGGGATATTCTAGCAGGTCTTTATGCAAGCCACAATGAGGCTATAATTGCTTTGCTGCGTGAAGAGCTGGAATCGAAGATTATGCATGAAGAAGATGATATGGACACTTTCCTTGCCAAGGATATCAATGAGCGACTTATTTCTGCAGGTGAAGTCATTTCAGAGAGTTCCCTTGTGCAGACTGTTCTTGATGCTTTACCAGATTCTTACCAGACTTTTGCTAGTACTTGGAGACTTATGACCCAAGGAAATCCTGAAGTTTTCAAGTTTGATGCATTATCCACATTGTTGTTGCAAGAGTCACTTTCCAGAAAAAACAGGACTAGATAGCGTGCAGTTGAACGGGCTTTTATTCCTTCTCAAAGAAAGGGTGGTAATAGCAATGCAGCCACTTCTTATGGTTCTGTTGCGAGTGGCAAAAATTATGTTCCCAATGCTTCTGTTGGCAGCAATTCGTCTGCAAATTCTGGTGATACGGGCAAAAAGAAGATGCGTTGCCATTATTGTAAAGCTAATGATCACTTGATCAAGCAGTGTCCTAAGTTGAACGCCAAAGAGGCTAAGAAGAAAGAGGGTGGTTCCACTGTAAATGCTGGTTCCACTACAAATGCAGCCATTGTTCTGTGAAAGGAGACCATGATGTTGATGTTGATGCAGAATGGGCTTTTAGCCCAGAGTGCACTTACAATCCTACTGTCCATGATGCATGCTTGTCATTTGCTGCAGATTCACATGTGTGGTATTTCGACGGTGGTGCTACAAAGCACATTACCTCACATCATGAATTGTTCACCTCTCTCAAGTTTGTCCCTCATGGGAATTCAGTCACTTGTGCCAAAAATGCCTCTTATCCTGTTCAAGGAGTTGGAAAGATTGAGCTTACTGTTGCAAATGGCAGTTCTTTCATACTTGTTGATGCACTTTATGTACCTGGGATTAAGAAGAATCTTTTGTCTATATCTGCACTTGCTAGACTTGAACTTGTAGTCAAATTTGTGGGTGATAGATGTACAGTTCATGATCTCAGTTTTGGTGATGAAATTGTTGCATATGGGCTTTTGTGTCGTGGGC
Organism: Adiantum capillus-veneris; assembly: GCF_014529385.1. Taxonomy (NCBI): domain Eukaryota; kingdom Viridiplantae; phylum Streptophyta; class Polypodiopsida; order Polypodiales; family Pteridaceae; genus Adiantum; species Adiantum capillus-veneris. Next base: position 7,541,230 of record NC_140950.1, on the reverse strand, counting down.
TGGACAAGTGTGGACAAAATTTTGCAAATGCAGTTGCAGATTCAAGAGCTATTTCAGATGCAAAACTTTGGCATGCACGTTTTGGTCATCTAAATTTTGCCAGTTTACTGCGTTTGCAAAAATCTGATATGGTTGCTTCTTTGTCGCCTCTTGAAGCACCTGTCAAACATGTTTGTGAAGGCTGTATTTTGGGTAAGATGCAACATTCGAAGTTTCCAAAGGGTGGTTCAGTTAGGGCCACATGCAGGTTGCAGCTTGTGAATATAGTGATGTTTGTGGACCCATGCCGTTCCGATCGAGGGGGGGAGTATATGTCTCATGAATTTAATGCATTTCTGGCTAGTCGTGGGATAAAACACAAATGTACAGTGCCTTATACACCTCAGCAAAATGGTGTTGCTGAGAGGAAAAACAGGTTACTTACGAAAATGGCACGATGTATGGTCAAAAGTCAAGCTTTGCCGCATTCTTTTTGGCTTGAGGCCATCATGTGTGCCACTTATGTACTAAAGAGGTGTCCTACAAAAGCTTTGCAGTCTATTACTCCATATGAAGCATGGCATGATAGAAAGCCTTCTATTGAGCACATGCGTGTTTTTGGATGTTTGGCATATGCTTTGGTGCCACAAACACGGCGCATTGGAGGCCTCTGTGAAGCCCTCCTCTCCAAAGGCCGCATCAAATTGCCAGATGAAAGCCAATACTTTGTCGGTGATACCAAAGGTGCCATCATATGTGTGAAAAGAGATACTCTTTCCTCCCTCTTTGAACTTCTTGAGCTTTTGTAACCTACACCATGCAGGGTAAGATTTGCGATGTCCTCCCCTCTTGTATTCTCTAGGAGAATAGCTATAGCTTTCGTCGGAAGAGGAAGAAGGTGAAGAGGAAGGAAAAGAGGGTGACCTCTTTCTTGCCCTTTTCTTCCTTTGTTTTCTCTCTTCCATTTCGGAGTGACGAGGAGAAGGACTATGGGTTGACCGTTTTGTCTTGGGAGGAGTTGGCGACCATCTAGACCGCCGTCTTCATGGAGCCACATCTTCAAAGGAATTTAGGGATTCATTACTTTCTTGTTCTTTGGATTCCTCCTCTCGTATGGAAGAGAGTCTTCTTTTAGGGGTCTCAACGCCTCCTAAGCTCTCTCTCCTCTTGGAGAGGAAGGGAAATCCCATAAGCACGAAGTTGTTGAGTAACTTCAGCGTGCAAAGCAGGATTGCCCATAGCTTGCTGCAACCTAGCAACAAGAAGGGTCCTTGCCAGGGAGATTGGTCCAAACAGATGCTCTCAATGTAGAACGACTTGTGAAGACCTCTCTCACCTATTCAAGGAGTGTCCGACAGTTTGTGATTTGGCAGGCAAGATTTGCAAATGAGTCCAAAAAACCTGAAAAATAGGATTCTTTAAGAACAACCTCTTCTCGGGAGGGAAGACATTTAAGAGCCAAGCATTGCTCATTGCTACACAATCGTGAGGTATTGCTACTTTAAACACATTTAGAAGACAAGGAACGGATCTTTAAGAACTCCTTGGAAGGAGCTAAGTTCACACAGATAGTACAAGGCAACGATCATCGCCACTGGAAAGCAAAGGAACTCAAAGGAGTGGAACAGGACCCTTGGGCGCCACAATAACGAACGTGCAAAGGTGAAAGTATGGGTTCATCCATGGTTGTGGGGTGGCTCCCCATCACTTGATGTATCTATGATCCGTTGAAGTTGCCACGGCTCATCACGAACATGACAGAAATATATAATTTTCTAGATATATCAATATAATCCACTCACCATTGTGAGTTTTGCAAAAAAAAACTTTGATTGTGCCAAAAAAGCGGGCCTAGCAACTTGACTTTATGACCTTTACCTTACCACAAATTATTATTTAAAGCAAGGCAAGATTGTGCCCTCAAAAAGAGGATTTATTGAAAGCCAAGATACAAATTGGCTTTCTTTGCCATGTTTGTTTCACTGCCTAAGAGTCTACTATAGGATTCATGGCATTATCATTCTTGTAACTTGAAGACTCCACTTTGTGCTTGACTCTCCAAAAGCATTGTTGTACAAGATCCATGGATGTTGGTGTAGGCATTTGTTTGATGGGAAAGTTAAAGAATATTCAAGGTAGCCATCTTCTCATCCCCTTTACTGCATCAACTCTCTCTCTCTCTCTCTCTCTCTCTCTCTCTCTCTCTCTCTCACAGGTTGTTATGTTGTCGAGGATGGTTCGCAACAAACCCTCGTACCTCATGACATAGTACGAGCTGAAGCTAATGCTCATCCCATGGTGATTGAGGCACTTTTTCAAACAGTGGGGTTTATTCATTGAGTTAGATTGGGCTCACAATGCTTTCTTTTTTATTGAAACATCACCTTTTTACATGGTTGATTTTGTCTTATTGTTGTCCTTGGCTTTTATACATAGGGCAAGAAGATGTGGTTTCATTGCTCATAACTCTCTTGGACCTTCATAGCATCCCCATTCTTGTAAGCTTTAACATGAGGTTATATGTCCTATTTTTATAGCACTTTGGGCTAGCTTTGGTCCTTCAAGCCATACCAAGTCATCAAGTTGGAGGCATTAACCTAGACATATCTTGTCTTCTAACCTGGTTGGAATGATACTTTGGTTGGAATATTTATTGCCAAAATTTCAAGTAAGTTGAGATTCTCTTCGAAGCTCGCATCAAATGCAATCAGCCTCTTCCTCAAGGGTGGATACATACAGCTTTCAACTGGCATAAGCTCGCCAAAGCCAGACTTACTAGAGGCAAAAGAACCCTTCACGATCCTGATACTAAGACTTGGAATGCACTAATTCCTTATGAATTTGAAACGAAGATGGTTCGAAAGGATCGAGTCGAGCATGAAGCGTTATATTGGGAAGCGATGTACTGACTTATTCAGTGAGAGAATGTTGGTCCTAGTGTTTAAGAGCCACCCAGAGTTCTCTACTGACCACCAAAGAAGAAGGCTCCATATAAGAAGAAGCAAGTCCATTGAACTAACAATGTTTAATTGATCTACACCTCTTGGAATTTTTGAGTTATACCAAAATTCAAAGCAAAGAAGGAAGGAATGTAAATGGTGGGAACGACTGCTAACTTATCTACGATTAGATTGGTAACTCCCACCAAAAGTTACTACGATAAATGATACAAGGTACAATCTATTAGAAGTCTAGGCGAAAGGCTACTAATAGGACCCATTACTCAGATTTATGGGCTATTCTTGGCTATTGATCACTTGTACCGTTTCAAGAGATACTATTGGAGCTTGGAAGGCTATTGTATCTTGTAATCCTAATTAAGCTCTAAGCATACTTGACTCACCATTGTACTTGTATCTATTAAACTGAATATACATTCCACTTTCAATTTCCAATTCCAATGTTCATTCTTAATTTCTAGTCTCATTTCAACTCCAAACTTGTCTGATAAGAAGTGCTAAGTTCATCTGAACCAACTCTTAACCACCGACTTGGAGTAGTTGTCATAAGCGTTTCGCTCATTCCAAGGAGCAAGCTCTACAAGTTGCAAGGGTTGTTTCAAAAGGACCAATGACCAAAAACATTTTATTCACACATGCAAGTTGATCTCATGGACAAATGTGTCATGTTCCCGCTTAGGTTTCTCTATCCCTACACTTTATTGTAGACCATTATGTAATAGAATGTTAACTCCGAGTCATGATTGCCGTGCAACATCTCCTTGGTCGCAAGCGTGTGGAGCAACTATAGAGACTTCTTCCACATGTGGAAACATCCTCCTCCGCAAACACAGACAGACACACACGCACGCACCCCAAAACAAAAACGATACAAAGATATAGTAACCAAAGATGATCCCCGAGTGAGAAGAGGGAGGAAGGGAGACTTTTGTGCCATTGCCGGCACACTCCCAAGGTCGCGAGTCGCAAAGCAATGCTTTGAAACAGCAAGAGACACACACGGTACTTCCTCACCCTTGACTACACGATGCACACACAAACAAGTAAAAAAGTTTGTCCTGCTTAGGCCTACATGAAAGGGTGTCTGTTTGTCCTCCAAATGTCTTGGCTCTTCATTTAAAAGCAAGTGGAAACGGATTGTAGTGTGAGGCCCTCTCCCGCCTTGCAAGCAACTCAAAACCCTAGCCCCCTACAGGATCTCATTACCAAGGATTCATCTATTGGGAGCACAACCACAGGAAGAGCACCTCTCTCTCTCTCTTTCCCTCTACCGCCTTGCAAGCAGCTCAAAACCCTAGCCCCCTAAAGGATCTCATTACCACAGGATTCATCTACTGGGAGCACAACCACAGGAAGAGCACAGGAGCTGGGCACGAAGATGGCTTTCTACAGAGAGCATCTCCTCCAACTTACCGAGGATGGTTTTGTCACAAGGCCCAGATACATGGACACCCACTTGTCTCATGGGATACGATGTGCTATTGGCCAGATACGCACATCTTCACACCATCTGCGGACCAAGACCGGGAGATACAGCGGAGTACGAGCAGAGGCCAGGACATGCCCCCTGTGTGACATCGAGCCTGAGACAAAGTTGCACTACACACGCCACTGCCCCGTCTACTACAAGATACGAGGCAACATCCATTGCTTGTTCAGAGAGGGCTTTGGACCATTCTCTAGAGTCATGCAATACAAGGATCAGAGATGCCTGGGTTTGTTTTTGCTCGAGCTGCGCAGACACAGAGAGAGCCTGACGAGAGGAGAGGCTAGCCAGTCTCAAATACAGATCACAGCTTCTTTAGAGCTGCCACTGGACACCCGAAGGAGTTACTACCACAGCAAAGCTCGTCGCTTTACACCAGAGACATACTGATCGACCGAACGACTAAGATGGGGAGATCCAGACGCCTACGATTGCGGAGGACTACACAGCATCGACGGAGGCTGCATCAGAGGATTCGAGTCACTTTGGTTCAACATGAACGAAAACCTGGTCAGACTACTACCATGGAGGAGATTGATGAGATCCGTCAACGACCGATGCTGGATCTCCTATGATCTAGCTATCGCAGCTAGCTGTTTAGCTACTTAGTCCACACCTAGCAATTAGGATTCCATAGTATTTTATTTTGTCATTTTATCACTCTGTCATGTCATCTTGTTACTCTGACCTTGTATCAGATCCACCGCATTGTAACTTTCTAATCTCATAGGTCACTTTGGCCTTTTGAAGACGTTAATATAACATTTCATTTCTCTCTCTCTCTCTCTCTCTCTCTCTCTCTCTCTCTCTCTCTCTCTCTCTCTCTCTCTGTGTGTCGGCTCATCTTTGCTTAACAGAGTAGACACATCTGCAGCAAGAGCTCAGCTGCTTTGCATTTAATAGATTTTCCTACGCTTTTCATGGAGAAAAGAGGTAAAGAAAGGAGGAGCTTTCAATGTCTGGAGTCCTCTCCACCACCAAGACAGTGGAGAATTTTCCCTCGCATCTAAAGTGCACCAATAAACAAGAGCGCTCCAAGAGCAGCCTTGACAGACTGATTCGTTAAGTGCAATTTTTGCATAGCTACAAGTGAGAAAAACTGACGATCCCTATCCAATCCAAAACAAAGTTGCCCACTTTTTTTTTGTTACAAGTGGCAACCTCATTTCATCTCTGAGCAACACACCACGATAAGCACATCGCTTGTGACAACTTTTTTTTGTTATAAGTGGCAACCTCATTTCATCTCTGAGCAGCACACCACGATAAGCACATAGCTTGTGACAAAAGACAGTAAAACAAGACCAAAATAACCAGACTACTTTTAGTCTTCGACAAGCATAGAGAAGAGGTTGTATCCATCACACCAGACATTGTACACAGAAACGTGCACAAAGTTAGCTAAACAATGATGGTACTGGTGCGTTTTGTATATAATGACACAGAATCACCAGCTTACCAGCAGATCTTTCACCAGAAATTTTCATTCAACAACTACACGGCTTTTGCCTCGTCGCGGATTATGCACAGCTTTGCTAGAAGCCCTGAGAGTTGAAGGATAGTTCCAACACCATCCGCAATTCTCATGTGTGCAAAGCCCACCTCCTGCACAAAAGCACGAACAGTGACCATCTCTTTAAGAGCCTCCCCATTGGCACAAAAGGCTTGAGAAAACAGATTTTTTCTCTAAAAAACAATTTGCTTACCTTTAAATATTCCAGCTTGAGGTATTCAGGCATATCATAATTCTTCACAACTCGAAACAATGTTGTTATGATGTCTGATGCTGAATAGCCAAGATCATAAAGTTGCTTGAGCCCAGTGTAGGCTTCATCAATATTGCCTCCGGTGGTGTGACGAATAATGTTTATTACATGAAGAGGGTGAGGTTGATCACAAACCTTACACCAAACAAGTGAGTGAGGCAATATTTCTGAGCTGAAAAACAAGCAGAAAAAAAAATTCACACCCTAACCTTGAAAACATTCTCCTGATTGACAAACTGGAAACCACTAAACGTTGCTTGAAGGTTGTTTAGCGCCTGTCGCATGTCCCCATCAGCTGTAAAAACTACTGCTTCCAAACCTTCAGGTATGTATGGCACCTAGGATATACATATTGCAGAAGGTTTCTTATTCATGATCATTACATGTCCCCATCAGCTGTGAAACTGCCGTTTCCCACTCTTCACACAGTTGCTACACTATTCGTCATCCCGTGTTGGCATGCTTGACACCAGCTTCCCATGTGCAAAGCGCTACAAAATTCAGATACGTACGGCATTGACCTTAACATGCAGTAAGAGTTGACTCTCAACCATGCACATAGATGAGCATTTTGCTTCAGCCCTCAGCCCGCGACCCCTATTGGAGGGCAAGTCAGCCAACCATCACAGCAGCAATTTTAGTGTCTCCCTTAGCAGCATTCTCAGCTCTAAATGAGCAAGAGCTCAGGCAGAGCCTGACCAGTGCAATTGCAGAGATTGGCTCTCCCAGCAGTTGTAAGCTCAAAAAGTTCTAATAAAACCATCACAGCAGCAATTTTAGTGTCTCCCTTAGCAGCGTTCTCAGCTCTATATGAGCAAGAGCTGAGGCAGAGCCCAACCAGTGCAATTGCAGAGATTGGCTCTCCCGGCAGTTGTAAGCTCAAAAAGTTCTAATAAAACCATCACAGCAGCAATTTTAGTGTCTCCCTTAGCAGCGTTCTCAGCTCTAAATGAGCAAGAGCTGAGGCAGAGCCCCGACCAATGCAATTGCAGAGATTGGCTCTCCCGGCAGTTGTAAGCTCAAAAAGTTATAATAAAAGAGTACCGCAAGAGACGCCTCCCTTAGGAGCTAGTGCATCCAAGTGGAGAACTCTGCCCCACTGTGTCTCATCTCCAATGTTCGGTTCTTTTTCAAGTTTGAGTATTTTCTGTGTTTAGTTCAGTTCGTGGTATTATCATTTATCTTACATCCTTGTTACATTGGTATCAGAGCACCACACATCCATTCTTCTCCTTTGATGTTGCTAAATTGACTGCTTTCTTATTTTCTATTTAATGAAATAAGGATATTTAAATGTGTGCACTAGAACTATTAAGTTCAGAACTGTAGATTTACAAGGACTGATAAAAGCCATTAGGAACGGACATATCTAATGTGTCATATGATGGGTAGCATTAAGCATCGTGAAGGAGTTGTTTCGTAAGTTCGATGGGAGAGACCGGGTAACAAGTATTCCTGATGTGTCATAGGATGGGTGACAGGGGCCAGTGCTCTCTTGGGATGGAACTCCGCCACTCCTCGTCTCGTGTGTCGTGCATCTCTTTCAGTTAATTGTTATTTGAAGAGCTTAAAGTTGTTTAGTCTGTTCTTTTCCGTTGGCACGTGGTGCATGTTCCCGTTACAACTCTCCTCCTAACCAACCCCCTACAAGGTAAGTCTTGCTCAGCAAGAGAGTTTTGAAGCAAGTCAACAAGCTTCTAGAGAAAGGTCTGGTACGGCCAAGTACTTTGCCATACTGCTCTCCAATTATATTGGTGCAGAAAAAAGATGGAACGTTTCAAATGTGCATAGATTACAGATCCCTAAACAAGATCACAATCAAGAATCGCTTTCCGATTCCTCGATAAGTTACAGGGTGCAAGCATCTTTAGCCGCAAAGACTTAAAAGAGTGGGTATCATCAGATACACATAGCCCCTAAAGATGTCCATAAGACTGCTTTCTGCACCACTTTTGTACTTCATGGATTCTTGGCCATGCCAATGCTCCTGCCACATTCAATCGAATGATGGATCGTATCTTCAATCCATACCGAGCCGTTACGGAAGTATTCTTCGATGACATACTAAGCTTCTCTCGATCAGAAGAAAAACATCAGAAGCACTTGGATATAGTGTTTCAGAAACTACGTAGGTATAAGTTGCAAATTAATGCAAAGAAAAGTGGGTTCTTTTTCACTGAGATTCACTAATTAAGCCATATAGTCTCTCACAATCAAGTGAGTATGGATCCAACAAAGATCTAGGTTGTACAAGACTCGCCAACTCCCACTATTGTACATGACGTACATAGTTTTTTGGGATTGCGTTCATATTATCGGAGATTCATCCGAGGCTTTACTCAGGTAGCAGGATCACTCCATGACCTAACCAAGAAGAATATCCCTTTTAAATGGGGAACGAGACAACAAACTAACTTTGACAAACCGACGTACCTATTGAGCCATAGTCCTATTCTGATAGTGCCAGACTTTAAGGAAGCCATTTGAGGTTCACTACGATGCTTCAGGTGATTGCATCACTGCAATGCTTACCAAGAAGCCCATACAATGGTTTATAAGAGTAGACAGCTCAAGGATGCAGAATTGCATACCACGATCTACGAGAAGGAACTTATGGTTGTGATTCACACCTTGTCTACTTTACTTGGAAGCATTATCTTCTAGGAGCGGATTTTGTGATCAAAAACTGATCATCACAGTCTGCACTATTTCCTTACACAACCAAAACTTTCTGAGAAGCAGATGAGATGGGTAAATGTCATGTGACACATCCAAGCCTATGTGTCCGTGGACAAGCTACAACATGATCAGGGTTCAATCAGTCCAGTCAGTCTAGATTTAGAAGTGATCTGGTACATTTGTGAGTCTATTCGTAGACCGTGCATGCCCAAACACTCAGTATAGATGCATATCCTCTGGTTGCACACAGCATGATCATCAGTATTCCCATCAAAATCCATTAGAATCAATTAGGGGAATTTTCCAGTGCATTTAGCCTATTTTCCCTATTTTTGACATTTTTCACTTATTATTTTTAAGTGACTTTTGTTGGAAAGTAGGTAGGGCAAATTGAGTAAGAAAATATATAAGCAAACCAAAGCTAGCACTATTTGGCAGAAGAGGCAACATGAGCCAAGCTCAGCAGGCATCTTCTCAACAGGACCTTGGTGGACTTCCTCCAAGCAAGAAGAAGGATTCAACCTAACGTTTTTCCATCAGGAGGACCTAGCGTTTTCTCTAGCAAGTGCTATCGCCAGCAAGTCACAGCACCTAGCATTTTCCATCAGGAGGACCCTCGCCTATGCACGGTCAGCCCTAGCGTTTCCAACCCAGATCGCCCTCTACTTGGCTAGCATTGTTCAGCCATGAAGAGTCAGCAAGATTCAGCCCCTAAAGGTAGCAGATTCAGCCCATGAAGAATTAGCAGATTCAGTCCCAGCAAGACCCCAGTTTTCAGCCATTAAACTGCAGAATTTCAGCGACAAAGAACCACAGAAACAGCCCCAAAAATCAAGACCCGCAGCAGATTTCAGCCCAAAGCGTTTTTGGACAACAGATACAAGATTGTAGATTTCAGCCCTTAGGTCGGTCTCGTCATCATCGCCGACATAGCCTAGACTTGCATCAGTCCCATGCATACAGTTTGTACCAGTTTGTGCAATCATAATTAGACCACTCTCGCCGACGAGAGTGGGGCCTTCGGAGGAGGGTCTTACGTCGTCTCTGGTGTCGTATCTCTCTTCTCTCTCTATCTCTCAGTCTCATACACTTGCACACACAGTGTCCATTCACTTTGTTTGTGATCATAGCATTCTCTCGTTAAGAACGGAAGGCTCTCCCTTCCATAAGAACAAGAGGAACCTTGAGCACAGTTCGGAGCACTCATCTTGAGCAAAGCGCAAACAATCATTCCACTGCACCTAACAGTAAACCTTTTGTCCATGTTTCATTTCCAGACCCTTCGTACGGCTAGAAGTAAGAGTGTGGCTGCAGACGCATTGTCTAGACTGCCGAGGGTGAATGCAATCACTTTTGTATATCATCAAGAATTGGAATCACTTCCCGACATGTATTCAGACGACCCTAACTTCTCCTCCATTTGGAAAAAGCATAGTTACCCGGAACACAGAACGGGAACGGCGACGGACCTCCCTGTGGAACGAGGGAACGGCAAGCGGTCCGGAACAGGAATGGTGCGGAACGGGAGGCATAAAAAACACCCAAATAATGAAATTTTTAGCGTTATGTGTTTGAATACAAGTAGTACTAGAGTCCTCTTATTATGACTTGATTGTGATGTGCGACGCCGCGGTCATATAGAGAGAGAGCTTGATCCTTGAGGGTTTGATAGAGAGCTCTTGAGAGAGAGGGCTTGAGAGAGAGGCTTAACTCCTTGAGACCAAGGGGGAGAGAACTTGAGAGCTTGAGGGTAGAGCTTGAGAGCAAGGGGGAGAGAGAGAGAGAGAGAGAGAGAGAGCCTGGAGGCTTGTTGCAATTGTGAAGGAAAGGGGCGAGGAGGGAGCATTTTATAAGCGTTGCTAATAAGAGTCCCCCTTTGTGACCATTGGAGCTTGGGGAAATCTACCCATTTTCTATCGTTCCGGCCCGTTCCGGTACCAGCTTGTCATCCAGAACGCCTTGCCGTTCCAGGACATTCCCTGCAACTTTGACCGGCCGGAACGTCGTTCCGGTGTTCCAAACCCGTGGGAACACGTTCATTGGTAACTATGGGGAAAAAGCTAAGGAAACGAGAGAATGAATATTTCTATTCAATTCGGGATGGTTATCTCTACCACCACCAAGCAAAATGCATGGCAACACCATTGAGGGAATTTCGATGAAGCACATGCTTCGCCATATGCAGGTCACCGAAGTATTCTACCTTTGACCTCAGCATTGGAACGCTATTTATTTTGGCCAAGACTAAATGCAAACATCATCCAGTGTGTCAGGGAATGCTTGGTTTTCCAAAAAGTTAAGTACGTTCAACATAAGACGTCTCGGTTACTCCAACCTTTGCCTGTGCGTGATCAACCTTGGCAAAGTATTGCGATGGATTTTATTATGGATCTTCCTAAGACTCCGACTAGAAATGATGCAATCAATGCAATCTGGACCATTGTAGACAGATTTAGCAAGAAAGCTCACTTTATTCCATCAAGAAAACAATCAACGCAGATCATATAGCTAGGATTTTTCTAGCGCAAATTTTCAAGCATCATGGGATGCCCAAGCCTATTGTGAGTGATTGAGATCCTCGCATGATAGAAAAATTTTGGCATGCCTTGTTAGATAACCTTGGTACGACGTTGAATTTTTCTTGTGCACACCACTTCCAAACGGATGGGCACAGTGAGATTGTCAATTCCACAGTATTGGATATATTAAAATCCTATGTGTCAGACAGACAGTCTAATTGGGAGAAGTATTGGCCTCTTGTCGAGTACGCGTATAACAATACCGTACATTCCTCTACAGGGACAGCTCCTTTTGAGATTCTTTATGGTAAGCCTTTACTACCAATCTTTTCAACTAATAATAAAACATATTTGCAGTAGATGAGTTTGTCTGAGATCTCGACAATGCCTACGGGCGAGTCGAGAGAGCTATATACGCTCTCAGAAAAACATAAGAAAGTTGCGGACAAGCACAGAAGGAATTTGGACTTGACAGTCGGTTGATTGGTCTTACTCAAGTTTGAGAAGGTGAGACTACAAAACAAGCAGCTCATAGGGGAAAGGTGGTAAAACTTTCCAACCGTTAATATGGGCCGTTTGAGATAATTGACCAAGTGAACAATGTTACATTCCGATTAGAACTACCGCCTAATTGGAGGATCCGGAATGCTTTTCATGTTAGTTTCCTTCAGCCATATGTGGGACCGTCACCCTATTGCTGAGGAACCCCTTGAGGTTGAGGAAACAGAAGAGATACTCTAATCAGAGCAAATCATTCATCATCGAGAGCGACCACTAAAGTCCGGAAAGATTGCTTGGAAGTATTTGGTAAAGTTCGAGAACTGTTCTACTTTGGATGCTCAATGGATCACCAAGCAAGAATTAGCACCTTATCCCAAGATATTGAAAGGATATGCACAAGCACTACAATTGAGAAGAACTATTTAGAAGCCAGAGGAATGTTGCTAAAGTAATTGTTTTTTTATTTTTTGAGTAATTTCTATTTAATGAAATTAGGATATTTAAAAGTGTGCACTAGACCTGTCACGTTGGGAAATGTAGATCTACAAGAATTGATAAAGGCCATCAAGAACGCACGTCTCTAATGTGTCATATGATGAGTGACAATGGGCATTAAGCATCGTGAAGAAATTGCTCCATAACGGGTATTCCCGATGCGCCACAAGATGGATGACGTGAGCATCGGATAGAGAATATTCCGTTGGTCCATTGTGGCATGACCGCTACCAAATACAAACTAGAGAGCAAGAGTTGAGGCAGAGCTCAATCAGTACAATTGCAAAGATTGGCTCTCTCGATCAATTGTAAGCTCAGATAGATCTAATAATAAAGAAGTGCCGCAATAGACGCCTCCCTTAGGAGCTAGTGCATCCAAGTGGAGAACTCTGCCCCACTGTGTCTCGTTTCCAATGTTCAGTTCTCTTTCAAGTTTTAGTATTTTATGTGTTCAGTCCAATTCGTGGTATTATCGTCTATCTTATCACCGTGTCACGTGGCTTGCTTGTTACATTGGTATCAGAGCACCACACATCATTCTTCTTCTTTGATGTTGCTAGCTTAACTACTTTCTTATTTTCTAAGTAATTTCTATTTAATGAGATTAAGATATTCAAACGTGTGCACTGTCACCAGGAGGTGTATTTTTCCTGTTGCCTTTCATTTATTTATTTATTTTTATTTTTACTTGTTTTACCCGGAACCCTTGTAAAGGTGCAAGTGGACATTGCATGGCCAATGTGAAATGGCTGCGGTCGAACAGGTTTCTCGCATCGAGAGTTTAGGTCGGTCAGTCTGGGACGGGTTGGGCCAGTTAGCACTGAATTCTGATGAGTATGGAAGCATGTGTGCGCCAAATGAAGTCTGGGCCACTCGGAAAGTCACTTATACTTTATAACTCAGTGGGAACTAGAGAATTAACTCAAAAGGGGCAAATTGGACACATGGCGGCTCCTGGTGACTTCCATCAGCAAGAGGGGGCGCCCAATTTGAGAGAGGAGGCTGATTTGACTCATAAGGGAGCTACAGTGTGTGTGTGTGTGTGTGTGTGTGAGTAGCGGGTGCAGGTCTACAGCTTTAATGGAAAGCTTGCCTTCTCTTCTGTCTCATGTAGCGCGATGATTTGCTCTCGTGCATCTCTCTCTCCCCTTTGGCACATATGGTAATGCCCCACTAGTTGGGCTACTCAGATGAACATGTACAATTCTAGGGGTTATGCGCGTTTGCCAAGGCAAGAGCTTCTGAACAAGAACCGGATTAGCTAATTGCTAATCCCCCACAAGTACGCACAGTTCCATCGCGTAAGATTGGGAGTTTGGAGAGTTTTCTCGCGTGACAACTCGTCCAATTCACAGGGGAATTGTCCCATTGTGTGTGGGAGCCCTTGGGACACGCGTAGGCATGTTCGCTCCGCTTAAAACGATCCGAAACAGGGAATTACAGTCTGCTGTGTTTTTCTGCAAGTTTAGGGTTTTGCACCTAAACTGCAAGGGAACACCTGGGGAGCCTCGTGAGAGCCTTGGGATGTGTGTACAGGCTTTTGGGCACCGGACAGTGAAAAACAGAGAATTACAGCCCGCTGAATTTCTAGAAAGCTTCCAGATAGCGAGGAGATCCGCCCTAAACAGGTACTTTTGACCTACAGGGGTTTTTGCGCCGCTACGCTGCCGAAATCAGGTCGAAAATCTGCGTTTTCAGCCCTCGCTAGGTTTGGACAGCTTTGTAAAAAGCTTGTACTAAGTGGTCGGATCGTCTACCTTAAATTGAATAAAGAAATACTGAAAGGGGCGCCAGTCTTTGGGGCCTATAGGGTGTCGGTCTCGTGTGCACAGTGACATTATAGTCGCTGGATGCATCTGTGTTCTCTTTCCTTCTCAATGCTCTGTATAAAGTTAACAAGCAAATGAAATAGTACCGCCCTATACGTTGTACAGGCCGGTTATATGGTTCCATCGATGGGATAGTCACTTTTTCTTCAAAAAGTGCAACGTGGATTGTTGTGGGTGAAAGCAACACAGAGCTTGTCGTTATGGCAGAGAAGAGAGACCAAGTACCTGAAGAGGGATCTTCCTCACATGGCACAGGGAAAGTTCCTTCAACTCTTCAAAAAGAGGACAGGTTGTTTAGAGCTTAACTGCGTTGCTGCATGGACATGTTTCAGCAGTTGACTAACAATCCAAGGATGCAAGAGTTCTTACAGGCTCCGACACAAGGTTTTCAGCCTCCTACACAGGGCATGATTGAACCGTTGCAGGAAAAGGAGATTTCCAATGCGCAGAGGACTCATGATACTCGAGGGAAAGCCCATGTGCTTGAGCAACTAGCGGTGTCCAATGATCCGAAGCAACTTGCTTTAGCTAGACAGGAACCGTTTGTGAATGGTCAAGGGAGTAATGAACAGGCGATGCGTCAGACCCTTCCATTACCTAATACTTATCCTGGTTATTTTGGAGGTGGTTCAGTGTTCAAACTATGGCTGGACCCTCCACAGATTATATGTCAAGGAATGTGTTCGGGACAATGCAAACAGGCATGGGTAACCCTATGTACGCGAACATGGGTGTCCAACCAGGTTTTCAAGGTGCCTATGGCCACTTTCGAGTGCCTGGAACACAGTTTGATATGGCTGGTTTTTCGCAACCATATGCCCAAAATGCCGATATGACACGTAAAACAATTGATGCGAGTACTAGAATGAACAATCATGGAGCACCATTGTTACAGGCACCTGTTTATGATAATGTGGCTCCTTTGAGTCAGCATAAGGATTACAAGGAAGGTGCGCCGGGAATGAAGTTTGAAACTTTCAGAGGAACTGAGGACCAATCGAAGGCTTTGACCTTCATACAATAGTTCGATGCACCTTATGCTGGAGGAAACTTCACAGGGTCTTCGAAGATACGCAAGGCTGCCACTTTCTTGAAAGGGAATACGCTTCAATGGTGGACCGCATTGTTGAACCAGGGTCAAGCCCCCGGTCAAGCTGGGTCCAATTCAAACAGCTTTTTGCGCTTGCATGGCTGACTAACACTTTTGAAGTGGATGTGATGACAGAATGGCACGAGTTGAATGCTAAACAGTGTGCGAATCTGGAAGAGTACAATAAACAGTTTTGGGTCGCACTGTTGCCAGTCACCTCTTACAAGTTTGTGTCATTGTCAGAACAGATTGAGAAGTACTGTTGCGGATTGCCCAAGAAAATCAAACACTACTGCACAAAGACTACTGTCATAAATATGTTCCAGTTGATTGAGAATGCAAGAGTGGCTAGCAATCTGTCGAAGGAAGATTCTGATGGATTTAATAACCAAAAGAAAGGATCCGAGGGAAAACAGTTTTCAGCAAAGGGCAATGTTACAGCAAAGCCTTCTGAGCCTCCCACAAAGAAGCCCTCCAATGAAGAAACTGATACGTCCAAGAAGCAGTCTAAATCTTCTTCGGTACGAGGACAAGGACAAAAAAAGGCATTTTTCTGGCAAAACTTTTGAAGAAAGGGAAGCTCTTAGGGAGGCCAAGGAATGCTACATTTGTGAACAGGAAGGACATTTTGCAAATGAATGCCCACAGAAGAAGTCACAGGATAAGGATGACAAGTCAGACCATAAAGGGAAGAAGCCAAAGCCAAGTGCAGAACTTGTTCCAGGTTTGGTTGGAGACCAGCCAAACACTGATGCCACGGAGCTGTGCAGAGCTTGGGGCAAAGTTAGAGACCAGACAGTGCTGGTTTTCTTTGATCCAGGAGCCCGTGCAAATTTCATATCATCAGAATTGGCATCAAAGTTGGGCATTCGTGCAAAGGAGATAAGTGTGACAGGGGAAGCAGGTTTGGCATGCCCAAGTCATTCAGAGCCTGTTACTCCCATTTTGGGGAAGCTTCATCTGCACATTGAGAGCTATGTGGATGCGGAAGAATTTCATATTATGCCACTTGAGGGTTGTGATGTCTTACTAGGTATCCCATGGTGTTACAGGTTACATGCTATGGTGGATACTTACAACAAAAAGATTACCCTGGTACATAGAGGAAAGACTCATATCCTTGATGTAATGCTTAAAGGTGAGTCTGTTCCAGTTGTTTCTGCTTCTGCTATTTCATCTGTAAAAAAGAATCATCTTTCTGCGTTACTTGATCTTTGCAAAAGAAGTACCTGAAGTCGGACTTGTTGCCAGGAGTTACCTCCTGAGAGACCGGAGGATCATACCATAGATCTTGTGCCAGGTTCTAGTCCACCGAATACACCACCATACAGGGTTAGTGCAGCCCAGCAAAAAGAGATTATGAGTCAGGTCAACGGGCTTTTAGAGAAGGGGCTGATTCAGCCCAGTTCATCCCCTATTTGTTCGCATGTACTCTTAGTGCAGAAGAAAGATTGTTAATGGCGCATGTGCATTGACTATCGCGCCTTGAATAAGAATACCATCAAGAACAGGTTCCCCATACCGAGGATAGATGACATTCTTGATCGACTTGAGGGAGCGTCATTGTTTACAAGGATAGACCTAAAGAGTGGGTACCATCAGATACGCATAAGGAAGAAGTCCATAAGACTGCGTTCAGGACAACATTTGGTCTCTATGAGTTTCTTGTCATGCCATTTGGTCTCACAAATGCTCCTGCCACGTTTAATAAAATGATGGACAGAATTTTTAGACCACATAGAAACTTCGTGGGTACCTTCTTTGATGACATGATTGTCTACTCAAAGTCTGAAGAGGAGCATAGGGATCACTTGATCGCAGTTTTCGATGAGTTACGTAAGAACAGGCTACTCATTAATGCGAAGAAGAGTGAATTCTTTTTGCAAGAGATTCACTTCCTTGGGCACATTGTTTCTAAGGATGGGGTACGCATGGATCCCGCCAAAGTGGAAGCAATTAGGTCATGGCCAGACTTGAAGTCCGTGCATGACATTCGAAGCTTTCTAGGCTTATGTTCCTACTACAGGAGGTTCATCCGAAATTTTGCTGAGATTGCTTCTCCACTCCATGCACTGCAAGGAAAAGGAGTTACTTTCAAGTGGACAGCCAAGGAAATTTTAGCGTTCAAACACTTGAAAGAGAAGCTGACTTCAGATCCGGTAATCATTTTGCCAGATCTTTCGAAACCTTTTGTGGTTCAGTGTGATGCGTGTGGCCATAATCTTGGTGCAGTTCTAATGCGGAATGGCTGAGTAGTCGCATATGAGAGCAGAATTCTTTTGAAGACTGAAAGAAACTTACAAGTCTATGAGAAAGAATTGTTGGCAGTAATTCATACTAGTTGGAAACACTATCTGCTAGGGACTGATTTTGTTGTCCAAACGGATCATCAAACCTTGCGATATTTTCTCACACAGACGAAGTTGTCTGAGAAGCACATGCGATGGGCAAACATCTTGTCAATGTTCCATTTTCAGATTGTGCAGAGGACGCCCCCAACCTAGCTTAAAACAGCAAGACAACAGCAATCTCTCTCTCTCTCCCTCTCTGGAAGGTGACGTGAGTTCCCTCTCTAATTTTTGCCACCCTTCCCCCACCTTCTATAGTTGGGAAAAAAAGCACCAGCCCCATGCTATTCTTGCCAACCTCGTGGGCCTATAAAAGCAGTATGGGCATCCCACTCTGGGCAAATTGTCATTGCTAAGAAAGAGGAGGCTCTGCCGCAACGGACCTCCAAGTGCTCACGACAAGTGTTGTCACGTCTTTTTGAAGTCACAAATGGTCGGACATTGTATGGCCGGTGTGAAACGGCTTGCTGACGGCCGAGAGTTTCACCCGCAATAGTAAAGGCCAGGTCGCCACGAGTTGGTCGGGCCAATCGGCATTGAAATCCGAGCAATAAAAGTATGTCTAGGCTCAGTTTAAAGTCATTTAGGCCCCACGCAACACTTCTAAGTTGGTGGGTACTAGGAAATTAACTCAAAAGAGGCATAAGGGACACATGGCGGCTCCATAGCAATTTGCCACATTCATCAACAAGAGGGGGCGCCCAAATTTGAGGAGGAGGCTGATTTTTATTCATTGTGACTACAGTGTGCGTATGAGTAGTGGGTACAGGTGATCACAGCTTCAATGGAAAGCTTGCCTACTCCCTTGTCTCATGTAGTGCTCTCGTGCATCTCTCCCCCCTTTACACATATGGTAATGACCCACTAGTTGGACTTCTCAGATGACCATGTACAGTTCTAGGGGTTTTATGAGCGTTTGCCAAGGCAAGGCCTTCTTTGCAAGAACCAGATTAGCTAATTGCTAATCCCCCATAGATTGTTCTATCGCGAAGGATTGCGTAAACGGAGAGTTTTCTCGCCTAAAAACTCGTCCGATTCATAGGGGAGCTGTCCCATTGTGTGCGGGAGCTCTTGAGACATGCATAGACGTATTCACTCCGCTCAAAACAATCCAAAACAGAAAATTACAGCCTGCTGTGTTTTTCTGCAGGTTTAGGGTTTCGCACCTAAATTGCAAGAAATCGCCAAGGGAGCCTCGGGAAAGCCTTGGGATGCTTGTACAAGGTTTTGAGCACCCGACAGTGACAAAACAGAGAATTACAGCACGCTGAAATTGACGTGCAGCTTCCTGGAAAGCTTCCAAAAAGCAAGGGAAAGTGTCCTTGACGTGTATTTCTGACCTACAGGGGTTTTGCGCCGTTATGCTGGTGAAATTGGGTCAAAAACCTGCAATTACAGCCATGGAAAGGTTTGAACAGCTTAGTGAGAGTTAGGTGAAAGCGTTTGGATCGTCTATTTGTAATAAGAATAAAGAAGTACCGAAAGGGGCGCCACTCTTTGGGGCCTACAGGGTGTCCGATTCTACTTGGAAGCACTCTAGCTGCCAAGCCGTGTTTTTGTTTGAGTGTTAAATTCCAATCACACATTTATCCGTGGAGTTGCTTTGTGTCGTAAAGTTCAAGTAAAGATTCGGGTGAAAGCTAAAGTCTACTGCCCTCTAGCGAGTCTTCGGGCCGGATTCATGGTTCTATCGCCGGGATAGAATCACTTTTTTCTCAAGAAGTGAGCCTTGGCTGGTTTTCGGCGAAGACAAAAGCATGGAACTTGGAATTACACTATGGCTAACAGAGCGAATCACACCCGGGCAGAGGGTTCCTCTTCACATGACAGATAGGCTTTTCCTCTAATGTTCGAGGTTGGCAAGAGTTCACGGCAACCCCTATACCTTTTGTTGATGTGAATGCTCCATAAGGACAAGTAATTATGACTAGGCAACTAGACGAGGATGCGTTCAGGAAACAGTTGGTTGCTGCTTTGAATGTGTTTTCTAGGTTGATGCAAAATCCTAGGTTTATGGAATTTCTGCAAGCGCCACCAGTGTCACAGCAAACAAGCAAACAAGGCAACTTTCTCATGGAGGGGAGCCGTTGAGGCTCAAGCCCAGCACCATATGCGTCTCAACAGGGCAAGGAGCACTCACATGTTGCAGACTCAATTGGGGCTCCAAGATAAATTCCTTCAGTCCACGAACATGTGGTTAGGACGTCTTATCCGCAGGCTTTACCAGTTCAATCCACGAACATGTGGTTAGGACGTCTTATCCGCAGGCTTTACCAGTTCAGCCAACCACCTTTCAAAGTCCAAATGTTGCATTAAATAGACGGGGAACCGGTTTCCAAGCTAAGCAATAGGTTCTTCCACCACCCATGGTACATCCTTGGTATTTTGGGGGTGGATCTGTGTTTCAGAGCATGGCTGGTTATACGCCTGGAAACCAACAATATATGCCAAGAACAATCTTTGAGGGTATGCAAGGCATGATGCCAAACCCCATCTATGGTAATATTGCCAGCAGCAAGGGTTTCAGTGCAATAAGGGCCACTTTGGGGTGCTTTAGGGCAATATTGGGCTTTGAGGATAAGAGTCAAGACAAAGGCTCTCAATTTCCTCCAACAGTTTGATAATGTATGCAAGGGGGAATTTTACAGAAGCCTCCAAGGTCAGGGAAGATGCCACTTTCTTGAAAGGTAATGCGCGTACATGGTGGACGACATTGTTGATGCAAATACAGGCACCCACCACATGGGTTTAATTGAAGCAAATGTTTACATTTGCATGGCTGTCAAATGAATTTGAAGCCGATGTCATGACAGATTGGCACCAACTCACTGTGGCTATTTGCAAGAGCCTAGAGGAGTGCAATCGGAGGTTCTGTAAAGCATTGCTCTCAATAACCTCCTACAGGTTTGTGCCACTAACAGAGCAGATTGAGAAGTAATTATTGTGAGTTGCCTAAAGGGCTTAAAAAATTTTGTACAAAGAATAGAGTGGCCACCCTTACTCTACTGAAGGGAGAGGACATTGGATTTCGAGGCAACGTGAAGGGGGGTCAGCAAAAGAAAAATTCGGCAACGAAGCCCTGTGACAGCGGCTCCTAAAGTGTCACAAGGGTCAAGAAAGGCAAATAAAGGCAAGGACTCAGACATGACGTCTATTGGACGGGCAGAGAAACAAAGAACCAAGCCTTTTGTGCCCAAATCGTTCGAGGAAAAGAAGGCTTTAATGGCTGAGAACAAATGCTTTATATGCTAGCAGCCTGGCCATTTTGTTGCAGATTGTCCACAGAGAAAGAGGCCAGCTCGCTCAAAGGACAAAGAGGACAAGAGAGGGAAAAAGCCCAAACCCACGGCCGGGTTAGTGCCACATATGGTGGGTGATAGGCCAAACTCAAACGCCAGTGAGTTATGCAAAGCATGGGGTAAAGTCAAAGATTAGACAGTCTCTCTCTCTCTCTCTCTCTCTCTCTCTCTCTCTCTCTCTCTCTCTCAAGTTGTTTTGAAGAAATAAAATGTTGCAAAGTTTTGCAAATTGTAGTTATCTTTATGTTTTCGTCCGACCCGTCGCATCAAGCTAAGCAACAAAGCAAGACCCAATACATGATTGTAAAATGATTTGGAGGCTTTGCACACCTACTTGGGCTCTTTAAATCCTCACGTCACCCTTGTTGTTCCCCAAGCACCCCCTCAGATCCATTCTTCCCTTCCTCTTAATTTCCTTGTTGCCTCTTCACATCAGAGATTTGGGGAGGTCTCTCACTTCCTGGGTGATATCACAACCATTATTACTACTCAACACCCCCAACCGCGGACTCTCGTCAAAAACCCTTCAACAATGGAGGTGCTACTGTTGCTAAATGGACTATTTTCTTATTTTCTCGAGTAATTTCTTTTTATTGAAATTAGGATATTTAAAGATGTACACTTGAACCGTAAGGTTAGGAACTGTAGATCTACTAGAATTATCAAAAGCCATCAAGAACGGAAAACTCTGATGCGTCATATGATGGGTGACATTAAGCATCGCGAAGGGGTTTTACCGTTAGTTCAGTGGGAGAGACCGGGAAACGAATATTCCTGATGCGTCACGTGATGGGGTGACGGGAGCATCGGAAAGGGAATATCTCGTGGGTCTGGTAGGAAACCCGAACTGGAAAGAGGAATACGCGTAAAGACGCAAGCACAAGAATAAAGATGGGTTCTGAGAAGCTTTTCTTAAAAAGTGGAATATTTTAATGAGTTTTCCGGGAAGAGCAGACGCTTTCCCACGAGGAATCTATGTTTGCATGGCATTCGTGCATGTGGTTGCATCCAGGGACGCCTGGGAAGAGTTGTGAAAGGCATTGTTTTTTAACTTATAAGGTTTTATTGAGTGTTTGGGCAGGTTCATACCAATTTTAAAATATGCCGGCCGCCCACTTAATAAGTGGGCAGCCACTTAGAAAATAAAGCAACAAAACCAGCCAGCGAATTCTCTCTCCCTATTTCGGGTAGAACAGCGTGGAACTACGCGAGCAGCTATTCGTGCCGTGGCCAAGGAGCTATAAAAGCACCACATGCCCTCATTGAAAGGGGAGTTACCAACGCCAGCAAGAGAAGACTCTGCCATCAGATAACGCAAGAGATCGCGAGACTACGAAGCACGGAAGTCACTTTTCCCGCGCAAGAGCGACAGGTATCTATTGTGGATTCGCCATACGAATTGTTGTCACGTGTTTGTGTGTGTGTTTGCAAGTACTTCATCGCGAAGGAGAAGCGAGAAGGCTTCGGCCTACGCTTGGGCATTCCGGGAACGGAATTCGGAAATTGTCTGCGGAGTCTCAACTCCAAGTACAGACGGAAAAAGGATTGAGAGCTCGTCTCTCGGATTTCCCTTTACAACAAGGAACGACCATCGAGTCATAGACTTAGAACGGAGGGGTTTTCTCCGGTTCTTGTGCTTGTAAAAAGATTCTCCCTAATAAAGGATTCTCTTTAAGGGGGGGACCAGCCCATCTTCTGGTCCCAAATACTGTGTCGAACTTCTCCCTCAACTCTGTTTAGTTGAAAGATTATTTATTTTCATCTTGTTGATTATTCATGTGCGCTCCCGTTTGTGACAGCTACAGTTAAATTTTTCACCTTCTCGGACGTACAAGATTCTCATAATGCCCTCAAGTTTCTACAACAATTTGACATCCTATTCGCAATGGGAAATTTACCGAAGAATCCAAGTTGCTCAGGGTCACCTCTATCCTCAAGGATAGTGCTTTGACATTGTGGGCTGCCCTAACCAAGAAACTTGACAATCCCAAAACTTAGGTCGACTTTAAATTGGCCTTCTATCCGAGCTTTCTTGATGATACATTTGAGGTAGACATACTTGCAGCTTGGTTTGGCCTCAGACTTATCCTCTAACACTCTTGCAACCTATAACCAAAGATTTTGGGACGCTTATCTACTAGTAATCACTTCCAGTGAGTGATCCAACGTTAACACAAAGATAATTGCAAACTACACAATTGGCAACACAAGACGGCACTAGCCCCAAAGACTCGCGTCCCTTTCGGTATTTCTTTATTATTGATTTGCAAAGGTACAACTCCCGAGGGTCCAACTCTCTCCGAGACTCTGCGTCCAAATGCCCTTTGAAAGGTGGCCCTCTAGGCACTTATAAAGAGTACAAGGGATGCCGAAAGCACCGTATCCAAAAGCACTTGATCCTGCCCTGAAAAG
Source organism: Adiantum capillus-veneris (assembly GCF_014529385.1). Taxonomy (NCBI): domain Eukaryota; kingdom Viridiplantae; phylum Streptophyta; class Polypodiopsida; order Polypodiales; family Pteridaceae; genus Adiantum; species Adiantum capillus-veneris. The sequence goes on along the minus strand of NC_140950.1, from coordinate 7,517,867 downwards.
CTAGCGCTAAAATCTTTCAAAATTAGCCAACGTAATTTGCGGAGTCCATACAACAGTGCCATGTCATCAACCAATGCAATTTGCCAAATTTTCGTAACCACATGTCATCACTCCAAACAATTAGTCCCTTGTGTATCCTTTTTATAATTAAGGCCCCCTCCGCACGTCTTTATAAGTTGGTATTTCTCTACTTCTTCTTCTTCTTCTAGGTTTTAGGCCCCTCGGTCGGGATCTGCAAAACACATGTAAGTTAACCCAACACCCAAAGGTCACTCCAATGTCTGCCATGCAGATGATCATGGATGCGAATACCACATAGAGACAACTGTTCACGGCACAGAGGATTTTGGCTTTGACCAAGAGATTGACAGGGACTACCTGTCTAGGGGGAGTGAGTCTATGACTGGCCACACATGCATGGATCGGATGCATCTATGACCTCGACGCAAAAACCCTAACCCTAAAACCCCTTGCTTACCGCCTTCTAAAATCAAAGCAATCGTCCTCGATTTTGCAGGATACAAAATGTTCACACTTCTAACATTCATGCAACTTAAAATCTCACAACTGATCATTCAGTCATGCATTCTTATGTCACGAAAGCTAGTTGCACACATAAAAGCTAGTTGCAGACACCTCGATTGTGTTTGAAAATAGATCTTATGGCCAGTTTCTTAGCCAATGCCTATGAAAGGTCATTGGATCCTACTTATGGTGTCGATGAAACACCCAAGATCATAGTCTTAGCCAATGCCTATAAACGGTCATTGGATCCTGCTTGTGGTGCGTGCACACATCCAAGATCATCATACGCCAAAACCCTTGTAGGTCAAAAGCACATGCCTAGGACGGATTCCCTCGCAATTTAGGAGCTTTCTGGTGAGCTGTAACAAAATTTCAGCGTGCTGTAATTCCCTGTTTTGCCATTGTCGGGTGCTCAAAACCTTGTATATGCATCCCAAGGCTCCCCTGGTGCTAATTTGCAGTTTAGGTGTGAAACCCTAAACCTGCAGAAAAACACAACACGCTTTCCCAAGGCTCCCTTGGTGCTAATTTGCAGTTTAGGTGCGAAACCCTAAACCTGCAGAAAAACACAGCAGGCTGTAATTCTCTGTTTTGGATCGTTTTTAGCGGAGCGAACACGTCTACGCGTGTTCCAAAGGCTCCCACACGCAATGGAACAATCCCCTAGTGATTTGGACAAGTTTTCAAGCGAGAAAAACTCTCCAAATTCGCAATCATTCGCGATGGAACTATGCGTACCTGTGGGGGATTAGCAACTAGTTAATCCGGCTCCTGTTCAGAAGGCTCTTGCTTTGGCAAATGCGCATAAAACCCACTGAACTGTACATGATCATCTGAGAAGCCCAACTAGTGGGGCATTACCATATGTGCAAAGGGAGGAGAGAGATGCACGAGAGCAAATCTTCGCGCTACATGAGACAAGGGAGAAGGCAAGCTTTTCATTAAAGCTGTGAAACCTGCACCCACTACTCACACACACACTGTAGGTCCCTTATGCTTCAAAAATCAACCTCCACTTCAATTTCGGGATGAGACTTCTGGAGAGAGTGAGTTGACCTGCAGGTTGCTCTCCTGCTGCCATGTGTCCAGTTTGCCCCTTTGGTTTAATTCCCTACTTCCCACCAACTTATAAAGTTGTACGTGACTTGCCGAGTGGCCCCAATTCCATTTGGCGCACACAGGCTTCCATACTCATTAAAATTCAGTGCTACCTGGTCCGACCAGTCCATAACTGACCGACCTAGACTCTCGATGTGAGAAACCTGTTCAGCGCAACCATTTCACCTAACCATGCAATGTCCACTTGCTCCTTTTCAAGGGTTCCAAGGAAAACAAGTAAAAATAAAATAAACAAAAATATGTAGTACATATTTAAAGAAAGCACCATGAAAAATACACCTCCTGGTGACGGTCGCTATGCAATTTTAGTCCTTTGCTTTTTATTAGGAGGGCCGGAATCTGTAAGTTGGGAAGAGTTAGGGTTTTTAATCCTGAACCCCTTGGGCCACGCGGCAAGAACCTGTGAGTTGGTAAAACTTCTTCTTGTTCTATCTCTTTCTTAGACCCTTCGTCCCAGCTCTGTCCTTTTGCATGCCACGTCATCACTTTGTGACACCCACGCTCTGCAAATCCCATCCTTCTCCACTACCGTGGCTCCTTAGGACTTCGTATAGAAGTTTGCATCTAGGGAGACATCATCACTTGGGAACTTGCCCTCTACTTAGATCCAAAGTCATTTTTATATGGATTGATATAGCGTACAATTGTCACATATTGCCCAAAGTTTTGGGAAGAATTTTGTAAGGTGCAGCGGAAGTGAATGTTGAACTTTGCTCAAGATGAGTGCTTCGAACTGTGCTCAAGGGTTCCTTTTATTTACGGAAGGGAGAGCCTTCCGTCCCTTTAGTGAGAGAGTGCAATGGACACAAACAAAGTAAATGGACACTGTGAATGGAAGTGCATGAGACTGAGAGATAGAGAAGAGAATACAACACCAGAGACGGTGTAAAACCCTCCTCCGAAGGCCCCACTCTCTATGGCGAGAGCGGTCTACTTATGATTGCACAAATCTCTACAATGCTTGGACTTGTCGACGATGTCGATGACGATGAGGATGACGACAAGACGGCTAAAATCTGGAAACTCTAAGGGCTGAAATCTGCAAATCTTTATCTGTTGAATTCTGACTCTAAGTCGGTGACGATGTCGATGACCACCATGCGACGACAACGCGCTGAAAACGCAGATGCTGAAATTTGCGTTTTCCAGGCTGAATCTGTAAACCTTGCGGAATCTGACCGTGCCACGAGGATCTGCTGCGGGAAGGTGAGATCTGCGAGGTTCAAGACTTGTTCTACAATGTCTAACTGCTGAAAACTCAAAACGCTGGTTCTAGGGCTGAATCTGTCGCGAAGATCTGCAAAAACGCCGAGGTTGATCTGCAAACCAAAAACGCTAGGGCTGAAAACTGACCTTGTAGGGAAACCTGCTAATGCTAGGAAATCCGTTGTGTTGCTGTGGGAATCTGCTAACGCTAGGGCTGATCTGCTGTCCACTCTCACCGGGAGTCCAAGAGTAAAAACGCTGGTTGATCTGGTGCAAAAACGCTAGGCCTTCTATTGAGAGAAAACGCCAGAGTTGTCGCGGGGGTTGGTCTTGCTGAGAAGTTGCCTGTTGAGCAAGGTGCTCCTACTGCCTCTTCTACCAAATAGTGCTAGCCTAGGTTTGCTTATATACAAACTTAGCAAAATTGCCCTAATAAATAAGTGAAAAATGTCCAAAAATAGGGAAAATAGGTTTAATGCACTGGAAAATTCCCCTAATGGATTCTTATGGGAATGCTTATGATCATGCTGTGTGCGGTTCCGGAGAATATGCATCTAACCTAAGTGACTGGTCATGCACTGTCTGCGAACAGACTCACAAAAGTACTAGCTCACTTTCTATTCTAGACTGACTGAACCCTGGTCGTGCTGTAGCTTGTCCACGAACACATAGGGTTGGATGTGTCACGTGACATCCCCTCCTTTTCAAAGTGAGGTACCGGTACCGAACTGTATGGCGTCGAGAGAGATCGCCAACAGCATCCGGAATCCTGGAAGGGACTCTTCGTCAGCCCACTCTGACGTGTGGGTCGTGCGGTACTTCAACTTCACAAAGGTCTGCAATGCTTGCTTCTTTGGGCCGCATCGAAAGCGACACAAAGTCTTCTGTGGCTCCTTCAATGCGTCAACTTCGTTCGTCTAGTGTCATGTGTCTACCTTCTTCAAGAATCTCCGAGGCTGAAAATTCATGAAACCACTTCCAACACACAAACATGAACATACCTATTCCATGTAAAGTGACTGGAAAAAATCTTGTTTTCCTCAAAGACTGTGCATGCAATGTAGATGGACAAAGAGACGGAGTGCCAAACCGTTCACCACACAAACGCAAACAATGAGATCGAATCTTGGGTTTCTGATCTAAATCAATCAACTGTGGTAATTCACAGCGGAAATGCCCATGCTTGATGCTCATACTTTTATATGCTCTTCCTACAACTGTGTCGTGCCAAGGAAGAGACATGGAAGGTGACTTCCTTGAATGCATACTTTTAAGCTTTTCATGAAAAATCCGCATACATCCGTGCTCATTCATGAGTGAAACGTGCTCAACGTACAATATGTCATGCCTAGGAAAAGGGTTCACATATAGACGCTGACTAAAATACAAGAAACGATCACGAATGAAACGCTCGTACAATGCGTGCTGACTAATCATTTGAACATATAGTACTTCCTGTAAGGGTTCTTTAGACCTAGGCTCGAGAGCCAAGATCGGTTCGCCGTGTTTAATCAAATCTTCCTGTGGGGGTTCTGTGGACCTTGACTCGAGAGCCAAGATCGATTCTTCGTGAGTGATGGAATCTACAACGAGGTTAGCTTCGCTAGAAAAAGCATCAACTAAACCATCATCCTTGAGAACAATCACGTGTTGATCATACAAACCATCAAGCTTGTGAGAAATCACATCGTGATCATCATGCAAATAAATCATCATGCTTGTCATTGTCATTCAAATCATCATGCGTATCATTATCATTCAATTCATCATGCTTATCATCATGGAAATCCTATGTATCATGCTTTGGAGAAGAAGAGACTAAGAGAGTCTCCTTTTCCCGAATCTCTTGCATTTGTGCCTGCACAATAGAAAAGAGTCGCAAGAATTCTTTTATGTGTTGTGGTCGCTCTTTTCTTTTCTTGCTTTGTTCTCGCGATCAAATTCTGCTTGACTTTCTTTGGCTTCCAAGTCGTACTTACGCTCTATTGCTGCCACTCTTTCTTCATAGGCCTTTCTTTTTGCTCCTCATGCTTCGCGTTCTAACTTCATGTCCATCAGCATCTTGTTGAAAAGCTCCATAGGATCTGGTGCAACTCATGGCGTAGATGGGGAAGGGGGAGGGTCGGAAAAACCTCCTGGTGGAGAAAATTCTCCGTCGCCTCTCTCATGCTCATCACCTCCAAGCGAAGTATCCATTCCGCTTCGAGCGATGACCGTACACTGTGATCTTAGGTTCTTAAGTTCACGAGGAACTTGGGTTCTTGTGGGTCTTGGTGCTTGGGGTTCTTGAGTTCTTGAGGTTATTGCGGGTCTTGAGGTTCTTGAGGTTCTTGGGTTCTTCTTTCGCTTGCAATCTGTGTTAGAGAAGGATCTTCTCTTCAGCCGAGCTCTGCTCTTTTCCGCGGGCGCACCCCTTGGCGGCCTTGCGCTCACATCAAGGTTGCTTTTTCCCACCTCACGTCAATTGGCCGGCCTCTAAGTGCACGGTCCGCTCTCAATGAGTGAAAAGAGGCACAAGGGGAGGCTGGACAAGCCCTTCTTTGCTGAGATTCCTGTCACTCTTCAAAAACACGATTAGGAATCGACACACCCAAGCGAGCTTGGGTTCGTGCGACCTCAACAAGCAAAATAAAATTCTTATGATTCTTGTGGTTCTTTCCTTGAGTGATACAGAACACTTCCAAAGCTCTGATACCAATGTTAGGTGCAGCGGAATGAATGTTTGACCTTTGCTCAAGATGAGTGCTCCGAATTGTGCTCAAGGGTTCCTTTTACTTACGGAAGGGAGAGCCTTCCGTTCCTTTAGTGAGAGAGTGCAATGGACACGAACAAAGTGAATGGACACTGTGAATGGAAGTGCATGAGACTGAGAGACAGAGAAGAGAATACGACACCAGAGACGTTGTAAAACCCTCCTCCGAAGGCCCCACTCTCTACGGCGAGAGCGGTCTACTTATGATTGCACAAATCTCTACAATACTTGGACTTGCCGACGATGTCAACGACGATGAGGACGACGACGAGATGGCTGAAATCTGGAAACTCTAAGGGCTGAAATCTGCAAATCTTTATCTACTTAATTCTGACTCTATGTCGGTGACGATGTCGATGACGACGATGCGACGACGACGTGCTGAAAACGCAGATGCTGAAATCTGCGTTTTCCGGGCTGAATCTATAAACATTGCGATATATGACCGTGCGGCGAGGATTTGTTGCGGGAAGGTGAGATCTACGAGGTTCGGGACTTGTTCTACAACGTCTAACTGCTGAAAACTGAAAACGCTGGTTCTAGGGCTGAATCTGTCGCGAAGATCTGCAAAAACGCCGAGGTTGATCTGCAAACCAAAAACGCTAGGGCTGAAAATTGACCTTGTGGGGAAATCTGCTAACGCTAGGAAATCTGCTGTGTTGCTGTGGGAATCTGCTAACGCTAGGGCTGATCTGCTGTCCACTGTCGCCGAGAATCTGCAAGTGCAAAAACGTTGGCTGATCTGTTGCAAAAACGCTAGGCCTTCTATTGAGAGAAAACGCCAGAGTTGTCGCGGGGGTTGGTCTTGCTGAGAAGTTGCCTGTTGCGCAAGGTGCTCCTGCTGCCTCTTCTGCCAAATAGTACTAGCCTAGGTTTGCTTATATACAAACTTAGCAAAATTGCCCTACCTACTTTCCAACAAAAGTCACTTAATAAAGTGAAAAATGTCCAAAAATAGAAAAAATAGGTTTAATGCACTAGAAAATTCCCCTGATGGATTCTGATGGAAATGCTTATGATCATGTTGTGTGCAACCGGAGGATATGCATCTAACCTAAGTGACTGGTCATGGACGGTCTGCGAACAGACTCACAAAAGTGCAAGATCTCCTCTCTTGCAATAACACGATGTGTAAGGGGGAGGGGGTGCCACAAAGTGATGACGTGGCGGATAGCAGAAACCCTAATTTCCGGAAATCGTAGTGGGATGCACAAGAGGAGAGTCACTCCACTCCGTTGTCAACAAATGCCTTGATTTAGATACTAGAGTCACTGATGTCTCTTTGAGCTTCACGGATACTGAGAGCTGACAGTATTCTGCTGTATGACTTTATCAAATGGAATTCCTGATAATGATACTGATTTGTTCTTAACTTCTTGTGAGTGCAGGAACTAATAGTCGAAATGACTGCAGCATTTTGGTCTGATTGATCTCGAATAGACATGGTTACAATAGGGGTTAGTCAATCGGACATCATTGAGGTCCCGATTGGACCTAGATGTGATTGCTAGCTACATTGCCGATAAATCATGGTCTAAGATCCGAATGAATGTTGAATGTCCTGTGATGTGACTGTCGATTTTGCACATGTGCTAGATGTGTGTTCCTAGTACATAGGTACTAACAGTCAGTGTCTGCTAAGACGGTTTATGGCTTTTGTCGGTTTTGCGAGCGTAATCGCGGTCGTTTACAATGCTTTCAAGAGGGGGGTATGTCACAAAGTGATGACGTGGCGGATGGCAGAAACCCTACTTTCTACCAAAAACCCTAAAATTCTTGCAAACCCTAGATTCTGACAAAAACCCTAATTTCCGAATTTCGCTTTTGAAGAGAATGCTTTTTTTTAACAAAAAAAATGAGAGCTTGAGAGAGAAGAGCTTTTGAGCTCTTATGCTTTTTATTTTAAAAGCTTTTGGGGCTCTGCTTTTGGGCATCCCTTGTACCTTTTTATATGTGGAGAGGGCTTCACTTCTCAAAGCATCTGGACGCAGAGTCTGACTCCTGAGAGTGAAACCCTAGCCACACTCTTGTACTTTGATCTGATTAATATAAAAAGAAATACTGAAAGGGGCGCCAGTCTTTGGGGCCAATATCTCTAGGCACGGAACTCCGTCGGGCCAGTGCAAATCTATTGTGATCTGTGAATTGTTTTGAAGTGGTTATTTGGTGCTGTCGCGGTTGATTCTTGACTTGGAGTGTCCAAGTCTATTGGGGGGGGGGAGGGGGGCTTGCGTTGTTTGTTTACGCAAAAACGTAGGACAACCTACAAGGATTTTTTTCCTTTAACATGGGCTTAAAGTTTCCATTGGGCATGTTATCAAAACGCCCCATAGGCTCACTTGTTAAGAGTGGGAAGATCATGGATTTCAAGGTTACTTGCAATAAACACGCATAAAAGCTGGAGCTTCCGTCCCAACAATTGTGCAAGGTTATTATCAATAAACATATACATGATCCAGGGTGATAAACGTGGCATTTCAAGGCCACCCACTCTCGTATAAGAATATACTGCTCCATCATCTTCTTCTTCTCCCTTTGCTCTTTTGTCAATTCAATTATTTCAAGTGATTCAAGTGCGTAGGTGTCACAAAATTGGTGACGTGTCAACCATTGAAGACGAAGGGGGGTTGGAACTCCAGAATCCTAACCCTAGCCGACTTACTCAACACGGCCGAGGGGCCTAAAACTTGGCAACAGAAAAAGACAGTCCAACTTGCAAACGATGGTTGCGGGGCCTAGAAGACAAAGGGGTTAGGATTTGAAAGCCTGTCCCGACCAACTTGCACAACCCGACTGTAACGTGACACATCCAACCCTATGTGTCCGTGGACAAGCTACAACATGACCAAGGTTTAGTTCAATCTAGTCATTCTAGAATAGGAAGTGATCTAGCACTTTTGTGACTCTGTTCGCAGACCGTGCATGTCCAGACACTTAGATTAGATGCATATCCTCCGGTTGCACATAGCATGATCATCGGCATTCCCATCAGGATCCATCAGGGGAATTTTTCAGTGCATGAAACCTATTTTCCCTATGACATTTTTCACTTATTTATTAAGTGACTTTTGTTGGGAACTAGGTAGGCCAATTTTGCTAAGATAATATATAAGCAGACCAGCACTTTCTGGCAAAGGAGGCAACAGGAGCATTGCTCAACAGGCCCCTTCTCAAGCAAGACCAATCGCAAGAACCTCTAGTGTTTTCCATCACCATACCAAAGCCGGCGTTTTTTCTCCCACAGCATCGGTGTTTTCAGCCCCCTTCATTGGCGGTTTCAGCCCCTTGCATTGGCGTTTCCAGCTAGCAATTTCAGCAAGAACAAGAACCTCAGCATGGCGTTTCCTGCAGCGTTTTGGACAGCCATGAACCTGCGTTTTTGCACAGCCATACCAGCGTTTTTCATCATGAAATTTCAGCCAGCATCCTAGCGTTTTGCATCTGCAAGTTCAGCAGATAGAAGCCCAGCAGATCCAGCGATTCCAAGCAAGAAAGGACAGCACGACAAGAAGCATCCCAAGCATGCAGTTTTCAGCCATAGTCTCGTCCTCGTCGACCTCGACATAGCCCCTTTAGATTTACATCAGCCATTGTACCAGATTGTGCAATCAATAGTAGACCACTCTCGCCATCGAGAGTGGGGCCCTTGGAGGAGGGTTTTACAACGTCTCTAGTTTCGTAATCTCTTCTCTCTCTATCTCTCAGTCTCAACACCTTCACGCACAGTGTCCGTTCACTTTGTTTGTGTCCACTACACTCTCTCATTAAAGAACGGAAGGCTCTCCCTTCCGTAAGTAAAAGGAACCCTTGAGCACAGTTTGGAGCACTCATCTTGAGCAAAGTTCAACATTCATTCCACTACACCTTACATTGGTATCAGAGCTTTGGCAGTGTTTTGTATCACTCAAGGAAAGAAAAAAAAAAAATTGCTTGTTGCGATCGCACGTAACCCAAGATTTCTTGGGCGTGTCGATTCCTAATCGTTTTTTTGAAGAGTGACAGGAATCCCAAGAAAGAAGGGCTTGTCCAACCTCCCCTTGTGCCTCTTTTTACTCATTGAGAGCGGACCGTGCACTTAGCGGCCGGCCAATCGACGTGAGGTAGGAAAAAGCAACCTTGGTGTGAGCGCAAGGCCGCCAGGGGTGCACCCGCGGAAAAGAGCAAAACTTGGGTAAAGAGAAGATCCTTCTCTAACACAGATTGCAAGCTAAAGAAGAACCTCAAGAACCTGAAGACCTTCAAGAACCGCAAGAACCTCGAGAACCCCAAGAACCCAAGTTCCTCGTGAACTTAAGAACCAAAGATCACAGTGTATGGTCATCACCCAAAGTGGAATGGATACTTCGCATGGAGGTGATGGGCATGAAAGTAGTGAAGAAGAATTTCCTCACCATGCAGGTTTTCCTGACCCTCCCCCTTCGCCATCTACGCTCGGGATTGTAGCAAATCCTATGGAGCCTTTGGTTAAGTCGATGATAGACATGATGGCACAACAACAAGAAGCAAATCGCGTTGCGCTGGCACAACAAGAAGCGAATCGCGTTACTTTGGAACGCGAGCGCAATACACGAAAAGAAAGAAAAGCACAAAGAAAGGAGGCAGCCGAAGAAAGACGAGCAGCCTTGGAGGCCGATCGTGAGACAGAGAGAAAACTACGCACGCAAGAATTGGTTCGACAGGTTCTCGCCTCAAAGTCCGAACCAGCCAAAGATATTGGTAGTTCATCAAGTGGCGCAAGCCGAGATTCGGACTCCAACAACCCAATCACAAAGAAGATCCAATTCAGTAAGTATGATGGTAAGATGGATGCTACAGTTATTCATTCCTCCAAATCACCTGTACCTGCGGGGGATTAGCCGCTAGCTAATCCAGTACCTGTGCAAGAGGCTCTTGCCTCGGCAATCGCGCATGAACCCACATAATTGTACATTGGTCGATTGAAAAGCCCACTAGAGGGGCATAACATACTGCCATAGGGGGGAGAGAGAGCAGTGCGTAGCGTGCAAGGCATCACTCCTGGCACCACACTGTACATAAGAGGGAAAGGAAGCACTCCATAGCTCTCAACCTCTGACAGACTGAAAATGAGCCCTCTCCTCTCTAAAATCAGTGCCCCCTCTTCATGCATGAGGAAAGTGCACAGAAATGTGCCACTTGGCACATTTATAGGCCATTTCCCGTTTCGTGGTTGCCGCCTAAAAATCTCCCGACCGGTTGCCCAGTTGACTTCACAGCAGAGTAATAAAATGTTCCCCTTGTCATTCCGGAGGTAATGACGCGAACACATTTTCAGGTCCCAAAATAGCAGTTCCCTAAATTTTAGGAGATGCTGCCATTGTATCTTTCTAGGTCATCTGACCCTCTTTGTACACTGCAGCCACACCAAGAACTGAAATGTAGCCTCTGTAGCAAAGGATTCCACTTTGGCTAGTCAATGACCCCACTTTGGCTAACCATAGTCCTTGTCCAACCTTAGTGCTCTCTTGCCCTTAGACCTGGACTCCCTCTGAACAGTTCCACACTAGCTATGCAATGCAGGGCAGTTAGATTTCCCGAGGGGTGTTTCCAAAAAGTGAAAATGAATAAATAATAAGAAAGAAATCAACAAAAAGGATAGATAGTAGTCACACGCTGGTGAGCAACACGAGTGTGCCCCAAGTTTCTCATGACCCTCCCATTGATGGGTCTCTCATTAAATGTTATGGTCATATGACGGGGCAGCCTTTTGTCATATTGTTTGACCCAGGCAGTATGCATGATGTGATTAGTCCCTCTCTTGTTGAGAAAGCCCGCCTAGAGGTTAGTCAAAAATCTCCTCTTGAGGTCTCTGGCTTCGCTCCCGGTATGGACTCTCTCATCACGAAAGAGTGCCTTGATGTGTTGTTTACAGTTCAACAAGCTGCTTTCCGAAGAAAATTTTTAGTCTCTACTCTCTCAGGATGTGATATGATTTTGGGCATTCGATGGTTTCGTGAGCATAACCCTCTCATTGATTGGGTGGAAAATACGTTCATTTTCAATGCCAAAAGTGACTCTCCCATTGTCGTTCGTAGAGAGCAAGTTGTTCATTCTCCATCTCTCATTTCTAATGTGCAGGCGAAGATTGAACGGATTCAGGAGAAGGAGACTCTCTCGGTCTCGTCTTCTCCAAAGCAACACAAGAATTGCATGATTATGATAAGCATGATGAATTGCATGACAATGATGAGCATGATGATTTGGATGATAAGGACAAGTATGATGATTTGCATGATGATCACGATGTGATTTCTCACAAGCATGATGATTTGTATGATCAAGACGTGATTGTTCACAAGGATGATGGTTTAGTTGATGCTTTTTCTAGCGAAGCTAACCTCGTTGCAGCTTCGATCAATCACGAAGAATCGATCTTGGCTTTCTCGAGTCGAGGTCCACAACACCCCCGAATGCACATTCGATCAAACACGACAAACCGATCTTGGCTCTCGAGCCTAGGTCCAAACAACCCCCACAGGAAGTACTATGTGTTCGAATGATTCATCAGCACGCATTGTTCGAGTGTTTCATTCGTGATCGTTTCCTGTATTTTAGTCAGCGTCTTTATGTGATCCCTTTATGTGATCCCTTTATATTGTACGTTGAGCACGTTTCACTCATGAATGAACACAGATGTCTGCGGATTATTTATGAAAAGCTGAAAAGTATGCATTCAAGGAAGTCATATTCCATGTCTCTTCCTTGGCATGACACAATTGTAGAAAGAGCGCACGAGAGTATGAGCACCAAGCATGGGCATTTCCGTTGTGAATTGCCACAATTGATTGATTTAGATCAGCAAGACAAGAGTCGATCTCATTGTTCGCGTGTGTGTGGTGAACGGTTTGGCACTCCGTCTATTTGTTCATCTACATTGCATGCACAGTCTTTTAGGAAGACTATATTTTTTCCAGTCACTTTACATGGAATAGGTATGTTCATGTTTTTGTGTTGGAAGTGGTTTCAAGAATTTTCAGCCATGACGATTCTTGAAGAAGGAAGAAGCATGACTCTAGACGAAGTTGAAGCATTGAAGGAGCCACAGCAAACTTTGTGTCGCTTTTGGCGCGGCCCAAAGAAGCAAGTGTTGCAGACCTTTATGAAGTTCAAGTAACGCACGACCCACACATCAGAGTGGGCCGGTGAAGAGTCCTTTCCAGGATTCCGGATGCTATTGGCGATCTCCCTCGACGCCACACAGTTGGGTACCAGTACCTCACTTTGAAAAGGAGGGGATGTCACGTGACACATCCAACCTTATGTGTCCGTGGACAAGCTACAGCATGAACAGGGTTCAGTTCAGTCTAGTCAGTCTAGAATAGGAAGTGATCTAGCACTTTTGTGAGTCTATTCACAGACCGTGCATGTCCAGACACTTAGATTAGATGCATATCCTCCGGTTGCACACAGCATGATCATCAGCATTCCCATCAGAATCCATTAGGAGAATTTTTCAATGCATGAAACCAATTTTTTCCTATTTTTGATATTTTTCACTTATTTATTAAGTGACTTTTTGAAACGAACGAGGAGAGAGGATCTCCCGGCTACACAGACCACCTCCACATACGCGTCGGACGAACCACCCGACCATAGCCACCATCCGGCAACTCCCCCGTACTGGGGCCAACGTCCGAGGACGTAAGCGTGCACCTGTAAGACCGAGCGTCCCATACCACCCGGCCTCACCTCCTCGAGGTGACCTCGCACACTCCTAGCCTCACGGGCTAACCACTGGCACTCTGCCAGTGGGTCGGTAACTGTAAATGAGGCCTTGGCCTCCCTTTTATAATAATGGCCGGCCACACTGGCCGTGTTCACACTACGTCCGCCCGGACACTGGACGCCCATCCCGACGGCATCTGGGCTAGATCCCCTCTCCTGTGAGCGGGACATAACATACTTCCCCCCTTAAGAACCATTGATGTCCTCATCAATGAAGTGGGGATAGTGAGCCTTCAAGGCTCTAACAGGTTCCCAAGTAGCAAACCTTTCTGATTGACCCTTCCATTTAATTAAGTACTCGTCATAAGCCTTTTGACGTGAATGACGGGTACAATGATCTAAAATTGCTTCTGGTTCTCGAGGAATATACTCAGTTTGCATATCTTGCCATACATTTTCCTCGATAGGCACAACAACGTCGGTTGCGCCCAATTTCACTCTAAGGCGGCTGACATGAAACACTGGATGTACACTAACATCCGAAGGAAGAGCCAATTTGTAGGCAACTTGGCCAATTTTCTTTGTGATCAAGAACGGACCACAATATCTAGCTGAAAGCTTATAATGCTTTCCTATTCGCAGTCTTGGAATCCTTGGGTATCTTTAGATAGACCCATTGTCCTACATCTAGAGTCCTTGGGGACCTCTTTTGATTAGCATAAGTAGTGACTCGATCACGAGCCGTTCTTATACTATCCTTAGCCAATTCGAGCATTTCCTGCATGCCTATAGGAAATCACGAGCTTGGCGTTTCTTGACTTTCTCTAAGCCAATAGCAATTGGGGATTTAGGCTCAAATACATACATCAGCATGACCGGGCTAAATCCAGTAGCAGAATGCTTGCTGCTATTATAGGCAAACTCTAACTGTGGAAGATACCTTTCCCAATCATATTGCCTGTGAGAGACATATGCTCTCAACATGTCTTCTAATGTCCGGTTCATTCTCTCAGTTTGTCCGTCAGACTCAGGATGGTCAGAAGACGACATACTCAACTTCGTCTGAAGGTGAGCAAAGACATCTCGCCAAAATCGGCCAATGAACTTAGTATCTCGATCACTGACGATACCTTCTGGGAGACCATACAGCTTATAAAGCTGATCGACAAATAAAACCGCGAACTCATGGCTTTTTACTGTCGACTTCGTTGGTACAAACTTCGCCATTTTTGTGAGTCTATCGACCACAACCCAAATAGCGTCATTGCCCTGACTAGTATTTGCCCAAACCAACGATGAAGTCGATGGAAATACTCTGCCACTTGGCATCTGGGATTTCCAATGGATGTAGCAGGCCAGCTTTCCTAAGGCGCTCTGCCTTATTGACCTGACACTGAGCGCATCTCTTCACATAGCTCTCTATGTAAGAGCGCATTCTTGGCCAATAGAAATATCGTTTGACCAAAGCCAAAGTTCTTTGGATGCCTGGGTGCCCAACGCTAGGAACATCGTGGCATTCGCACAAAATCCTTTGTCGAATCTCATTGATTTCCGGCACACAGACTTTACCATTTCTGAACAATAGTCCACCTCTAATGGAATATTGTCGCTGTCTAGTCTCTCCAGCACGACTCACTTGGGTCTCCGGACCACCCAAGCCTGTATGCGAGTCATGTCCGCTTCGACCTCGTTCCATATCTTGCCAAAATGGCCATCGGAACGACATAGCCCTCGGAGAGAGAGATAGAAATCCATCGAGATTTCAGCCATAGACAAGGCATTGACCTCAGGAATCTTGCTGAGCGCATCGGCAACTCGATTGGTGAATCCTTTTCTATAACGGATCTCAAAGTCAAACTCTTGCATAAGCTCAACCCATCTAGCCTTCCGGCCTCCAAGATCACCCTGATCACAGATATAGCGCAAGGAACGATGATCTGTCCATGCAACAAACTTAGAGCTATACAAGTAGTGTCGCCATTTTCTCAGGGCGTGGACTACGGCGTAAAGCTCCTTTTCATACATTGGATAACGTATCTCAGCGTCAGAAAGCTTCTTAATTTCAAACGCAACAGGACGTCCATCCTGGTATAATGCCACACCAATAGCATAATCACTAGCATCCGTTTCAACCACAAACGGTTTGCTAGGATCCACAATGTGTAATATTGGCGCAGTAGTCACCAAGTGCTTTAGTGTCCGAAAGCTCTCGTCGAGACGCTCATTCCAGACAACAGGGGGATTACCTTTACAATGAGGACCCGAATTCTTCGGCCCTTTCACCCCTCCTTTTAAGAAGTTGCGTAAGCGGAGCAGCAACTTTTGAGTAATCCTGGATAAACTTACAAAAGAATCCAATAAAGCCTAAAAAGGACTTTACTTGGCGTATATTCTTCAGAATGGGCCAATTTCGCACTTTATCCAATTTTTCAAGGTCAATGCGAATTCCATCGCGAGTAATGATATGACCCAAGTACAAAAGCTCTTTCTTAAAGAATTCACACTTAGAAGCCTTAGCATAAACCTTCTCAGTTCTCAGTACTTCGAGAACAGTGCGTATATGCACTAGGTGCTCAGGCAAACTTCGGCTGTAGATCAAGATATCATCGAGAAATACAATAACGAAGTTGCCTAAAAATGGTCTCAGCAGATCATTCATCATCTGCTGAAACGTAGTTGAAGCATTGGTCATACCGAAAGGCAAAACCAAAAACTCATAGTGACCATAACGCGTATGGAAGCCTGTCTTAGGAATATCTTCCAGTTTGATCCGTATCTGATGATAGCCTGATCGCAGGTCTATCTTCGTAAAATACAACGCTCCATGGAGCAGATCTATCAGATTGTCCATGCGCGGGAGCGGATACTTGTTCTTGACAGTGAGCTTAATCAGCCCCTTGTAATCCACGCAGAAGCGCATAGTGTTATCCTTCTTTCGAGAAAGTAACACTGGCGCTCCCCACGGGGACTTGCTAGGCCGAACAAAACCCCTGTCGAGATAATCCTTCAGCTGTCGCTGAATCTCGTCCTCCTCAGTTTTACTAAACCAATAGGGTTGCTTTGAGAAGGGCTGACTACCAGCCACCAACTCAATGCCATGATCTACTCCTCTCGAAGGCGGCAAGCCAAGAGGTAGATCATCGGGAAAAACATCCTTGAAATCAGTCATGATTTCGCGGATAAGGTTGGATTCGTCGGAATCCCCAAGTTCAACAGAAGAACATGAAACATTTTTACAAAAATCAGTGACAGAAGTACCAAGCACTAATGAATCAAACCAAGTAGATGGTACACATTGATAAAAGTCAACATCAGAAGACTTTATTTCTTTATACATTTCCAAAGCAGTAACAACTCGTATTGCAAAACCATTATTTACAGACTTCTGATTACAAAGCGACACAGATACATGAGGCATGTTCTGCTTAACAAAAACAAGAGAGTGATGTACATAGTCTATATACAATGATTCTTGTTTATTATAAAACCATGGAATTCCTAAAATAACATAGGCGCATGATGTGGAAATCCAGGTTCTCTTTATAATCAGCCAGCTCGAGCGACAAGTCTGGGACCATCCGATTCCATACATCCGTATCCACGCCACGAGCCATCTTCACGTGATACTCATGGTCACTGTCCCGCGTCCGCAGGCTCAGTTTCTGCACCAATTTTGCATCCACAAAATTGTGTGAGCTTCCATTATCAAGGAGTACGGTCACGTCGTGACCATTGATCTTCCCGGGAAAACAGAGAATATCGTGCTTATCAAACACTTTGGTGCTAAAAGTACAATTAGTGCATGAACTGTGCGCTAAATGATGGATTTCAACTTGAACAACATCAGAGTTACCTGAGATCTCGTGGATTTGAACCGAAGGACGGCCTTGCGGTTTCTGCGTCTTTTTCTTCTTAGGGCAATCCTTGATTTGGTGACCCGTCTGGCCACATCCGAAGCAAGCCCCTTTCTTCACTGCATTAGCAACTAAAGCATTTATGGCTTTCTTCTTCTCCTAAGAAGTTCTCGGTGGTGATTTGGACTTATGCTGGAAATCGAGGTCGCTTCCTCGAAGCACCCTCACCGGATTGATGGTCTGCAGTTCTTTTCTTCTCATAATTCGCTCCATTTATCAAATGGAACGTCCTGGCCTTTACCACTGCATCCTCGACATCAGTCAGGGCTTTGTCCTTGATCAAGGCCCAATGGTAATCTTCATGTAACCCCAGCAGGTACATGTGCACAGCGTGCGTAGAATCCACCTTGCAGAAGGTGAGCGCCTCTTTGAAAGCTGTCGTATATTTGTCAAAAGACAGAGTTTTCATCGAAAGACTATGCAATTTGGCATAAGCTTTCAAAGGGTCCATTTTAGCGAAATCCCTCTTGAATTTCACACAAAAATCAGCCCACGTCGTAGGCTTTTCTGTCATGTCACGCCACCAGGTAAGCGCCTTGCTGCGCAGATAGAGAGGAATTGTCTGAATCCTCCGTTCATCATGCTCCCCATGGAGATCAAAGTATGTGGTCCACTGATGCAGCCAGTCATTTACGGCTAGTTCCGTACACTCTTTCTCTTCGCCTGAGAAATTCGTAGTTTTGTACGGGATTGTGGCAATCGGACCACCCTACAAGCGCCCAAAAGCAGCAATCTGTATCCGCAATTGCTGGAGATTGGTTCCCCCCTCGAAAATACGCGCATTCGTCGACTGAGCCATTTTTTGAAAGTAGAAAGTCGGGTACTGAGCCCCTGTACGACCCCTTCGAGAGAGGCCAAGCGAAGGTTCGTCTGAACATTCGCGTTTTCCAGAGCGGTAACACGCTGGTCGAAACTCTGGAAAGTGCTTGTAATCCATGTGTGGAGAGCATGCGTGAATGGAATTTCGATGTTACCTGGCGCGTCGTCACGCTGCACATCTGAGCTGGAGGAATCCATGGCAGAGCGCGTGAAAAACTGGGAATTTCACGCAAAACCGGGCCTTTTCTGCACTTTTCGATCGAGAAAAGTTGAAGTGCGAAGAGCTCCACGCGTCGGCGTGAGCGTCTGAAGGCGAGCAGGTAATGGCGAGAGCGCGAGAGCACGAGCAGGTGAGAGGGAGGAGCAGTAGAGAGAAGTAGAGAGCTCAAAAATGAGTTTCTCTGCAGGAAAACTCAGTCTCTGTAAGTGAGTTTTAATACAACACAGGTTTGACATTGACCTTTAAAAAAAATAAAGGTGTCCCCACTTAAAAATGGCCTGGCCTTTTAATAAGTTAATAAATCACTTGGTAGCGTTTCAAAAAAAGAAACGCCCAGCGCTAGAATAGCGAGAACAGGCAGAGCGCATGCGTGGAGGAAAAAAGAGTTTGACGCGTGGCAAATCTGCCGCTTACCCACAAGCTTGTGCAAGCGTGTGCAAGCGTGTGCCAAGCCTGCGCTTTTGTGCCTTGCTAGAGCCAACTCGGATCCTTACGCTTGGGCAAAAAGAATCGCCACCACTGTCTTCCCATGCTCACAGAGGAAGTCACTACTACAGAGAGAGGTACTTCTCTCTCTCTCTCTCTCTCTCTCTCTCTCTCTCTCTCTCTCTCTATATATATATATATATATATATATATATATATATGCTTCGCACAGAGGAGAAAGAGGTTACAGAGAAAGTTTAAAGAGGATACTACATGCTGAATTTTAATCTAAAATCAGTCACTTAATGAGTAATTTACCGATTTCATCAAAAACCAGTAAAATCAATAAGTAATCCCCCAATTTTCAATAGTTTCACCTGCCAATTTGCTGATTTTTATCAAAAATCAGCAGCATAGTATTGATTTACACATGCAAACATACTCAAGAGAAGAAAAATGATTAATTAAATAACTATTTCATCAAAAATTGCATGAAACAAAGACTATCCGACTCGAACCTATCCGTAGGTGTGCACACGGTCCTTCGTGCAGCCAAGCCGGCTCTGATACCATGAAATGAACGAGGAGAGAGGATCTCCCGGCTACACAGACCGCCTACAGATACGCGTCGGACGAACCACCCGACCATAGCCACCATCCGGCAGCTCCCACGGGCTGGGACCAGCGTCCGAGGACGTAGGCGTGCACCTGTAAGACCGAGCGTCCCATACCACCCGGCCTCACCTCCTCGAGGTGACCTCCCGCACTCCTAGCCTCACGGGCTAACCACTGGCACTCTGCCAGTAGGGTTGATAATTGTAAATGAGGCCTTGGCCTCCCTTTTATAATAATGGCCGGCCACACTGGCCGTGTTCACACTACGTCCGCCCGGACAATGGACACCCATCCCGACGGCATCTGGGCTAGATCCCCTCTCCTGTGAGCGGGACATAACACTTTTGTTGGGAACTAGGTAGGGCAATTTTACTAAGATAATATATAAGCAAACCAGAGTTAGCACTTTCTGGTAGAGGAGGCAACAGGAGCATTGCTCAGCAGGCCCCTTCTCAAGCAAGACCAACCGCAAGAACCTCTAGCGTTTTCCATCACCATACCAAAGCTGGTGTTTTTTCTCCCACAACATCAGTGTTTTCAGCCCCCTTCATTGGCGGTTTCAGCCCCTTGCATTGGCGTTTCCAGCTAGCAATTTCAGCAACAACAGGAACCTTAGCATGGCGTTTCCTGCAGCGTTTTTGGACAGCCATGAACCTGCGTTTTTGCACAGCCATACCAGCGTTTTTCGTCATGAAATTTCAGCCAGCATCCTAGCATTTTGCATCAGCAAGTTCAGCAGATAGAAACCCAGCAGATCCAGCAAGAAAGGACAGCCCAACAAGAAGCATCCCAAGCATGCAATTTTCAGCCATAGTCTCGTCCTCGTCGTCCACACCGTCGACCTCGACATAGCCCCTTTAGATTTACATCAGCCATTGTACCAGATTGTGCAATCAATAGTAGACCACTCTCGCCATCGAGAGTGGGGCCATTGGAGGAGGGTTTTACAACGTCTCTCGTGTCGTATTCTCCTCTCTCTATCTCTCAGCCTTAGCACCTTCTCGCACAGTGTCCGTTCACTTTGTTTGTGTCCATTGCACTCTCTCATTAAAGAACGGAAGGCTCTCCCTTCCGTAAGTAAAAGGAACCCTTGAGCACAGTTCGGAGCACTCATCTTGAGCAAAGTTCAACATTCATTCTGCTGCACCTTACACCGGCCAAGGGGCCTAAACTATAACAAACTTGGACACCACAAGTCAAGATTCTACCGCGACACAACAAAGATTCACTTCAAAACACTTCACAAAATAAGAGAGTCGACACAGCCCGGCATAGTTCCGTGCCAAGAGATATTGGCCCCAAAGATTGGCACCCATTTCGGTATTTCTTTTTATATTAATCTTTGAGCAAAGTACAACCGGCCCACGGGTGCTCGCTCTAAGACTCTACGTCCAGATTCCCTGCAGAGTGAGCCCCTTGGGTCACTTATAAAGGTTTTACAAGGGTTGCTAAAAGCAGAGCCCCAAAAGCATTAAACTTAAAAGCAATGGCTCCAAAAGCATCTTCTCTCAAATCTGTCAGCAAAAGCAGCCAGTGGTTATTGCGGAAATCCGTACGCACTGCCACGTCAGCAAGTCAACGTAAAACGCGGAGGTTCCGTACATCTGCCACGTCAACAGCCAACGTGATTTACGTCGTCTGTACAGCTGGGCAGCGCACTGTTTTTATTTGCTATATATCCTCAGGCCCCGCCTCGACCAATGTCCATAAGTTGGAACAACTTAAAAGGTGAAAACTTTAATGTCCTGGGTCATGCCACGTCAACAAGTTGTGACATACCCACCTCTTGAAAGAATTGTAATCGCCCTCGATTACGCTTGCAAAACAGACAAAGGCCATAAACTGGCTAAGTAGACAATGATTGTTAGTACCGACGGACTAGACACGACACATCTAGCACTTGTACAAAACGACAATCACATCACAGGACATCGCATGACAAAGCACAAAAAAATTCATTCCAAACCTCAGACCATGACTCCCAGCAACATATTTAGTAATCGCACCTAGATCCAGTCCGGACCTCAACGATGTCCGATTAACTAATCCTTATTGCA
Organism: Adiantum capillus-veneris; assembly: GCF_014529385.1. Lineage (NCBI taxonomy): Eukaryota > Viridiplantae > Streptophyta > Polypodiopsida > Polypodiales > Pteridaceae > Adiantum > Adiantum capillus-veneris. Next base: position 7,496,531 of record NC_140950.1, on the reverse strand, counting down.
ATCATGTCGATAGTGTTAGAAACCGGTGACGTGGTTGGCCTTACAACAGAGCATACACACAAACACTCCCTGGCTGGCTGGCTGGCTGCAAAAAACCGGAATACGCGCTGCATTGCTGACGTGGTAGCAGTGTACGGAAACCCGCAATCTGCGGCGTAGAAGGCGGAAAATCAGGCTGACGTGGCAGTTTGCGTACGACACGCGGTACTGCAGTGCTTTTTCTATGCAAGGCTGAAGGACAAAAACTCTACGCAAGTTTTTAGTAAAAGCTTTGGGGAAAAATTGCTTTATTTTGGAAAAGGCTTGAGAGCTTTTGATTTTCAGCTTTTGGGGCTCTGCTCTTGGCATCCCGATTCCCTTGTAAACCTTTATAAGTGTGGGCAGGGCTCCCACTCTGCAGAGCATCTGGACGCAGAGTCTGAGAGTGAGACCCTCCCACTCCCTTGTACTTTGAGCACAGATTTAATACAAAAAGAAATACCGAAAGGGGCGCCAGTCTTTTGGGCCAATATCTCTAGGCACGGAACTCCATCGGGCCGTGTCGAATCAATTGTCAACTGTGAATTGTTTTGAAATGAATCTCTGTTGTGTTGCGGTAGACACTTGACTTGGAGTGTCCAAGTTTGTTACAGTGGTATCAGAGCACGGCCGATTTCTCTTCTACCGGGAAATCCGATCCTTTTTCTCGCGACACTTATGGATTCAAACAGAGATCAGTCGACTTCCTCTGCATCTGAGGATGCGGGAAGAGATCACGAAGAAGATTCTCACGAGAAGTATGGCCCGCCTCGGCCTACTCAAGCGGAGATTGAAGAGATGAAGCGTCGACAATTGGTTGACGATGCGTCAAAGATGATGATCAACATTGCGAAGGATCCCAATTTTGCAAAAATTTTGACGCAGACATCCTTCGACGAAGTGCACTCTCAGTGGCGAAAGGGCACAGAACCACCCCTCAAACCGGCACTCAAGAAACGTCCTACTCCGAGGATGTTGATAGAGCAAGAATTAGAAGAGGTGGTTGATACACGGATTACCCAGCTTTTTGACGCAACCAACAAAGCCAAAAAGCACGACAAAAAGCAGAAGAAAGGAACTGACTTCCCGGGTTATTTGGGTCGTCAATCTGCTTTTGCCTCGGCAAAAAAACAAAAGACGCGTGTCAAATTTGAAGGAGTATCAAGTTCTTCTTCTTCTTCTTCTTCTTTTGGCAGTTCTTCTAGTTCTTCTAACTCGAGCGAAGAAGACATAAAAGGGCAAAAGCGAAGCAAAAAGCAAAGCTTCGGAAAGGGCAAGAAAAGGCAAAGAAGCCTAAGTTTCGCCCAGTTTCTGACAGTTCTACAGAGGACTCATCTTCAGATAGTTCAGACTCCAATGATCACAGATTTTATGCAAAGAAGGAGATTTTCTATAAAGCCAATCACTATGACTTTCTGGAGGATAAAAGCAAGAAAGTTCGAGAATTTAAAGAAGGTGGACAGTCAATTAAATTTGACACTTTTTCTGGATTTTGAGATGCTCCGAGGGCTTTGGCCTTCATACAACAGTTTGATATAGCTTTCTCTGGAGGGCATTACTCAGAGCACGATTCGGAGGGCTACCTCTTACTTCAAGAGAAATGCTCGAACATGGTGGTCCACTCTTCTATTGAACAAGAAAGCGCCAATTAAATGGCTGAAATTTAAAAGGCTTTTTATTTCTTCTTGGTTGATTCGAGAGTACGAACGCTACATACAAACTGCTTGGAACCATCTTCGGATAACCAAGAAAGATACCTTGGATGCATATTGCAAGAGATTTTGGAGCTCTTTTCTACCCGCTTCTTCATTTAAGAAGATCTCGTTTAAAGAACAGATTGAGCGGTTTACCTTGGGACTTCCTACGGAGATCCGAGATCACTACTTAGAGCAAAAGTCACATTCTATTCAAGAACTGATGAGTCATGTGTGTGAATCGGGGCTTGCCATACACTCAGGCAATTTGACTTACCCCACAGATGAGATCATGACACAGAAAACAGAACAGACTTCTAAAAATGAAAGTAGAAGAAAGAACAAAGAGTCCCCAAGATCAAAAAGATAAGGATGCACGACCCTGGCTCACTCCTCGGGAAAGAGCCAGCTACATCAAAAAGGGAAAGTGTTTTGGATGCGAGGAAACTGGGCACATCTCCGCGAAGTGCCCTAAAATGGCACCAAAAGATCAGGATGAAGAAAGGCCAGAGAGTTCGAAAGCAGCTGAGGAACGTGGCTGAAAAAGGCAGATGAAAGCAAAAACTGGTACCACATTGCGTGGGGCCCGAACTGAATCAGATGAATGAAAGTACAAAACTTTGCCGCATTTAGGGTAAAGTGAAAGATCAGTAAGCCCTCGTTTTATTTGATGGAGGAGCCAAGACCAACTTCTTTTCACTTGAATTGGCGGCAATTTGGCATTACACTCGACAGGCTGAGGCCACAGGCGGAAGTAGTTCTACCAGCACCCGGACAGGATGTTGCCATTACACCGATCATTGGCAAACTTCGTTTGCAATGCTAGGGGTGTTAAGGGCACGAGGACTTCTACGTAATTCCCTTGGGAGGTTGTGATGTCCTGCTCGAAATCCCTTGGTACCACAAGTACAATGTCGTGGTTGACTATCGGGCCGAGAAAGCGACTTTTACAAATGAAGGGCACAGAGATTGTACTTGATAAAATTCAGTTTCTTTACTCGATTTTCTGAAGAGAACTGAATGATGACTGAAGGTTGAATATGTTTTGCCTGGATAAAGAACTCCAAGATTTTCTCCACACTCATGCCGATTGCTTTTCAGAAGGCCTGCCAAGTGAGTTGCTATCAGCTCGTCCTGAGGATCATACCATTGATTTGATACCTGGAAGCACACCACCGAACCGGCCACCTTACCGTGTGATTCGAGCCCAATGATACACTTGTTGGGACACATCGTCTCAGCAACAAGAGTGCAGATGGACCCGGCCAAGATTGAGACTATACGTGATTGGCCCGATTTGAAGAATGTCCATGAAGTTAGAAGCTTCCTGGGCTTATGTTCTTACTACCGGCGGTTCATCAGAAAGTTTGCAGAGGTTGCTTCCCCTTTGCATATTTTGACACAGAAAGAGTCCCTTTCTCGTGGGGATCCACAGAGGTGACTGCCTTTCAGACATTGAAAGAGAAATTGACTACAGGACTTGTTTTGACTTTGTCGGACTTACAGAAGTCATTTGAAGTATATTGTGATGCTTGTGGTCATAGTTTGGGTGCGGTCAAATTCAAGAAGGCCATGTCATTGCCTATGAGAGCCGATTGTCCTCAAGGCCGGAATTGACAGCACAGATATATGAGAGAGCTTTTGGCGGTTATCCATGCTCTTACTCAGTGGCGACATTACCTATTCGGAGCTGATTTTACGATCTTCACAGATCACCAGAATTTATGCTACTTTTTGTCACAGAAGCAGCTATCGGAAAAGCAAATGCGGTTGGCGAACATCTTGTCACAATTTCACTTCCACATTGTCCATGTGCAAGGACAAAAGAACTTGGTAGCGGATGCTTTGTCCCGGAAGCCATTGGTTCTGGCTATTTCCGCGATACATCATGGGAGCTTCGAGGATATGGTTGATCAAAATGCCACAGATACAGATTTTGCAGATATTTTCACTCGGATACGGAATGGGGAGATAGTAGCGGGATTTTCCATTCGGGATGGCTACTTGATGAAGAAAACAATGTTGTGCGTTACACAGCCGTTAAGGGAAAAGGTTCTAACCGAATGCCACTGTCCACCTTTTACGGGTCACCGTGGCATTGCTACCACCTTGAAAGCTATGGAGAGATACTTCTTTTGGCTGAGACTCAAGAAGGACGTGGACGATTTTGTACGCAGTTGCTTGGTATGCAAGAAGGTCAAGTTTGACAAGCATAAAGCACAGGGATTGTTACAACCTTTACCCATAACCACCCGCCCCTGGGAAAGTATTGCAATGGATTTCATTTTTATCTCCCGAGAACACATAGTGGGCACGATGGCATCTGGACTATTATTGACAGATTTAGCAAGCAAGCTCATTTCATTCCAGTGAAGAAAACAGTCAAGCTGGATCACGTAGCGAGACTGTTTGTGGCCCAGATCTTCACATTACATGGCATGCCTGAGACAATTGTCTCCGACAGAGACCCCAAATTTACGAGTTTGTTTTGGATGGCTATTCGGAAAAACATTGGCACGAGATTGCAGTTCTTGTCATCGTTCCACCCGCAAACTAATATGCAATCAAAGATTGCTAATTCAGTGTTACTAGATTTATTGAAGTCTTACATCTCGGATCAGAAGACCCAATGGGAAAAGTATTTACCTTTGGTGGAATTTGCCTACAATAACACGATACACTCTTCGACGGGGAAGACGCCATTTGAGATTATTGAAGGTGCTACGAAGGTTCCACCCTTCCTAAGCACGAAAGATAAGATTTTTGAAGCTGACGAGTACACGCGGGACTTGGACACGGCTTTTGCCAAGGTTCAAGAGGCTTTGCAGAAATCTCAAGAAAGACAAAAAAGGCAGCAGATCGACATTGTCGCGACTTGAAATTAAAGGAGAATGATTGGGTGCTCTTACGTTTTGAGAAGGCACGCCTGAGAAAGAAAAAAGGAAAGGAGCAGCTTTTTCCAAAGCTTAGCATGAGATACTACGGACCTTTCCAGATTTCCGAACAGATAAATGATGTCTCCTTTCGACTGAAGCTGCCCGATACTTAGAGGATTCACAATGCTTTTCATGTGAGTCTCCTGAAGCCTTTTAAGGCGATGTGCCCAATGATGGGGAGCCTGATGAGCAACCCATAGTGGAGGAAAAAGAGGAGATACTCGTTCCAAAACAGATTTTGGCACATAAAAAGAAAGAAAGGTAAAAGGTAAAATGATAAGGCGGTTCTTGGTTAAATTCAAGAACTATCCTGCATTGGATGCGAAGTGGATGGAGCAAGAGGACCTGGCAAATACTCCTCAGATTGTGAACCTTTACCTTGAAACTTTTGGTTTAGCATAGTCTATTCCAAATAGAACCCCGAACTCAGTTGGGCGGAATTTGGTGCAGTGGGTATGCACAAGAGGGGAGTCGCTCCACTCCTTTGTCAACAAATTGCCTCAATTTTGATACTAAAGTCATTGATGTCTCTTTGAGTTTCAGGGATACTGTGAGCTGACAGTATTGTGTTGTATGACTTTATGAACTCGAATTCCCAATAATATGATACAGATTTGTTCTTGACTTGTCTAAGTGCAAGAATTGATAGACGAAATGATTGCAGCATTTCAGTTTGAAAGATCTCGATAGACGTGATTGCAGTAAGGATTAGTTAATCGGGCACCTATGAGGTCCCGAGTGGATCTAGATGTGGTTGCCGATTAATCATGGTCTAAGATCCGAATGAATTTTGAATGTGATTTGTCTTGTGATGTCAAGTGATGTCCTATGATGTCTTGTGAAGTGACTGCCGATTGGTACATGTGCTAGATGTGTGTTCCTAGTGCGTCGATACTAACAGTCAGTGTCTGCTAAGACTGGTTTATGGCTTCTGTCTGTTTTGCAGGCGTAATCGAGGGCGATTACAATGCTTTCAAGAGGGGGGTATGTCACAAACCGGTAACGTGGCTTGCCTTACAGCAGAGCATACACACAAACACTCCCTGGTTGGCTGGCTGCAGAAAACCGGAATGCACGTTGCAGTGCTGACCTGGCAGCAGTGTACGGGAACCCGCAATTTGCGGCGTAGAAGGCGGAAAATCAGGCTGACGTGGCAGTTGGTGTACGACAAGCTATACGGCAGTGCTTTTTCTACGCAAGGTTGAAGGACAAAAACTCCACGCAAGTTTTTAGTAAAAGCTTTGGGGAAAAATTGCTTTATTTTGGAAAAGGCTTGAGAGCTTTTGATTTTCAGCTTTTGGGGCTTTGCTTTTGGCATCCCGATTCCCTTGTAAACCTTTATAAGTGTGGGCAAGGCTCCCACTCTGCAGAGCACCTGGACACAGAGTCTGAGAGTGAGACCCTCCCACTCCCTTGTACTTTGAGCACAAATTTAATACAAAAAGAAATACGCCAGTCTTTGGGGCCAATATCTCTAGGCGCGGAACTCCGTCGGGCCGTGTCAAATCAATTGTGAGTTGTGAACTGTTTTGAAGTGAATCTCTGTTGTGTTGCGGTAGAATCTTGACTTGGAGTGTCCAAGTTCGTTACAGATAGAGATTTATTAGACCAAAATGCTGCAGTCATTTCGTCTTTCACTTCTTGCACTCAAACAAATCAAGTGAGAGAGTACAAATCAATCATTTTCATTTTCGGGGATTCCGTGTCATAAAGTCATATAGCAGAATATTGGTCAGCCCATTAGTATCCCTAAAAGATAAAGGGGACATCAATGACCTTATTCAAAAATCGGAGTAATCTCTTGACAATGGAGCGGAGTGACTCCCCTCTTGTGCAAACCCGCTGCACTAGATTCACACGTCACAAACTGGTGACGCGGCAAAGCCACCTAGACACAAACACACACACCCAACAGACTGACTCACTGTACGGAATCCTGTCATTTCGTTGACAGGCTGACGTGGCTATACGGAATTCCGCGATATGCGCCAACTGCTGACAAGACACTGTGTACGGACAGGCTAACGTGGCACTTTACAGACGCCTCCTCCTTACGCTGACAGAGCATACGGATTTTCCGCAATTTACACTAACAGCTTTTGTGGCAGTTTTTCGACCAATAGCTTTTGGAACTTATTGCTTTTGAGTTTGGAGCTTTTGAGGCTCTGCTTTTAGCGCCCCTTGTAATGTTTATAAGTGGCCTTAGGGGCTCACTTCTCATAGCATTTGGACGCAGAGTCTGACAACGACCACCCACGGGCTCAGTTGTACTTTGCTCAAAGATTAATATAAAAATAAATACCGAAAGGGGCGCCAATCTTTGGGGCCAATATCTCTCGGCACGGAACTACGCCAGGCCGTGTCCACTTTCTTGTGATCTGCGAATAAGTTTGAAGTGAATCTCTGCTATGTCGCGGTAGAATCTTGACTTGGGGTGTGCAAGTTTGTTTCAGTGGTATCAGAGCACGGCCAATTTCTATGCTATCGGGAAATCCGTCCCTTATTTCGCGACACTTATGGATTCCGAAAAGAATTAGTCGACTTCTTCTGCATCCACTAAGGCGAGAGGAGACCACGCAGAAGATTTAAACGAATTAACAGAGGAAGAGTACAGGCCACCTTGGCCTACTCAATATGAACTTCAAGAGATGCAGCATCGAAAGCAGGTTGATGAGTGCACAAAGCAGACGATTAAATTTGCGAAAGACCCTCAATTTGCAAAATTTTTGTCTCAGGATTCCATCGCTGAAGTGCACACTCAGTGGCAAAAAGCCACCGAAGCACCATTCAAACCCACAATCAAGAAACATCCTTCTTCAAGGATGTTTACAGAACAAGAACTTCAAGAGGTGGGTTAATCAGTCACCTTTTGGACACGAAGAATCAATCCAAAAAGCAATTGAAAAAGCGCAAGAAGGGGACTGACTACCCTGGTTATTTGGGTCGTCAATCTTCTTTTGCATGTGCAAGAAAGCAGAAGAAGCGTGTACGCTTTGAAGGACTGGGTATCATCATATCAGAATCGCTCCAAGAGATGTCTACAAGACAGCCTTGCGGACAAGTTTCAATCTGTATGAATTTTTGGTGATGCCTTTTGGACTTACCAATGCTCCAGTGACTTTCAACCGAATGATGGATAGGATTTTCCGAGAGTATCGATCTTTTGTCGGCACTTTCTTTGATGACATTATAGTCTTTTCCAAGGATGAAGCAGAACAGACACCATCTGCTACAAGTCTTTTGGGCATTGTGGGATCACAAATTAGTTATCAATGCCAAAAAGAGTGAATTTTTCTTGCCGGAGATGCACTTTTTGGGACACATCGTCACAGCAACAGGAGTACAAATGGACCGCCACGATTGACATTATACATGATTGGCAAGATTTGAAGAATGTTCATGAAGTTAGCAGCTTCTTGGGCTAGTGTTCTTACTACCGGCGGTTCTTTCGAAAGTTTGCAGAGGTAGCTTCCCCTTTGCACATATTGACACAAAAAGAAGTTCCTTTCTTGTGGGGATCGACACAGGTGACTGCCTTTCAAACACTTGACAAAAAACTGACTACTAGACCAGTGTTGACTTTGTCGGACTTGCAAAAGTCATTCGAAGTATATTGTGATGCTTGTGGTCCTAGTCTGGGAGCGGTCTTAATGCAAGAAGGCCGTGTGATTGCATATGAAAGCCGATTGTTTTCAAGGCCAGAATTGACAGCACAGATTTATGAGAAAGATCTTTTGGCAATGATTCATGCTCTTACTCGGTGGCGACATTACCTACTCCGAGCCGATTTCACGGTCTTCACTGATCGTTAGAGTTTACGCTACTTCTTGTCACAAAAGCAGCTTTCGGAAAAGCAAATGCGGTGGACTAACATCTTGTCACGGTTTCGCTTCCAGATTTGTCCATGTTCAAGGACTGAAAAACTTGGTGGCAGATGCATTGTCTCGGAAGCCCCTAGTCTTGGCTATTTCTGCGATTTATCAAAGAAGTTTCGAGGACGTGGTTGATCAGTACACCACAAATCCTGATGTTTTCAATGTATTCACTCAAATACAGAATGGGGAGGTAGTAGCAAGATATTCCACATGGGATGGCTACTTGATGAAGAAAACGATGTTGTGCGTCACACAACCGTTGAGAGAAAAGGTTTTGACCGAGTGCCATCATTGTCCACCTCTTACGGGTCACAACGGCATCGACACCACCTTGAAAGGTATGGAGCCTTACTTCTTTTGGCCAAGACTCAAGAAAGATGTGGACGACTTTGTTCGCAGTTGTTTAGTATGCCAGAAGGTCAAGTTTGACAGGCATAAGGCACAAGGATTACTACAACCTTTACCCATTCCCACCCAAGTCAACTAAGTCAACTACCCTCTCGCAAGCGCACTAGAATTGTAACCCCTGGTATACAGTGTTTGCATTTCCTATGCTCAAGGCGCACGGTCCTACACGCAATGGCAGGTCCTGCAATTCCCTGAGAGAGAGTAGCATCCTTGGGTGAAATGCTACAACACACTCAAACACGAGAGAAAAAAAAAATTCAAAGATTAGCGGATTAGTGCAAAATCTTCAAAGCTCTAATACCAATGTCAGGTGCAGCGGAATTGAAATGGTGAAGATCTAGTTTTACACTTCCACAAAATCCTTTCCTTGTGTTAGTGAATGTTTTGTGCTTCAATGAATGTTCCTTTTATGTTCTCCTGAAGAGAGGGGCTGAGAGAATGCAATAGATGTGTGTAGAGGGAGAGAGAAGAGAAGAGCGACACCCGATGGGGTCCCAACCAACCCTTCAAGGGCCCCCCACATCGTTACCGATGTGGTATTTGCTTTAGATTGCATAAATGGAATGTATACACAATGCAATACCTCAGTGCAGACTCTACTAACTTGACGACAATAAATCACCGCGGTAACTCCTCGGGAAGAGGCACCTCCGGGGCTGATTTGATGTACCTTTCGATCCTTCTCGATGTGGGGTTGCGGATGGCCACCAAGGGTAGATCTGAGGCTGATTTGCGCTCCCGATGTGAGAGGAATGAAGGGCTGAATGCTGGCTGCAAAAACGTAGATCTGCAACGAAAAACGCAGCAGATCTCTCGCGTAGAGCAGGGCTGAAACGCAGATCTCGATGCGGCGATGATGGACAGCAATGTGAGCACTCGATGTCGGTGAGAGAATGGTCGAGGTGAGGCTCGATGGGCTGCCGAAGTACCGGACCGCAACCGTAACGGTTAGCGTCCGCAGATCTCACCCGCATCGCGACGGCGACGGGCTGAAAACTGTGAACGTTGGCTGATCTCCTGCAATTGGTTGGCGCTAGGCTGATTCTGAAAACGCTGGCTGAAGGGCTGCAAAAATGCTAAGGCTGATCTGTTCCCAAAAACGCTAGCAATGTTCTGGTGCTCCTGCAATCTGCACCTTGTCTTCAAATGGGAGCTCTCTTTCCCCTTTATAGGTGAGGAATGGGCCTTAAGTAAATTTTAAGGCCTAGGTAAGGCAACTATCCACCAAATTTTCCAATAAATAAATCGTAAAATTTATTAAAAATAGGTCCAGAAGGGTCCAGATCTGGGTGTAACTATCGCACATTCACCCACCAAGGAATCTCGCATGTCGGATTCCTCTAACCTAGAACTACATGCTCGTCATGCCAGATGCCCACTGTAGTGTAATAACACTTGTTAAAACGTGTGTACAAACCATTTATGCAAGAGGGTTCCAAAATTGTAAAACCTGATCCAATGAACTTGTCCGGACATGCAGGTCCTACGAACACACTCACAAAATTGTCGGTACTAATCCTCCTAGGATTCTAGACATCCATATCTAGGAAAAAGGGGAAAATTGGCTCTGGAGGTCGATGAAGTATGTCCACGTGGCAAACAAAGCCATGTGAACCTGACATAGCATGAGGTATTATGACCCTTTCCAAATAAATAATGTCTCCTTTAGACTCAAGCTGCCCAATACTTGGAAGATTCACAATGCATTTCATGTGAGTCTATTGAAGCCTTTTAAAGGCGATGTGGGGGAGCCTGATGAGCAACCCGAAGTGGAGGAAAGCGAATAGATACTCGTTCCAAAACAAATTTTGGCACACAAGGACAGAAAGATAAAAGGTACAGTGATTAGGCGATTCTTGGTTAAATTCAAGAACTATCGTGCATTGGATGCAAAGTGAATGGAGGAAAGGACCTAGCAGATACTCCTCAGATTTTGGAACTTTACCTTGAAGCATTCGGTTTAGCATAGTCTACTCCGATAGAACCCCCAATTCAGCGAGGGTGAATCTAGTGCAGCGGGTTTGCACAAGAGGGAAGTTACCCCGCTCCTTTGTCAACAGATTACCCTGATTTTTGAATAAGGTCACTGATGTCCCCTTTGGGTTTTAGGGATACTAATGGACTGACTAGTATTCTGTTGGATGACTTTATGACACGGAATTCCCAAAAATGAATATGATTGATTTGTACTCTCTCATTTGACTTGTTTGAGTACAGGAACTCAAAAACGAAATGAGTGCAACATTTCAGTCTCATAAATCTCTATAGACATGTTTGCAATAAGGATTAGTTAATCCGGCATCAATGAGGCCTGGAATGGATCTAGATGCGATTACTAAATACGTTGCCGATGGTCATGGTTTGAGATTTGAAATGAATTTTTTTGTGATTTGTCATGTGATGTCCTTTGATGTCAAGTGATGTCCTGTGATGTGACTGTCGTTTTGTACAAGTGCTAGACATGGCGTGTCTAGTGCGTCGATACTAACAATCAATGTCTACTAAGACAGTTTATGGCCTCTGTCTGTTTTGCAGGCGTAATCGAGGACAATTACAATTCTTTCAAGAGGGGGGTATGTCACAAATTGGTGACAACACACACACCCAACAGGCTAGCTCACTATACAAAAGCCCGCCATTTACGCTGACAGGCTAACGTGGCTGTACGGATTTCCGCGATACGCACTGACTGCTGACGTGACAGTGTGTACGGACAGGCTGATGTGGCACTGTACGGACGTCTGCTTTTAGCGTTGACAAAGCGTATGGATTTTTCCTCGCAAATTACGCTGACAACTTTTGTGGCAATTTTTAGACCAATAGCTTTTGAAACTTATTGCTTTTGGGTTTGAAGCTTTTGGGGCTCTGCTTTTAACATCCCTTGTAATGTTTATAAGTGGCCTTAGGGGCTCACTTCTCAAAGCGTCTGGACACAGATTCTGAGAGCGAGCACCTGCGGGCTCAATTGTACTTTGCTCAACGATTAATATAAAAATAAATATCGAAAGGGACACCAATCTTTGGGTCAATATCTCTTGACACGGAACTACGCCGCGCCGTGTTGGTTTTCTTGTGATCTGTGAATAAGTTTAGAGTGAATCTCTGTTGTGTCGCGGTAGAATCTTGACTTGGGCTGTCCAAGTTTGTTACATCACTCTTCCTGAAATCGGTGTTCTATCGCAGTGGACGATGCTAAACCGAATGCTTCAAGGTAAAGTTCCAAAATCTAGGAGTATCTGCTAGTACTCCTCCTCCATACACTTCTCATCGAATGCAAGATAGTTCTTGAATTTAACCAAGAACCGCCGAATCACTTTACCTTTCGTCTTTCTTTCCTTGTGTGCCAAAATCTGTTCTTCTGGAACGAGTATCTCCTCACTTTCCTCCACTTCGGGTTGCTCATCAAGCTCCCCATCAACTAGCACATCACCTTTAAAAGGCTTCGATAGACTCACATGGAATGCATTGTGAATCTTCCAAGTATCGAGCAGCTTGAGTCGAAAGGAGACATTATTTATCTTTTCTTTTATCTGGAAAGGGCCATAATACCTCATGCTAAGCTTTGGAAAAAGCCACTCCTTTCTCTTTCGTTTTCTTAGGCGTGCCTTTTCAAAATGTAAGAGCACCCAATCGTCTTCCTTTAATTTCAAATCTCGTCGATGTCGATCTACTGCCTTCTTATGTCGTTCTTGAGATTTCGCTAAAGCCTCCCGGACCTTGGAAAAGCAATATCCAAGTCCCTCGTGTGCTGCTCGGCTTCAAAAATCTTGTCCTTAGAGCTAGGAGAGGGTGGAACCTTCGGAGCACCTTCAATTATCTCAAATGGCGCCTTCCCCGTCGTAGAGTGAACCATGTAATTGTAGGCAAATTCCAGCAAAGGCAAAAAAAATTCCCATTGAGTCTTCTAATCATAGATGTAAGACTTTAATAAATCCAGAACAACTGGATTTGCAATCTCAAATTGCCCATCTGTCTGCGGTTGGAATGATGACGAGAACTGCAATTGTGTCAATGTTCTCCCAAATAGCCCTCCAAAACAAACTCGTGTATCGGGGATCTTTGTCGGAGACTATTGTCTCAGGCATGCCATGTAATCGAAATATCTACGCAATGAACACTCCCGCTAAATGATCCGGCTTGACTGTTTTCTTCGCTGGAATGAAGTGAGTTTGCTTGCTAAATTTGTCGATGACAGTGTAAATGCCATTGTGCCCACTCTGCCTTCGGGAGATCAAATATGAAATCCATTGCAATACTTTCCCACGGGTGGGTGGGAATGGATAAAGGCTGTAGTAATCCCTATGCCTTATGCCTGTCAAACTTGACCTTCTGGCATACTAAACAGCTGCGAACAAAATCGTCCACATCCTTCTTGAGTCTCAGCCAAAAGAAATAACGCTTCACACGTTTCACCAAAAATTCATATAAACCAAAGCTTGTCCAAAGGCTGTCGTGTAGACATCTCCTAGAGCGATTCTGATCTAATGATATCCACTTTCAAAATCAATCCTGCTGAGACAAGAGGATCCCTGAAGTCAGTCAAGAATATCATCGATCCTTGGAATCGGAAATCGGTTCTTGATAGTGATTTATTGAGAGCTCTATAATCAATGCACATTCTCCAAGATCCGTCTTTCTTTAATACCAACAAAACCAGAGAGCAGTAGGGTGAAGTACTTGGTTGGATAAGAGCCTTTTCAAGAAGGTCTTTCACTTAGTTCATGATCTCTTCATTCTGGACTCGGCTAACACGGTAAGGTGGCCGCTTCAGTGGTGTGCTTCCAGGAATCAGATCAATAGTATGACCCTCACGACAAGATTGTGGTAACTCGCCTGGCAAACCTTCAGAGAAACAATCAGCATGTGTGGAGAAAATCTTGGCGTTCTTTGTCAAGTTCAGACATGTTCGTTCTGTGTTCATCGTTCAACTCTTTCAAATAGATCGAGTAAACAAAAAGACTGGATTTCATTAATTTGGAAATGGCCGAAGTCGATACAATAGGGACGGACTCACCCTTCAGTTTTACATCTAGTACAATTTTTCGGCCCTTTTCATTTGTCAAAGTCGCTTTCTTGGCCCGATAGACGACCACGGCGCTGTCCTTATAGTACCAAGGGACTCCTAGGAGGATGTCACACCCTTCCAAAGGCATGATGTAAAAGTACTCGTGCCCTAAATTCTCAGAGAGAGAGAGAGAGAGAGAGAGAGAGAGAGAGACAAAAACATACACACAGAGTTTGCGTAATGGCTATATCACGTCCGGGTGCCGCTAGAACTGCCTCTGCTGGTGGTCCCATCCTCTCGGACGTAATCTAGAGCCGCGCCGCCGATTCAGGTGAAATGAAGTTGACCTTGGCTCCTCAATCAAAAAAGATAAGGGCTTCCTAATCTTTCACTTTGCCCCAAGCTCGGCAAAGTTCTGTACTTTCATCTATCTCGCTTGGGTCAGTACCCATGTAATCTGGTACCAGTCCTGCTTTCATCTTGCCTTTTCTGCCACGTTCCTCTGCTTCTCTAGAACTCTCTGGCATGTCTTCAGTTTGTCCTTGATGTGCCTTTTTAGGGCACTTTGCGGAGATGTGCCCTTGTTCCCCGCAACCAAAACACTTCCCCTCTTTGAGATAGTTAGCCCTTTCTCGAAGAGTCAGTCGGGGTCGTGTATCCTTCTTTTCCTAGGAAGTCTTTCTACTTTCATAGTTGGAAGTCTGTCTGGTCCTTTGAGTCAAGATTTCATCAGTGGGGTCAGTCAAATTCCCCGAATGTATCGAGAACCCCTGTTTCGCATGACCCATTACTTCTTGAATAGAATCCGACTTTTGTTCAAGACAGTAATCTCATATCTCTGTAGGGAGTCCGCAGCAAAACCGCTCAATTTGTTCCTTAAAGGTGACCTTCTTAAATGAAGAGGTTGGTAGAAAAGAGTCCCAAAACCTCTCGCAATAAGCATCTAAAGAATCTCCCTTGGTCATCCGAAGATGGTTCGGAGCGGTTCTTACATCCCGTTTGTACTCCCAGGTAAGCCAAGAAGAAATAAAGAGCCGTTTGAATTTCAACCACTTGTTCTTTCCTCAGAAGAAGGGTGGACCACCATGTTCGAGCATTTCCTTTCAGAAAAGATGCAACCCTCCAGAGAAGGCCATGTCAATCTACTGGATGAAGGCCAAAGCTCTTAGAGCATCTCAAAATCCAAAAAAGGATTCAAATTTTATCAATTGTCCACCTTCTTTAAATTCCTTTTTCTTGCTCGTCTTCGAGGCAGTCATATTGGTTGGCTCTATAGAAGTGCTTCTTCTTCGCATAAAACATGTGGTCGTCGAAGTCCGAACTGTCTAAAGATGACTCCTCCGTAGAGCTATCAGAAATTGGTCGGAATTTGAGTTTCTTTGCCTTTTCCTTGCTCTTTCCAAAGCTTTGCTTTTTGCTTCGCTTTTAAACTTTCTGTCCTCCTCACTTGAGTCGGAAGAGCTAGAAGAACTGTCAGAAGAAGAGGAAGAAGAAGAATTGGGTAGTCCTTCAAAACGCAGACGCTTGTTCTGCTTTCTTGCAGATGCAAAAAAAGATTGACGGCCCAAGTAACGAGGGTAGTCAGTCCCTTTCTTGCGCTTCTTCAAGTGCTTCTTCGATTGATTCTTCCTGTCCAAAAGCTGACTGATCTGGGTCTGAAACACCCTTGAAGTTCTTGTTTTGTAAACATCCTCGAAGAAGGACGTTTCTTGATTGCCGGTTTAATTGGTGGTTCAGTGGCTTTCTGCCACTGAGTATGCACTTCAACCATGGAGTACTGAAACAAAAAAATCTGCAACTGGGGATCTTTAGCAAATTGAAGCATTTGCTTTGTGCACTCGTCAACCTGTTGTCAACGTTGCATCTCCAAAAGTTCATATTGTGTACGCCGATGCGGCCCATACTCATCTTTTGTTAAGTCGTTTAAATCTTTTGCATTGTCTCCTCCCTCCTCAACGGTTGCGAGGTCAAATGATTCTTTTCGGATAAGTGTCGCGAGAAAAGGGATCGGATCTCCCGGTAGAAGAGAAATTGGCCGTGCTTTGATACCACTGTAGCAAACTTGTACACCCCAAGTCAAGATTCTACCGCGACACAACAAAGATTCACTTCAAAATACTTCACAAAATAAGAGAGTCGCCACGGCCCGGCGTAGTTCCGTGCCAAGAGACATTGGCCCCAAAGACTGGTGCCCCTTACGATATTTCTATTTATATTAATCTTCGAGCAAGGTACAACCGGCCTGCGAGTACTCGCTCTCAGACTCTGCGTCCAGATGCCCTCCAAAGTGAGCCCGTTGGGTCACTCATAAAAGTTTTACAAGGGTTGCTAAAAGCAAAGCCCCAAAAGCATTAAACTTAAAAGCAATGGCTCCAAAAGCATCTTCTCTCAAATCTGCCAGCAAAAGCAGCTAGCGGTAATTGCGGAAATCTGTACGCACTGCCACATCAGCAAGTCAGTGTAAACTGCGGAGATCCGTACAGTCAACGTAAAACACGGAGGTTCCCTACATCTGCCACGTCAGCAGCCAGGGTGATTTACGAAGTCCGTACAACTCGGCAGCGCGCTGTTTCTATTTGCTCTATATCCCCAGGCCCCGCCTCTACCAATGTCCATAAGTTGGAACAACTCATAAGGTGAAAACTTTAATGTCCTGGGTCATGCCACGTCATCAAGTTGTGACATAGACCCTAAGAAGAGCTAGCAAAAGACTAAGCGTCGGGAGATGATGGCAGCATCGTACCACCCAACCCGCGATTTGCAGAACCTGCCGTTGACATGGCAGCGTTGTACGAGCAGCCCAATGGAGGCAAGCTTTTGCACCAGATGCTTTTGAAGGTGATGCTTTTAAATAGCAGATGCTTTTGGGAGGCCAAGAGCCTTTAAATATGTACACAATTTCCTAATTATCTATCTCTCGGTGTCTCTCTCAAGCTGATAACCTTGGAGGACCAATGTGAACACTATACCATTGGACTACCATCACTGCTACAAAAGTTGTGAGGTCCCCACCCCGTCGTATCAAACAACGGATCTGATGGTAAACTTGGTGGCCACTAGATCTATAGCGGAAGCAAACAAAATGGTTCAGGGTTCAACTAGCGGACGATCTCTCATCACAAAGTGAGTCGAGTTCAAGCCTACTAACAACGAGATCTAGCTCCACCTCGCAGGGGAAGCGTACTTAACTATCTAGCGATCCTAAGACCCACCTTCCAAGAGGAGAGAAACCCCGAGTGCCTTTTTCCCCATGTTTCAGAGGCACGTACTCTCGAGGATTCGCCGCTCTAGGGGCAATGAGTAATACCAATATCGAGTAAGCACTATGGGGACAGAGAGTTCCCGACCAATCGGGACCACCCATCTCGTAGGCATTGGCAACCCGAGCCAAGCCCCCACTTTCCACCCCCACACTCACACTTCCTCGTGTGACCTAATTACTACCACAAAGGTTGTTCAACATAGATATTCCTTGTTTAATTCCGAATCACATGGTTCGTTAAAACAACCCTTCAACCAGTATTACAAACAACACCAAGACAGAATTCTAGTAAAAATTCTACTCAAACTTATTCATAAAAGTTCCAATGTTCTGGAGGTACAACATCCCCCCTCCAGCGAGAGTTTACTCCTCCCGTTGTCGCCTAGCTGCCCATACAACTAAGTATGTCCACCTCATAGAAAGCACGTCATGGACACTCCCACCGCATAGAAAGCAAAACGTGGGTTCCCACCGCATAGAAAGCAAGTCGTGGGTATCCACCGCATAAAAAGCAAGTCGTGGATTCAAGAGCCCTAACGAGGAACTCTGCCCCCTGTGATCAGTAGGGGGGTCAGGACTGATTCAACATTGGAAATAAAATGAACATGTCGAGCTAAATTTTCCCTGGCAAACATTCTTTCCTCTTGCAAACAGCATACCCATCAATCATTTCTTTCCTACTTTATACTTAAATGTACTATGCATTCAATGCCGAGGTTTCTGTCGGATTTCTCCAACATGTTCGGGGATATGTTCATTCCTAACTAATCGTATGCAATGTTAATTAAACAACTTAAATAGAAATTGGGACCTACCTCTTCCATTTCTTCGTCAATAGCCCGTGGGATGGCCAATATTTGCTCGTCCATGGGAGCCTTTCCTTTTCCGTTGACATTGCTTGTTCCCGCCTCGCGGTCGTGGGCTCCACCGAAGCGAGTTCTCTTAACCGGGGCCATTTTTCTCACTACTTAAATGATAGACTTGAAAAAAAAGAGTTAAGGTCCGAGAGTAACATGACAAACCAATCGGCAGATTAGATTTATTAAAGACTCCTCCTTATGCACGAGGTTAGATTTCTCCCTTTTTGCCCTAGCAATTTTAAGGGTAATTCTGTATCCACCCTATGGGAAACGACTCTAAGGTTAATTACTTGGCTTAGATGATTAAGAAATTCAGAGTTTTTCTAATTGATTCACGAAAGATATGAAGTAAGCAAGCTCATTCATTTTCCTAGGGCAATATGAAGGTGCAGAGTGACCGTAGGCATGTGTGATGGAAAAACCTCCTTCTTATTGGACTAATGGCGGATTAATTTTTCAGCCTTAATCGCATCTAAAGGTGAGAGAAGATTAAGTATAATTTAATTACAACTCTATTGAGTAGTGAAAGATTGAATTCTGACAAATCTACACTATTACTAGCTGACAATTTATTGACTGTACCGCCTAGAGAGAGAATCTTTCGTAATCATGCATTAATCCTTGATTAAGGATGATGAATGGCTGAATAAATTAACTAAATGAATGATAATTATGTAATGAAGTATAGCTATGAAAACTTAGAGAGCAGTTATAGAGAATTATAGCTAAAAGTAGGCATAGAAGACAAGAATTATGAGTGGGTAATGATGAGATTAAGAAGAGCAGTAATTAAACCATAATTATCGTGATTAGGGACTAAGAATCCTCTTAAATTTCTGATGCAATGAATCCTCGAGATGCAGCACCTCCCTCCTTGCTTCTCCTTCAAAAGCTGTGTGTGCCGACAGCACCTTCCTAGCGTGTAGGTGTGTGAGTATGCAATGTGTGTGTGAGCATATATGTCTGTGTGTGTGTAGGCCTTTAAATAGGCTCCTACAGGATGAAAATCGATTTGTGTTGCTAATTGCATCTGGATGAGCACTCATTCCTTGCATGGCAAGTCCAGTTGCCTACCCACCAAGTGTCCAGTTGGCTCAGTAAACTGACTCTCACACTGAGTTGCAGGCTTGGCAGCTTCCCCAAGACTCCCACAAAGCAAGAGGGCGCCCCCTAGCTGCTAAAGCAGGTCTAGAGTGGGCTGGGACCTGTTCCCACACAGCCTCGGGCCCCCGATGCCTCCCGGATAATTTTGTGAAAATTTGGTTTTAGGCTAAAACGGGCCATACGAGTCGGATTTTGATGCCGTAAATTGCTATACTAAGCTCTAACTAAGACGTACGGGTCTGAGTACTTGCCATATTTAGCACCCCCCGGGGTCCGAAAATGCATTTTTTTCAAATTCGGGGTACGGGTGCAGATTTCCGAGACGGTCGAGACTGGACGATTCGGATAACCAAAAACTTACTATTTTTTAAAAAAATTCACAAAAATTATTTTAATTCACATTTTGAAGCTTTATAACATTCTAAACATCATGGCACTGACAGAATCTGAAAAACTGCTAAAAATAGTAACTTATTCCATTGTATTCATTTCGTGGTACAAGGGTGCTCTTGTGATCAGGTCAGAGACCTTACAAAAGCACTCTTTATTCAAGTCAGTTTTGACTATTAAAGAGCTACAACCTTATGATAGGAACTGAACCATAACTGTGGTGCAAGATGGGAAGCCAGTCTCCTTTTGAGTTCGACTCACTGAGCCACATGATTTCTGTCTTTAGATACTGTTGAACATTGTTTGAGCATACTGTTTAGAATTTGCTCGAAATGGATTATTTGTTCTAAAACTGTCTTGGTGCTGATTGGGTTTGCTTCTAGTTTTGATGCTGGATTTAACCATGTTTGGAAAATCCTATAAATAACTCATGGCTAGAACATTGGTTTGGGAGGAGTATTCAAGAGAAAACTGTGATTGAAAGATTTGAATATCTCATGGCTCGGGACTAATCTTGGGAGAAGTATTATATTAGTGTTGTCTTTGGAAACCTCTAAGTGACGCAGACTGTGGTCTGGGGAGCGTTTAGTTGTAAATGGAACCTATGAATGACGCAGGCTGCGGTCTGGGGAGCTATCAGACCTGTGAATCTCATGGCTCTGACTTTGGTTCCAAGGGGAAGTATTCATGGAAAAGTGTGGCCTTTGAATTTCTCATGTATTGGGACCTCAATTCTCAGAGGGAATAATTCATTAGAGAGTTTGTCTTTATGTCTTGTGACTGCATCTGTAATCATCTTAGTTGCATCGTGATATGCCAACTATATATATTCCATATTGGGTGAGATTGCATAAGTATGTAATCTTAGTGCATCGAGACACCCCTTTCAAAATCAGTGCAGTCTGGGTGTGATGGCTAACTTTGCTACACCAAAATATCAAGAGCTCCAATACACAATGAGAAAACTAAATGACCCTTGGATTTTTGAACTAACTGGATTGAGTTTTGCAAGTCTAATCGCGACAATTACTTTTCTTTCAAGAGGGGGATATGTCACAAAATAGGTGACGTGTCAACCACTAAAGACGAAGGGGGGTAGGGACTCCATAATCCTAACCCTAGCCGACTTATTGAAGACAGCCTTGACGACCAAAGGGGTTAGGATTTTTAAAAGGGGTTAGGATTAAAAATCCTAACCCATGGAGACACAAACATGTTCTATCTCGAAGGTCGGCATGCTCTAGCAAAGGACCCATTCAACACAGGGAGGTGGGGGGGTAGGGTACTAAAATATCCCTGTTTTCTTTCACAAATCAAAAGATCCAAAGAATGCCACAGGCTGTGAGCAGGAAATAAGCACCAAGGGAAGGCAACTGGTTCAAACTCGGTGAAAAGATCCATGCATGATTGTCTCTTGCCATTATGAACACTATGTAAAGCTGAAAGCTGAAGCTTGGCCCATCATACTTCTTGCCCATAGTGGCCAAACACCTACTTTAAAGACAAAATAGCCAGGAACAACTTCAGACATTACAGTTTGATCGCGTACATTTTCAGCTTGTACAACCCGCAGCAGTCGATCCAATATATCACGGTCTGAAAGCCTTGAAAATCGTACAATTGCGCATCTGCTCTGGATTGGTTCAATGATCTTTGCAGATGTATTGCATGCCAGAGCAAATCTGGTTGTGTTAGAATAGATCTCCATCGTCCGGCGAAGTGCTTGTTGTGCACCACTGGTCATGCTGAAGCAGCACCAAAAACCACAGTCATGGCCCAAAAAAGGTAGAAAATAAGTAGAAGATTTTGAGAAAGCTACGCAACCTGTCAGCTTCATCCAAGAGAATGATTTTATGCCTTCCTGGAGGTAAAGTGACTTTCTTCTGAGCGAACATCTTTATCTTATTTCTGACTACATCAATCCCCCTGCCAATACACGAAGGGCTAATATTATACAGGAAAACACAAATATGTCAGTCCCACCTAAAAAATGCTGAGCGTTTTAGGACGAGTACCTGTCATCTGAGGCATTAAGCTCCAGAACTGCTTCCTTAAAATTTGCTCCTAAAAGCTCATGTGCGAGTGCAAGAATACTTGTGGTCTTCCCTGTTCCTGGAGGACCCTATTGCACGTGTCAAGGAGCTGCGAATCAAAAAATATGCTTGCATTTCCACATGATGTAGTGTAAAGCATGGGCTATTGCACGTAGCTTACGCATACGTATGTGGGTGACCGCAGTCCTGTTTGCATGCAAACAAAATTCCTATAGGATACAGCAAAGATCAGATTGGGCATGTTGCCATCCCTTGCAATAACCTGCAGCCTACAAACAGCGTCTTCATTTCCTACAATATCGGCTATTTTATGCGGCCTGTATTTCTCCACCCATGGCAAGTCGTAATCTTTCGCCGCAGACGTTGCAGGGTTGCTAGCTGAAGCAGGAGCAATAGCCATCTCAAGGACGTTCCTGCGTAGAAATCTCTTGGTAACCCAGCTGCAGGTCGACTGCTCCGAAGGCGCCAAACAATTTTCTAAGGGTGGGTTCAGACTAGGCGGCGGAAGAAGGGGCGTCGATCTTCCATGACGAAATTTGATTGGTTGGAGTTGAGGCACTCTTCCGCCGGGCCCTCCATTTTTCTTCCGACCCCCGCCACCCCCGCCCCCCCCCCCCCCCCCCGGGAAGAGTTGATGGCCTCTCTCAGCCCCCTTCACTTTTTCACTTTTCCTCCTCCACACTGCTCACACTAGACGGCGGCAGATTTGCGAAGGCCCGCTGGTTCAGTCTGAACCCAGCCTAAATTCTCAAAAAAATGTTATGTCCAAGCGGACATGGTGTGGGTGAGGGCTCATCTCGACGTGCCAGTGGCGAACGTCATTTTTTAGTTACTTTTGAGATGATTGTGCCTCATCCAAGGTCACACGTAGACCACGTACTTGTCTTAGGCCCGTGTCTCTCCCATCTCGCTCGTGGCCACCAAAGGGCAGCCACATTGGGCTAATTAAAAAAAAAGGCAACCTTTATCTACAACCAGTGGAGAAAGCCAAATGGTAAAGCTTCCGGTTTCGGCGCTAACTGCCAGCGCGTGAAAAAATCTTTCACCTCACCTTTTTGCAGTTGGACACCCATGGGGAAAACTTGGCCCGGGGGGGGGTGCCCGCCTCTCTGACATGAGTGGGAGGCCAACTTTCACTTTGATTGCCCGCCACCTTGGCATGGTCGCCGATTGCCCGCCCCAATGTGACACCCCCCTTAGCGGGGGCCCACACGCGGTGGGGTAACTGTTATGGGCTACCCCCCCCCCCCAAACTGGTCTATCCTTTGTTTTACATTCCCCAAAAATTGCCCAAGCAGTCACATGTTCAGTGGTAGTTTTCGTTGCGTTGATCAATGCGCCAAGGAAGTGATGAAATGGACAGGAGAGAGAGCGGAGGAGGAGAGAGAGTAGATAGCGATTTCCAAACTTGGGCTTTCGAGATGAAAACGCCTTACATCAACCATGGAAAATTGCGTTATGTCCAAACCAAAGTGGTGGTGAGATCCCCAAAGCACATCATCGGGCCACGCGATGCAATTGCACCACTTTGGGATGCAGTTGGCCTACCCCCCCTTAAAATTATTGATTACAGGATTCTTTTGCGTGTGTGAGCAAAGCTACGTTCGTAATCTTTCTGGCTTACGGATTACCCCCCACCATGTGGTACCTAATATACTATGCCGATTTTGGCATAGTTGCATCAGTAACATCTTGATTCATAAGTATGCTCTGTGTGACCACATTCTCACTATTCAACTAGTTTTTTAAGCTTTGGTGATAAGTTACTGAGGAATGTAAGTGGTGGGTGTCACTCGGTGATTGTCTCTTGGCCGACACATTTGTATTTCACACACTAATGCATCAAGCCAGGAGTGGAGACAAGTTATCCACACTAGTAGATACACACTCAAAGAGAGCTCATGCAATGTAGAGTTAGGAGAGCGACACTTAGTGGAGTTTGGTTACCGGCCATCAAACACTTTTCGACCGAGGCGTAGATTTTTGCATCAAAACTATAGGTGGAGTTTGACTAGACACTTTGTGATCAAAGCGTAGATTTTTGTATCAACACTACATGTGGAGTTATAGGTTTACAACCATTTTCTCCATGTTCACAAGCAAGCAATGTTATTGCTTTGTTAATGCATATTTGACAGTACAGGCTATTGTTAGATTCTCTATGTTTTCAGAGATCGAATTGCATGGGTGTTTGGCCTATGTATGATTACTTGTGGATAGATTGTGCATAGCCATACCGGCTTCGGATTACTATTCATAGGATGTCTTGAATCTTCTCTTTTCATATGGAAAAGTTTGTGTCATCAAACTTTCGGATGTTATAGATGTACTTCTTAGAAGAAGGGGACATAATTGTAAAGTGGTAAACACCATGACAAGAATAACAAAACTATGGCAAGAATTCTAGGGAAATTTTGGCAGTCTCCCCTGTAACTAGAGAAAAATCCTAATTGAGAATGATAGAAAACAATCTCAAAATCAAAGACTGATGCATAAAGAGTAAAACTGAATAGCCGTGCGTATGAATTCATCGTTGTACTTAGGCGTTTGAGCACTAAGAGGGCGATGACCACATGGATTCCCATTGGAAAGTTCTTGATGCCAAAGCTAGATCCAATATTGATCTACACCTCATAGAGTCTCACTATTGTTTGTGAAGCTACTTCTAAAGACTTATGGGATAAATTGTGCAATGTGCATGAGATCAGGAGCGCAAGTAACAAGGTGCACTTGATGAAGAAGTTATTCGAGCTTCATATGAAAGTAGGCGGTACAGTTTCTAAACAATTAAATGAGTTCAACATAATCTTCAGTTAGTTTATGTCACAAGGACTCAATTTTGATGAAGAGGCGGAGTCTATCTTCCTGGTGTACACTATAGCTTCCTGGCATACTCTCTAGCTTCCTCATGAGACACTTTTTGCATAGCCATAAGTAACTCTTGTTGGGGTAAAGGCATTGCACCTTTGGTCGGGGCCAGACGTCCGGTGTCCGACCGCCCGCCCACCGTGTGTACACTTCCTTATTCTTTGTATACATAAAATTAAGGAGCTCCTCACTCAAACTTCGTGAGGTTGCTCCACACACAACATCTCGTGCTCCTCCCCTTCCCCGCACGCACCGCATCGTGCATGCACGCATCCGTGCACACGCACTCACAAGTGATATCAGAGCTACGACAACGAACCACACGTGCGATCGCTTCTCAACGACCAATTAGGAAGCGACAGAGCCCGTCGGCTATGCCGGAGCTTGGAGCTCAAGCTTGAGCTTGGCGGTGGCAACACATCCAACACGGATCAAGGCTTGATCGGATGAGATCTCGAATCTCGACGGTTCCCGACTACCCGACGCTTGCATCCCTCCTTTGGTGAAAAAGGGAATCTGCGGACATTTGCAGCCAATGGGATCGAGGGCAAAGCAAGCCTCAACCCATTGGGGAATTTTGCAAAAGCTTGTAGGAGTTGGGTAGTGCTGGAGGAAGAGATTATCAAGGCCTACCCACTGTGTACAAAATAAAGGGCAAATTGGAAGCCCTGGGAATTTCAGGCAACCATAGTAGCAACTCGAGCAAGTGCAATCTGGCAAGGCAGCGTGAGTAGTAGCAAGAGCATTCGGGCAGTGCAGCAAATTTGGAGCAGCCGCGGCAACAATGCTGGTAGCGTGCAACAGCAAGCAGGACAGAGCATTGCAAAGCTTGCATGTGTGTGTACATCCACACACATACCCAAATTCCCATCTCTACGACTCATCAGGCTCGTCATTTTTTGTTTGTAGCTCATCAAATTTTTGACAGAGAATCTTTTAATTTTTAATTAACCTTTGTGTGCAAGAGCCCGCTCCCACGGGTCCTCGACAAACCTGACCCCCCGCTCCTACTAAACCCTCGACACCCCGACCCATCAGCTCTCTCACACACGGCTCACACACATGCCCGAGAACGAGAGAGAACAAGTGAGTGAGAGAGAGAGCTTTGAGACATAGAGAGTTGTGTGTGTGTGTGTGTGTGTGTGTGTGTGAGAGAGAGAGAGAGAGAGAGAAAGAGAGAGAGTGGAGAGAGCGTGAGAGTAGGGATTTGCGATTTCAACGACCGCAACTTCTGCGATTTCTCTTTGGCCCGGACTATGACATTCCGGTTGAGAGCGCTTCTCTCTCGACAATTCTCTCGGCATTCCTCCTCTACGGCTTCAAGCATCGGCGATTAGCATCACCTCAACGCATCGGTTTCGACACCGATTTCTATGGCTTGGCATTGGCCTCGAGCATTTACATTAGCTTGGTGCATTGGTTTTGACACCGATTAGGCGGCTATTCGGCTAGCGTGCTTTCGTTCGGTGGCGGAAGATGGCATCGACGATGATTTCTTGACCTCGACACATTAGGAGACCACAAAGCGAGAGCGGCATTGGCTCTCCTCTAGCCCCATCCGGAGCAGTCCCCGGTTCCGACATAGTCTCCGCGGTGTTTCGCTTCGACATTTTCCCAGTTTTTTGGCTTCGACGGCACATACAGACACATACGGCTCTAACGGCCCATTCCAGAGCAGGTTTTTCCCTCGAGCATGCTCAGCTCTTGGACGGTGTTTTTGATCGACGTGTTTACCGACGGATGAGGTAGTGTGTGCCAATTTCCCATCGGTTTTGCTTACATGTTGCACAGTCTTTGCAGTACAGCTTATGTGGCACATGTAGTGCTCATGTATGATTGTGTGGAGCTTTCCAGAGAGCTTATGGTGTAGTTTCATGCTATCTATGCATTTGCGAATATAGTTTGAGCTAGTTACAGCTTGCAGGTAGCAGGTTCGCAGGTTTACAAGCGTTTTTGGATAATATACGTCCATAGAGCCACTCGGTCAGGAGTGAGCTATATTTTCCAGGGTGTTGACAGTGCTATGTATGTCATTTATTGATTTTGCTACTGAGACACTAAGTGTCTATTTTCATGCGTATTTGGTGAGATTTTTGAGTTTTTGCTCAGTTTTCATGGGAATCTCTGTCAGATTTTTCCAAAATTCTCGTCATGGTTTATGCATATTCGTAGTTTGCTCTCTGATGGTTTAGTGGTTGAGTTTACTCCCACTCTGGCAGTTATTTGCAATTTTTTAGCTTGCGGTTTGCGTTGAGTTTTGACTCATTTTGCAAAGGAAATTATGTTCGTTTTTCCCCGTCTTCTCGCCATAAAAGTTTGCAGTGTTATGCCATCTTGTATAGTGGCCGATATACTCCCACTTTGACAGTGATCGAGTGTTTACTCTCACTTTGACAGGTTTTGTCAGCTTGGACATGGTTTGATGTTCTTGTACCCACTCTCGCAGGAGTGAAGATCAGCATATGCTTGTGTGGCTACAGACAGACAGTCACACGTTTCACAAGTTTTTGTTGTTTTTTGCATGCAATTGCTTTTGTGGGATGCGTTTTGAGCTAGTTTGCTCTCTACTTGCGTATATGGTTATGGGCTTTGCGCTCGGTTGAGCAGTTTGTCCCAATTTATGTTTGCAGATAGCATATTGTGGAGTTGTTTATGCATATGCGAGCATCGGTTTTGATGCTATTGGTCATGGTTTTCATGATTGTGAGTGGTCAAGTGATCTCCCACTTTGTTACCATTTCGGCATTCACTTAGGGCAATAGATATGTGTGACAGTGAGAGACGGTGATCTCGTTCTTACCGATACATACAATGTTGTCACACATGACACATTAGGCATCGTTGTTTTAGATGTATGAGACAACAGCAAGGATGTATACATGATGCAGATACGGCTTTGACACATGTTAGAGAGTTTGTTCCAGTGGCAGTCTATGCCAATGACGATGATGTCATGCTTGCATCAAGTGTACCTCTTGCAGATATGTCTATGGATAACACACTTTCTCCACAGTGGTTACTAGATAGCGATGTTGCTTTCCACCTCACACCATGTCACGAGTGGTTCAACACATTTTCTAGTGGGAGTTTCGGTTGTGTGCACTTGGCTGATGGTTTGGCGTTTGACATAGATGGTGCATGAGACGTTTGTTTGTCTTTTCCTAGTGGTGCGTCATACACGCTATGACATGTGTGCTACGTTCCTCAACTGAGAAAGAGCTTGATCTCAGTGAGACAATTAGCAGATTTTGGTTGTTAGACACTTCTTAGAGACGAGTCTTTCCAGATGCATTGCGGTTCATTAGTGATTGCCAGAGGAGCCCGTAGTAGCAGCCTGGTATATCCTATGCATGTGTCTAAGGTTCGAGACGGTGGAGTCTCGATTTTGTTACTGGCATGCTTTGAGTGAGAGACGAGATGTGTCTCTTTCACAGGTGAGCTCCACCATGCTCACGAGAGAGAGCTTTCAGCTGTGCATGACGTGCCAACAGACTAGCCCTTAGGTGTAGAGTGCATGACGCGGCAATGCTCTAGTGAGACACAACAGGTGTTGTCAGCGTTTGCGTAGGCACAAGTAGAGAAGGTCTACTCCCTAAAGACACAAACAGATATGACAGACATGGAGTTCTTTGATATACTCATGTTAGAGGCTAATGAGTTGACACCAGGACGCACAGTTCCGCCTATGGGTGAGAGGGACGTAGCTATCCCAGTGTCGATGTTGACACATCCATAGGTGATGGGTAGTCTTGATGATGCAGTGATTGCAGATAGCTCAAGGGAGGCGAGTACAACTAGGTTTGCACATATTTTGTCAGCGTTCGGGCGTCTCATGTTCGACTTGTTAGTGTTGAGACCTGACCTAGCAGCTGCAGTGGGAGCATTTGCAACAGAGATTGTCAGTTGTACAATGACTGACACTAGCATGACACTTTGTGGAGCTTCACAGACCATACAGAGTTGTCTGCGAGATTTACATGCAGGCTCTAGCATGGGTACGCACGCTCGCCTACCACCAGAGCCGATAGACTACATGTAGATCGACTGAGTGAGCTAGTGGGCATAGGTTGAGAGAGTCTCTCACCTAGTTTCTTGTACATACGAGTAGTTTAGCTAGTAGGTCTCACTTATTGGTGCATCGCCTTTAAGTGGGAGTTTGTTGGGGTAAAGGCACCGCGCCTTTGCCTTGGGCTGGACGTTTGATGTATGCTCGATCGCCCACCGTGTGTACACTTCCTTATTCTTTGTATACATAAGAATACGGAGCTCCTCATTGAGACTTCCTAAGGGTTGCTCCACCCACATCATCTCGTGCTCCTCCTCTTTCCCGCATGCACCACACCGCATTTTGTACGCACGCATTTAGTGCACATGCACACTCACGACTCTACACCTAAGGGCTAGTCTACAACAATGTAATCGGTAATCTGTTCACTAAAGAGATTCATAGAAAATCCATTGAGCCTACCAAAGGAGGTGATGCATACGTTGTTAGCTCAAAGAAGCATCAAGGTTGCACCTACTTGTAGCAAAGAGTGGTGTTGCTATAAGCAAAATGTATAATATGCAGGTAATCATCCCATTTTTTGATGGCAACAAAGTATCATCCATTGAGATCCTTACAAATGCAATTGATAATAATGATAAACATTCTATTTGAAGGCGTGATTGCTTGGCACATTGCCTCAAGTGGGGCACATTTATCTTTATATGTTTACTCGCACAAGGAATGTGACAAGCATGTTGGAAATTGCATAAACATTGTGTTAGCGTTGAGTACAACAAAAATTGCTTTGATTTTTTGAATGTGACAATGATCCTACTTGAGATCTAAAGAATGTCAAGTATGTAAGGCATGTTGTAAGAGGGACCATGACAAATGTGTCCATGCAACAAAAAGAAAAAGAAAAAAAGAAAGCAGAGGAGCCATCTACCTCACATATTGTATCACTCCAAACACCCTTCACAATACCTCTCAACACATTGTTCCTATCGCTCTAGTCTCCCCCCCCCCCCCCCCCCCCCCCCCCCCCCCCCCCCCTCTTGGTATCCCTTCCAAAAATTGTAATTTGAAGTTATCAATGATGATTTTTTTACTTTTCTTGAAGTGCACATTTATTTGTTTGTGGCATGATTACCTTGATTGGCAATGTTGTTGAAGTAGCATTTTGGTACAAAAACTATGGGCTTGCGAAAACCATGGACTAAGTTACATATGTACATTGCACCCCTCACACAAAGAATTTGAAGGTGCACATTTCCTACTAAAGATAACACACAAGGTCTTTTTCATAGTCTTGTTGAGTACTATATGCTCATGGCATAAAATTCTAAAGACCCCAAAGTCATGGATACTGTCAACTCACAATGAGATTTGGGTCACAAGACCTCTCCCATTGGTTGTCACTTCACAAAAATACTATTGAATGAGCTCAAGTAGTGGGTCATATACATGATACAATAAGAACAAAACATGTGCAATGCAATGTCTTTTAGGTCTCAAAAACTTGGAGAGTAATATGGCCTTCATTGATCACAGCCAGCAGGGGAACCCTTGCAAATATCAACAAGATTTCCATGCTAGGATATTCAGTGTTGGATTTGTGGAAAGTCATTACACAACGAGTCTAGTTAGGGTATTCATGATCAAGCTTGGGAATGGAAGAATCACATCACAAAATTAGTGGGAACAAAAGAGGGAAATTTTGAAAAAAATGGAGCACACACTTCAAAAGGGATTGGTCAAAGCTGATTTGCATTTGCTTCTATGTGATGAGGATATATGGAAGAATTGGGTCAAGATTTTGAAACAATATTCTCAAGGCTTGCTACCAAATATGAAGGGCGAAACAATTGATGAAGGTTCCAATGAAAATCCTAAATTTTTAACTATGAAGGGTGGGCATATTCAACTAGCACGAGACACAGAAACACTAGCACCTACATTATTTAGGTGAATTTTAGGCCTTGAGAGAAGTGAAGTTCTTGAACTGAAAAATGCAATCTTGGACAAAACCATCTTGCTAGAGAAAGGGAAGCATACCCCTCACAGAATGGACATGGATCAGATAGCTTGGAAGTTCAAAATAGATCGAGTCTTGAAAGAAGCAATAATCTCATTCGTCTTTGATTTGACAAGGGAAAAATTATCTTGGGAACAAGTTTGCAAGAAGTACAACCTAGGAGAGCATGAGTACATTCAAGTGAGGAGCTATAGCCAATACTATGTCAAAGGCTCCCTCAATAGAGCAAAGAAGACTCCATCCCTTCCAAAAAGTGTAGTAACTCTCCTCATGTAATGGAAATGGCCTATGAACTTTGACAATAGCGGAATTAAGAGAATTAGAGTGAGCATTTTTCATTGTGTATGAGCCAATGGTTGGGCAACTTGAGTTGATAAGCCATGTCATTGATTGGCTTCAAGATTTGAAAAGGACCATAGTATCTTTTTGCTAATTTAGCATAATACTTTTGATGGCCCATAGGATTTTTGCCCGTCGTTTGCATCAATCGAGCCTTGGGGGAAACTTAAGTAAGACCCAATCATTTTCTTTGAATGTTAAGGGCCCTCTGTGCTTGTCTCAATAGCAGCTTTTTGCCTTTGTTGAAAGATGGATATAGCCTCCTTAAAGGATTCTTGTAGGTCACGGCTATACTCATCAGCAACCACAGTGAAGATCTTCCCGTGCACTTTAAGTAGCAAGGGACTTTTAGGTCTTCCCTCTAGGATCTCAAAAGGTGCTTTTCTCGTAGTAGTATGGACATTATTATTATATGCATACTCTACAAGAGGTAAGTACTTCTCCCATTGTGAGCGTTGATCTACTTCTGTAACATAAGTCTTTAGTAGATCGAGTATCGTAAGATTGGCTATTTCACTTTGGCCATCCATTTATGGGTGATAAGCCGAAGAGAAATTCAATCTTGTACCTAGATTTTCAAAGAGACCTTTCCAAAAATTATTGGTCATTCTAGGATCTCTATTTGACACTATGGATGTTGGTAATCCATGGTGTTTGAAAATCTGATGAAGAGGGTTGCCATTTGGTGTGCCTTAATAGTCTTTTTGACAAGAATAAAGTGTGCTTGCTTGCCAAACCTGTCGACTATTGTCCATATTCTCGTATTCCCATGGATAGACTTGGGTAATCTAAAGATAAAATCTATGGATATACTCTTCCATGGTGAATTAGGGATTGGCAATGGCTAGAGTAATCCAGGTTTTTTCCCTCTATCATACTTAGTCTTTTGGCATACCACACATTTTGAAACATACTCTTGTATGTCCACTTTCATGGTAGGCCAATAAAAGTACGTCTCTACTCCTTGAAGAGTAGGTTGATTGCCCCTATGCCCCGCATAGGGAGGAGCATGGGATTCATACATGACTTTCTCACGAAGGGATGGGTAACGCATAGCCTATTTCCATGGAGAAGATAACCATCCTGCGAGGTGAATGGTTCCTCTTTCTTCCTCAAAGCCCTGGCTAACATTACATCTTTAAAGTCAGGGTCAGTAGCATACTCATATATCATAGAAGATAGATCATTGTGAGATGCTATAGACACCGCATTAACTTTTGATTGACGTGAAAGTGCATCAGCTACTTGATTGTGCTTACAAGCAATGTGAGAAATATGAAAATAAAATTGTGAAAGAAAATTTTCCCACCTCATTTGTTTGCTGAAAAGCTTGGTTTGTGTCATGAAGTACTTGAGACTTTGGCGGTATGTTCGTAAAATGAATGGAGTCCCCAATAAATAGTGCTTCCATGTGTCTAGGGCATGTAGAACAGCTAAAAGTCTTTCTCATAAATGCCCAAGACCTATTCATCCGTATTGAGCCTTCGACTCTCATATGCTATGGCATGCCCTTCTTGAAGCAATATTGCTCCAAGGCAATCACCACAAGCATCACATTAGATCTCAAATGGCTTTGAGAGATCCAGAAGCATGAGGACTGGTTGAGAGCCGTAAGCTTCTCTATGAGCTTGTCAAAATCATTTTTCCCCTTAGCAGTCCATGAATACTTAATGTTCATGTAGATTCCTTGGATTAGGCCATGCTTTTATTACCTCTAACTTCGATGGACCCATATGGATACCATCTTTAGAGATAATATGACCTCAGTATTGAATCTCTTGAAGGAAAAATTCGCTTTTCTTTTGGTTGAGAAAAAGCTTGTTCTCCCTCAATGCTCGAAAAATCACTTGGAGATGTTGCTTGTGTTCCTCCAAGGACTTGGAGTAGATGATGATATCATCAAAGAACACTCCAGTGAACTTGCGGTAGGATCTAAATATTTTCTCCATCAAACGAATCAATGTGGCTGGTACATTGGTAAAGCCAAAAGGCACGACTAGATATTCATAAAGACCAAACGTTGTACAAAACGCGGTCTTTAGGATATCTTCATCCACTATCTTTATTTGATGATAGCCACTTTTAAGGTCAATCCTATTGAAGTAGGTAGAGCCTTGTAGCTTATCAAACAGATCTTCTATCCGAGGCACGGGAAATCTATTTTTGATAGTGATATGGTTTAGTGCTTGATAGTCCACACATATATGGTAGGTACCATCTTTGTTTTGCACTAAAAGGATTGGGAAAAAAAAGGGAGAGGTGTTGGGATCGGAGAGCACACACACAGAGAGCCAACACGAAGAAGGAGATAGACACAGTGTGTGGCGGGGCGGTACTCACACTACAATGTGTAGTTATGAGTATAGTTATTATAAATGAGTAAATGAATGGCTGTACATGGGCAGTTGAACAACGGGCAGCTGGGCACACAGGCCTTTAACCCAACAATCTCCCACTTAAAGGCAGTGTGCCTTTAAAGTGGCCAAAGTATAGCAAAAGAAGTCAAGCCATACCCATCAGCGATCTGCAGTGTGCAAACCGCTGTGAGGCTAACGACTTCGTGAGTAGATCAGCAGGGTTATCGTCAGTGTGTACCTTGACAAGCTCTATGCGCTTGTCCTCTAGCACCTCTCGTATGAAGTGATACCTCACCTCAATGTGCTTTGTCTTCGCATGGAAGACAGGATTCCGTGCCAATGCTATGGCACTCTGGCTATCACAATGTAGAATCGGAGCATCACAAGCCATACCAAGATCTCCCACTAGTCGTGAGAGCCATACGGCCTCCTTGGCAGCCTCAGTGGCAGCCATATATTCAGCCTCTGTAGTGCTCAAAGCAACGCATGGCTGTAAACGTGATGCCCACGAAACCGGTCCACCTGCAACTGTGAACACATAGCCGCTAGTAGACTTCCTCGAGTCCACTGACCCTGCATAGTCTGAATCTGTATATCCGCAAACAGACATATCCTTCTCACCATAACATAGGGACAACTCTGAAGTCCCTCTCAAGTATCTGAGAATACCTCTCACTGCATCCCAATGACGCTTGCCCGAGTTAGACATGTACCTGCTAACCACACCAACTGCATGAGCAAGATCTGGACGCGTAGCCACCATGGCATACATCAAGGAACCAACAGCTGACGCATAGGGAATCTGAGACATCTCTGTAGTCTCCAAATCTGTCTGAGGGCAGTCATCATGGCTGAGTTTTACATATGGAGGCAACGGGGTACTAATGGCCTTCCCCCCTTCCATATGAAAACGCTCAAGCACCCTGTCAATGTACTCTTTCTGACTAAGAAAGAGCATCTTGCGAGAACGATCACGAGTGATCCGCATACCCAAAATATGACTGGCATCCCCAAGATCCTTCATGGAAAAGGTCTCATGTAGCCTATGTTTCAAGGCATCCACATCAGAAATACACTTCCCTACGATCAGCATGTCATCCACATACAAAACCAAAACAATAAGACTACCATCTGCAGCCTTGCGAGTATAGAGGCATGGGTCCTCATAACTGCGTACATAACCCAATGAACTCATGAATGCATCAAACTTACGATACCATTCACGAGATGATTGCTTCAGCCCATACAAGGTCTTAAGAAGCCGGCATACCATCTTCTTTGAACCATGAATAACAAACCCACTTGGTTGCTCCATGTACAAATCCTCGTGCAAGTCCGGATGTAAGAAAGCTGTCTTTACATCCATTTGCTTCAACTCCATGTCTTCTGTAGCTACCAAGGCAAACAACATACGCAAAGTAGACATCTTCACCACTGGGGAGAAGATCTCGTCAAAATCAATGCCCTTCTGTTGCTTGAATCCTTTAGCCACAAGCCTTGCTTTGTACCTAGGCTTTGCATCCATTGAACACAATTTTATCTTGTAAACCCACTTGCATGGTAGTGCCTTCTTACCCTTTGGCAAAGGAGTAAGCTCCCACGTTTTATTTTGGATCAACGAATCCATCTCTGACTGCATAGCCTGCTCCCACTTGAGCTTGTCAACACTAGACATGGCCTCATCATAACATGATGGCTCCCCGCAATCAGTCAACAATACATAATCCATAGAAGGCACAAAATGCTGAGGCTGTCTTGCACGCCGCTCTGAACGCCTCAAAGACTGTGCAGGAGGTGCATCTGGCTGTCCCACATCTACATGATCTCCCAACAAGGGCTGATCTGGTTGTCCCACATCTACATGATCTCCCAACAAGGGCTGATCTCCCACTTGAGGGTCAATGGGCTGCCCACGAGCAGCCATGGGACCATCATACCGATGACCATCCTCCTCAAATATCACACGCCGAACCTTAACCGTTCGCGGTGATGCTCTATACATAGAGTCCTCATGAAAAACAACATCATGGCTGCGCACAATCTTCCTGTCAATAGGATCCCACAATCGATAACCCATCTCACCAGAGCTACCATAACCCAAGAAGATACATCTCTTGCTCTTTGGATCCAATTTGCTGCGTTTTGCCTTAGGTACATGTACATAAGCTTCACAGCCAAAAACACGAAGGTGACCATACGAAGGTGGCAAACCTGTCCATACCTCTTCAGGCACTTTGAAGCCCAAAGGAACACTAGGTGAACGATTTATCAAATGCACAGAAGTGGCAACAGCTTCAGCCCAAAATCCATTTGACAAACCAGCCATAGAAAGCATACTACGGACTTTTTCCTGTATAGTCCTGTTCATGCGCTCTGCCACACCATTTTGAGGAGGTTTATAGGGAGCACTAAGCTCGCGCCGTATACCCTTCTCAACACATAATGTTGTGAAAGCATGAGACATAAATTCACCCCCATTGTCCATATGTAAGCACTTCAACTTACAACCTGATTGGTTCTCAACAAGAGCCAACCATTGCTTAAATATATCAAACAACATATCCTTCTTACGAATGGGGTATGCCCATACCTTCCTGCTAGCATCATCAATGAACGTAACAAAGTACATAGCACCTCCAAGAGAAGCATTGGGCATCGGCCCACATACATCACTATGCACCAAAGCTAGCTTTTCCAAAGATCTGTGTGGAACACTTTTCTTATGAGAAGACCGAGCATGTCGACCATAAAGGCAATGCTCACAAAACTCAAAACCACCAAAATCTGAAACGGGAATGTAATCCGCACGTGCCAACAACTTCAAACCTTTTAGTGACATATGCCCCAAACGCTGATGCCATAAAGAAGCAGGAGGTTGCTCAGTGATCCCCACAATGTGATCAGCCACACTAGCTACACAAAGGGAATACAACGTATTCCTCTTAGCACCTTTAACCAAAACAAGGCTGCCCTTAGTGATCTTCCAACCTCCATCACCAAAAGATACATTGAAACCAAGTGAATCCAACTGACCCACACTAATCAAGCTTTTTGCAAGAGCCGGCACATGACGCACACGCTGCAAGACAAACGTAGTAGAGTTTGGCATAGCCAAATGAATATCCCCAATGCCATGAATCTGCATAGAACGCCCATCGGCAATCCTGACAGTACCTGTGCTCGAAGCATCGTAGTCATGAAACCACGACCTATGAGGCGTAACGTGAAAAGAAGCACCACTGTCAATGACCCAATCCATAGGCATACTACGCTCATGAGTGAGAAGAAAAGCGTCATCAAAATAGGATGCAAGCAACACATCACCAAGCTCTTCACTAGTAGCACTAGTCGGAGCACATACATGGTCATCTTGAGAGCCACACTCTCCCTGTGTTGCATTTAACTCCTCAATCTTGACATTGGATTTAGGCTTGTCCTTAGCATCATGGTCTTTCTTCTTACCATCTCCATTTTTCCTTTTCCACTTGTAACAATCCTTTTTGAAATGGCCTTTTCTACCACAATGAAAACATTCCACATCCTTTTTACTTGTGCCTGCACGGGACTTGCTTCTAGATTTACCCCTGTTGGACTTATACTTGTCCATAGTCCTGCCTCTGACAACCATTGCACTAGAAGACTTACTACCTGCATTATTCTTTCGATTAATCTCTTCCGTGAGAAGACTAGACTCCACATTAGTACTTGTCAACTCATTCGCAGGAACCGAGTTACTTATGGCTGTCCTAAATGTGTCCCATGACTCAGGCAACGTGACAAGTAAAAACATAGCTTTTACATTTTCCTCAAACGTAATTTCCTGCGTAGCAAGTTGGCTGAAAATTGTATTGAACTCATTCAAATGCGCATTCATGGAAGCACCTTCCTCCATTCGCAAATCAATAAGCTTTTTAATCCAATACACCATAGAAGCAGCCGAATGCTTATCATACATATCGCAAATCCACTGCCATAGCTCATAAGCTCCACCCTGTGCATCTTTCACATTGTAATAAACAGACTTTGAAAGGGAAAGCCTAATGGTAGACCTGCACATCTCATCCAACTCCTCCCAATCATCCCTCTCCATGTTCTCTGGCTTAACTCCCTGCAACTTTAGAGGTCGAATCTGTTTCTTCTGCACCAAGACATCCCAAATCTGATCTTTCCAATATGAGAAGTTAGCACCATCCAACTTCTCAATATTGAAAACTGTGTCCTCTTTAGTGCCCATTACAACAAGAATGCAACAATGAGAAACCTGTAACCAACCAACAAACTGCCACAACAAAGTAGTGTTGCAAATCTGACAACACCTGCTGCTCAATCAAAGAGCAAACGCATAGAGTGTAAATCAGCCCATAATATGGTCAAAAAACGTACGTAGAAATCCACAAAGAAATGCATAAACCCGTGACACCTGTAACTCAACCGGCCTAGGCAAACTGTGCCACAAAATGCATCAACAATGAGCTGTCATAGAGGCATAAACATAATCCATGTCTGAATAACCACAATAGAGACATAAGCTGACCAAGCTTACACAAATCCGTGAGCATAAATGGATCCAAGTGAGCATATAACCAATGCACAAGCTCAACGAAGTCCAATCTCTACTGTCAACCAAGTACCTATCCGTACTCAAACCGCAACACTGCAAGCAAGAGCAAACCCGCTCTATGTATAAGTGAACCAAATCTCCACAATATCATGCATAAAGAGTGTCTGTCAAACTGCCATATCCACATCCATCAACATACATAGATGATGTAAACCTGTAGCTCAAGAACACGCATAAACAGACTGCCTAGAAGAGTAGAAGCTCCCACTCAAACCACAACCATATACATGGCTGTCCCACAGTCAAAATACATGTTTTGTAACCACAGAAGAGACCTGTATCCAAAGCTCCCTTTAACTTGTAACCTGTACCCGTACCTGTACCTGTACCTGTACCTGTAGTCGAAGAAGACAATGTCGCCAAAACTCCCACTCTTTCTGTGTGTATGAGGCCACTCCAAGAAGAGGCTACACACTCTCAAATGAGTTGTGGGCTCACGTAAGTGGAAGACACTACAACAATGGCACCTGTAATGGCTATGGAAGCTCTGGCAGCAGAAAACTACCAAAGAGAGCTGAAAAACGCAGCTCCTAGTCTGTAGCTCGGATGGGATTTCTGATGGCACGAATGGCTCCGAAAGGGGGGTTAAACCCCAGGACGCCTGATGAAAATACTCGCGGAGTGCTGAACCTTCCAATGCCAAGCTCAGAAAAACCTTCTGCTCTTTAGAAATGCGCGCGTGTGCGAAACCGAAAAACGGCAATGAAACAGCAGCAAGTTTCAACACACTCAACAATGATGATGAAGCTCTCAATGCTCTCACTACCAAGCTCTGATACCACTTGTTGGGATCGGAGAGCACACACACAGAGAGCCAACACGAAGAAGGAGATAGACACAGTGTGTGGCGGGGCGGTACTCACACTACAATGTGTAGTTATGAGTATAGTTATTATGAATGAGTAAATGAATGGCTGTACATGGGCGGCTGAACAACGGGCAGCCGGGCACACGGGCCTTTAACCCAACAAGAGGAGCTAGGCCTCACCATCCCTTTGTCTACCAATTCTTGTACTTGCCTCATGATATCCTCTTGTTGAGCGTGAGAAACTCGCTAAGGAGGCTTGTTAGGCGCTTCCTGGTAGGAGCTCAATTCGATGGTCGTCAACCCCTCGTTTTTGGAGGTAAGTCCATAGGGATATCATCGATGAGCACATCTTGGAATCCTTTTAGAAAATTAGACAAGCCTAGCTCTTCTTGATTCCTACCATTTACATTTGATGAAACATTAGGATCTTTTAGGGACTCTTTGACAAAAATCATGTATGTAGAAAATGAGCTCTTCATTGATTTATCAAAAGCAAGAGGATTTACAAGTGGTATAGTACAACCTGACTCCTTAGCATCTATATACATGCTCTTTCCCCTATAGGTGAAGCAGATTCTCCTTTCAAGAAACTTCATGTTGGCAGCCATGCGGTTGAACCATGGTGACCCTAGGATAGCATCCTTATGTTGGAGAGGAGAGATCAAAAAGTCTTCTTTGTTGACATAGATTTGGACATAAAGCCTCAAATTCCCAATCAAGGGAGTAACTGAGGCTTGCTGTCCCTTGAAAGTTGTGTTAGAATTTACAATATCTCCCATCTCAAAAGCTTGAATGCCCAACTTGGTGGCCAACTTAATTGATATGAAGTTGTGAGTAGAGCCAGGGTCAAACAAGATGAAGGCATCATGTTCCCTTACCTTTCCCCAAGCATAGGAGAGAGGTGATCCTTTGCAATGAGCATCCTCTTTTGAAGCTTTGATGGTGGATGCTCTAGGAGTCTCACTGCAGGCATTTCTCTTGGGGCAAGAACAATAGCCATGTCCTTGCTCCCCACACTTAAAACACTTATGGTTCTTGCACAAAAGCTTCAAGATCTTCAAGAGAGAGTTTGTTTTACCTTTGTAAACTCCCTTCTCCTTGAACCGATTGTTGTTGTTGTTGTTATTGGAATTGCCTTGGAAAAAATTTTGGGCATTGGTTTTCCCCTTTGTATCACTTTTGTCTTTGTTTTGCATGGGCTTGACATTCCGTCT
Organism: Adiantum capillus-veneris; assembly: GCF_014529385.1. NCBI lineage: Eukaryota > Viridiplantae > Streptophyta > Polypodiopsida > Polypodiales > Pteridaceae > Adiantum > Adiantum capillus-veneris. The sequence goes on along the minus strand of NC_140950.1, from coordinate 7,456,695 downwards.
AGACCCTTGTTGGAAATTGATGCGGGAAGCAACCATGGTGTGGTGGATTACTTCGGTGATAGAACCATGCCGTCGGGAGTTGACATACTTGGCCATTTCTTCAGGTAATTCGGCACAAAATTGTTGCTTTTGCTCGACGAAGTCTATCTTTTCGAAGACAATAGCCTTGAGATGTAAATCCCAAAACTTGTCCACGTATTTGTGAATAGAATCATGTGAGAGAAGCTTCAAACTGCACCATTTAGTAAGTACTTTGTCCTTTGCATCGCTTGCAAGGAATTGCTTCATGATGGAAACTCGTAGAGTTTTCGATGTCTTTGGGGCTTTGCCGTTACCACGAAGGCTAGCCCACCATTGACGATATGATTTTTGGAACTACATAGCTACATGGCGTAGCTTGGAGGACTCCGTGAAGCCCTCGTGCCAAAGGCCGCATCAAATTGTTGGATGAAGGCCAACACTTTGTCGGTGGCACCAAAGGTGCCATCATAGGTGAGAAAAGAGATACTCTTTCTTCCCTCTTTGAACTTCTTGAGCTTTTGTGATCTTTGCCATGAAGGGTATGATTTGCGATGTCCTCCCCTCTTGTATTCTCTAGGGGAATAGCCATAGCTATCGTCGGAAGAGGAGGAAGGTGAAGAAGAAGGAGAAGAGAGTGACCTCTTTCATGACCTTTGCTTCCTTTGTTTCCTCTCTTCCCTTTTGGAGTGACAAGGAGAAGGACTGTGTGATGACCATTTCCTCATTGTAGGAGTTGGCGATCGTCTATACTGCCGTCTTCGTGGAGACACATCTTCAAAGGAACTTAGGGATTCATTACTTTCTTATTCTGTGGATTCCTCCTCTTGCATGGGAGAGAGTTTTCTTTTGGGGGTCTCATCAAGAGGCCTCCTAAGATCTCTCTCCTCTTGGAGAGGAAGGGAAATCCCATAAGCACGAAGTTGTTGAGTAACTTCAGCTTGCAAAGTAGGGTTGCCCATAGCTTGATGCAACCTAGTAACAGGATAATTGATAAACATGGGGGCATCATCATTAGCACTTTAATGTTCAAAACCAAAGTTATTTTAGTCATATCATTTGGACATTTGTCCTTTTTTTCCTCTTTGAGAGAAAGAATTTCACTATTTATTTTTATGCATCTAAATTCTCATTGGACCCTTTGAAGCCTATCCAATAGGATTCAAGCAGATCATGAGGGCCACATGTGGAGGATCTTGACATGTGTCTTTTATGCTTCTTAAGATATCATGTTTGAATTGAACACTTCAAGCACCTAGTCATTTAAGCATGAAAACCGTTTATGCCTCTTGAGAGATTATGTTTGAATTGAACACTTCAAAAACCTTAGTCATTTAAGCATGACAAGCACCTCAAGCTTGGGCAAGGTTCCCACAAACACCTTAAGCACCTTAGTTAGCAAGCCGACAAGCACCTTAGGATTCCCACATCAAGGTCCTAGCTTGCCTAAGGTCAAAGGATTTTTTAACACTCACTTTTGGAGGTCTTTCATGAAGCTAACCCTAAGGTCTTCAAGCTCCATTAGGTAGCATTGCTCTTTAATAGACCATCTCTCATTTGGACCCCTTTAATCTTAGCTTTGTGTTTAGACATATCCATAAGCACATGTCTATATTCTAACTCTTGTTCCTGTTTATTCTCCCACATTAAATGATTAGTTTAATATGAGAAAATCATTTGAGTTGGTTACGTATTAGATTTTATGACACCTCGATATCTTTATAGAGCTAAATGAATCTATTCCTTGGAAAATCAAGGGGGTGAGCTTTGATATAAGGAAGATCAAAGACTTTAGCAATGCAGAGCATGTACTGTTTCAATTAGTAGTCTTGAATTTGCATGGTACCAAAGAGCAGCTCTCTTCAGATTTTTTTGCAAACTTGGCACTCAATCTATGATTTTTTGAAGATTTTTTCTTAGAATCAATTGTTGATTGAGTGGCATCTATGCACATCTACCATTAACAAATTATGGGAGGATCAAACTTGAGTGTGAGCCTCACTAATTAGAGCAAGGTCATCACAAAGCATGTGTTTTCTAATTAGAGTGCCATCCACAAATTATAGCTAGCTTAAGGATGTAGCTATCATGGAAATATATTCAGGGCTAGCAATTTTGATTTTGGTGAGACAAGAATAACATTACCAAACACCATTGAAAATCAAATTTAACTCCAAGACTAATCAAGAAAGTTAGTGAAGCACTAGTGTATGATCCTCAATCACAAAAGTCTTTGTCATAGACCCCTAGCTGAGCAGTTCCAAGCCAGGCTCAAAATTCCATATCCTACTATAGGACTTGCATATGTTAGGTGAGACTTGTATTCTCTTTGTAGCTAAAAGGAATTGACAATTAGTTTGCAGGCTTGAACTTAAGTTCAAGCCTTTGCCTCCATATGTTAGTATAGCACTACCTTGTGAGTCTAGCCTTATGAGCATTGTAGAAAAATAATATTACAGATAACAAAAAAACTTATAGATTATGAAGCAAAAGGGATTATACCTTGAAAAATATATAGATAAGAGGTTTTATAAATAAGCCTTGAATACGCACGATATAAGAGTTTTTACACATGGTGAACGCTTTGACTAGAAAGGGCTTGAGGCTTAAGCCTTAGGCTTGGCACATAAGCCTAAGGTTGAGACTTAAGCCTTAGAATTTTGAAATTAAGTTTGAGACCACCTCCAAATGTGCATTAGGTAGCACGTTAGGTGACCGTCACATTATCATGTGTATGAGCCTCAACCACAAAAGTCCTTATCATAGACTCTCAGCTAAGTAGTTCCAAGTGACGCTCAAAATTCCATATCCTAATGTAGCACTTGGATATGTTAGGTGAGACTCATAATCTCTTTGTAGCTAAGGGATTGGCATTTAGTTTGTAGGCTTGAACTTAAGTTTGAGCTTTGCCTCCATATGTTAGTGTAGCATTACTATGTGAATTTAGCCTCATGAGCATTGTAGCAAAGAAAACAAGTAGATTATGAAGGAAAAGGGATCATATCTTGAAAAATTCATAGATAAGGGGTTTTATAAATAGGCCTTGAACGCACATGGTATAGGATTTTTATACAGAATGAACGCTTCAAGACTAGAAAGGGCTTGAGACTTAAGTTTTAGGCTTGAAACATAAGCCTTAAGCTTTTTGTTGAGTACTAAGGTTCAAAACTTAGGATCGAGCCAAACTTTCAAGTTCTTTAAAGCATGACAAAAACACAAAAGGTATCTCACATGAAGGCTCAATGGATCCTTTCTACCATAAAAATCCTCAATTAGATGGAAATGAAATGGATTCTATAACGATTGGAAATCCACTAGACTAATGCAAAACTAGATAACAATGGTTTCTTCCATCTTTCAAACAAAGACAACAAAATAGAAGACGACGGTAAAATGACTCAAGGAGAACAACAAGTGCTACCCACCATAGACCTTTTCATAAATGCGATGCTATGTCTACTCAAGAGGTTATAGAGCATGAAAGTGGTCTTATTGCACAAACCTCTCAACAAAAACCTTCAAATGACATGACTAAAGGGAGTGAGAACATGCTACCCACCGCTGAGAGACCAAGGTTCATGAAAGCAACACTAGGGATAATGAAGAGGAGATGGTGGTGGTAGAGCATCAAAGTGATCTTGTTGTGAAAAAATCTCCAAAACCTTTAAATGACCTGATTAAAGACATTAACAACATGCCTGTAAGAGATGCGGATGCAAAGGGCAGTAAGAAGAAGGAGGAAGCCAACAAAGAGCTCCAAGGTACTCTTGCAACCAAGGAGGTACAAGAAAAAGTTGACAAAGAGACAGGAAAAGCTACACAGAATACAAACAAAGTCAAAGGCATTCAAGTAAGGGAGCAAGGGTCTGAAGGTGGTGAGAAAAACTAAGGTACATGTTTTTCCAATGTGATCAGTGTAGGATATGGCCCTTTTTGGAAGCTATTCCAAAAATTCTTTGACATTGTGTTTGTAGGTGTCATTGATATTCAAACTCACGGATCAAGTGTGACACAAGTAGACATCCATGTAGCGTTTTGATGCACAAAAATGTAGGCCACTGGGAAGCTTATATTCTTTTGAGAGTGATGGAGATAAACAAGTATTTTCATCTTCCAACATCAATAAAGAAATGCAATCAATTTTGGGAGACCTCATTATAGATGAATATGGGAGCATGAAACATAAATAAATGTGTGCAATTTTTGCATGTGTTCGTTGTAAATATAAGATTCCTTGTTCTAAGATTTATGAGTACAAAACTTTAAATTGTTATCATTCTTTTGTATTGTACGCAAAAAATATTGCTTATGGAATCATTCTAAAGAAACATACGCTCATTCTTGATCTTAATGGAGTTTTACTCAACAAAGAAGACAAGAGGCATCCATGTACAGATTGTGTCAAAATTGACCTTGGTCGCACCGCAATTGTTATTCGCTTTGAATTTTTGAATGAGAAATGTAAGTACTTTTGTCATCATAAAATCTAATATCTAACTTACGTAAATGATTTTCTCATATCAAACTGATCATTTAATGTGGGAGAATAAACAGGAACAAGAGTTAGAATATAGACACGTGCTTATGGATCTATTTCAACACAAGACCAAAGTCTATGGGTCCAAATGGGAGATGGTTTGTCAAAGAGCAATGCTAGCTAATGGAGCTTGAAAGACCCTAGGGTTAGCTTCATTAAAGACCTCCAAAGGTTAATGTTAAAAGTCCTCAGACCTAGGATGTAACATTTAATGGCCTAAAAAACTTGTGTGTAGCGGAAATTAGCATGAACATAGTGGGCATTTCATTAGAATATATTCCTAATGAGAATTACAAGAGTGCTTGGGTGGAGAGAGCAACAAAAAGCATAACACCTAGTTAGATAGCATGAACAATACTTTCAAAAGAGAGAGAAATTAAGCTATTGACAACAATTGAGGACCGGATTTGCATGGAGCCGGTCCCCCCTCCAAAAGGCTTTGTATTATGGTTTCTCCCATCAAGAGAGACATTGTACAATACAATTCTTTGTGTTCCTTCAAGATTAGTTAGTGCAATGAAGATGAAAGCTTCATGCACTAAGCATAACACTTAGCAAACACAAAATTAATTATCCCCGTTCTCAGACCCAAGACCTCACACACCTTCGAAGATGGTGAGAGCTAGCAGGGTATGAGAGTAGATTGAGAGGAAGAAGGAGTATCTTAAGAGAAAGATGTACATCTCCTCACATAATCACTCATATTAGCATAGCTTAGCTTAGTAATTAGCTTGGTAGAGGATATAAGCATGCATTGAAGCTTGGCTCTTGGTTGGATTTGCATCCACATGCCAAGAGTATGTCGATGTAGGCTTCCATCTGACAAGCTTGGAGTAGGTGATGAGCTCTCCATTAAAGCTTGGGAAGAGATAGTCTTCTCTTTCTTCACACATGAGATTGTGTGAGTGTGTGTGTGATAATGCCTTGCAAAAATCAGCCCCATCTCTCTCTCTTGGGCGAGCCCTCTTGCTATTTGCTCTTGCTATCTCCCCATTGGACATCCCCAAGTCAAGCCAATGATTATTAAGCAGCATAAGTGATAGCCTTCTGACATGTGTCCGCCTTTCCCATTTTGTGAGAGCTTAAGGTAATTTAATAATTCAACTAAACTCTCATTGGACCCCTTTGCCTCCTGGCCAATAGGAATCAGGCAAGCCATTGGGCTGCTGAATGCTCATTGGACCACTTGGGAGATTGTCCAATAGTCTTCTAGAGGACTTAATTCTCATTGGTTCTTTTATTAAGTGTTTTTAAATTAATTAAACTAGATTTACTCTAGCCTAATTCTCATTGGTCCACCTCCAAGGCCATCCAATAGGAATTGGGTACACCTTGTGGGCATCTGGGCTAGGGAGCTGACATGTGTCCCTCATTCCCTTTGTGTAAAGGGAGCTTGTGTGTGTGTGTGTGTGTGACTTTCTCTCTCATCCCTTACTCCCAAGGCTCGCCCCCTCCTATGTAGGGATGTACAAAGATTTTTTTGGTCACACACAAAGCATCCAATTCCCTTAAGGTTGACCTTTGGACACAACCTTTGAATTTTGGAACCTTAGCATTTTGGAAGTCTTAATGGGCTGAACCTTAGGGTCTTTTTAGCCCATTGCTGCACATGGCTCTTTTGCAGATGGCCCCCCCTTTGGATCCCTATTTTCCCTCCTTTGGATCCCTACTGTGGCCGGTCTGCTAGTTTAACCAATATTCTAGCTTTTTCTCCCATGGCACTTCCCCATATTAAATGATTAGTTTAACATGAGAAAATCATTTAGGAGAATTAGATATTGATTATTATGACATAGGACCTTAGGCAAGTTAGGGCTGAGCTTGAGGTGGGAACTCAGCCCAAGCTTGAGGTGCTTGTTATGCTTGATGACTAAGGTTCTTGAGGTGCTTGTCATGCTTGATGATTAAGGTGCTTGTCAGGTTTTATGACTAAGGTGCTTAAGGGGTGAGGTTTTCCAAAGTCAACATGGATCCCTACACAACGGGGGGCAATCCCTACAAGTAGGGACAAGAGAGAGAACATGGATCCCTACACAAGGGGGGGCAATCTCTTGCCCCTACAAGGAGGGGCAAGAGAGTTCACACACACACACACACACACACACACACACACTCAAGGCAAGCCAAGTCCAAAGAGGCAACAAGGACACATATCAAGTTCCTCCCCATGTTGCCCTCATAAGGTGCCTAAAGCCTATTGGCTGACCTCCAAAGGGGTCCAATGATAATTTAGTTTATTTAAATAATTATCTAGGCATTATCAAGCCCTCTCTCTCAAAAGGGCAGGGAGGACACTTGTCCAAATGCTACCCTTGTTGCTTGATATGCACTAAGCATGTGATTGGCAAGGCTTGCAGGGGTCCAATCAAATTTAATCATGAGCTACAAGGAGGGGTCAACCAAGGCAAGCTGGGGGTGTGCTTGGGGGTATACTCTCTCTCACACCCACTCACATGATCTCATTCTCACTTTGTAAAAGTGCAAGAACTTCATCTCCTTCTCCAAGCTTGAGAAGTTGAGAGCCTACACCAACAAATCTTGGCTATGGAATGAAAATCCAACCAAGAGCCATGCTATGCTAATCATCTTCTTCATCTCCATTACTATGCTACTATGCTATGCTAAGCTCTATGAGTGATGTTATGAAAGGACACTCCTTATTTCTCGTATGTTACTTCTTCTTCCTCTTCCCTACCCTCATTGCTTACTAGCTCTCTCTCCACCTTTGAAGGTGTTTGAGGTCTTGGGACTGAGGTCGTGGATAAGTTAATGCTTTGGTAAGATAGTTGAGGGCATAATCTTGGTGCATGAAGGTTTCCAACTTCATTGCACCAACGAGGTCTCAAGGAACATTAATATTGTATTATACAAAGTCTCTCTATATGGAATAATCTATAATACAAAAGCCTTTTGGAGGGAGGACCGGCTCCAAGTAAATCCGGTCCTCAACTGTTGCCAAATTTCTCTCTCTCTCTCTCTCTCTCTCTCTCTCTCTCTCTCTCACACACACACACACACACAAGTATTGTTCATGCCAAGCTAATTAGGTTTGATGTTCATTTTGCTACCTTCAACCAATTACTCTTCTTATGCTCTTTAAGAATCCTCTTAAAGGTAATGCTCACTATTGTTATTTCATTTCCGCTGCAATCAATGTTAAAGCCATATTCCATTACATTGGTATTAGAGCTCTTGGTTTCTCTTTTCTTGCTTAAGAAGAGAGTTTCTTAAGTTTCCCATGAAAGGTTGGACCTGTTCATTGCAAGAGGGTAAGTGGGACAAGGATTTATTATCTTGGTTGAAAAGGACTTAGTTTGAAGTACACCGTTGGGAACTATAGACTTAATAATGGAGTCTCTTGGGGCTTACCTTTTGCTTAACCATTATTGAGCTACTAGCAAGCTCAATAGGAACCATAATCAACCGAGCAATGTTATACCCTCTCCACTACTCTTTGCAATCAACAGTCTCTAAACCACGTGTGTGGTTGTTGAGAGCTAATTTTCAAAAGCAATGAAGAGTAGCAACTAAGGTTTTTGAGGGTACCAAAGCAAAAAGTAGCATATACATAAGTTTAGTTAGCATGGCTGACAATAATAAAGAAAGTAGAATGAATATTGACAACTTTGATTTTGCACATGAAGGTGCTACTTGTCATAATAATCAATATCTAATTCTCCTAAATGATTTTCTCATATTAAACTGATCATTTAATGTGGGGAAGTGCCAAGGGAGAAAAAGCTAGAATATTGGTTAAGTTAGCAGACCGGCCACAGTAGGGATCCAAAGGAGGGAAAATAGGGATCCAAAGGGGGGGCCATCTGCAAAAGAGCCATGTGAAACAATGGGCCAAAAAGACCCTAAGGTTCAGCCCATTAAGACTTCCAAAATGCTAAGGTTCCAAAATTCAAAGGTTATGTCCAAAGGTCAACCCTAGGGAAAATTGGATGCTTAGTGTGTGCCCAAAAAGTCTTTCTACATCCCTACATGGGAGGGGGCGAGCCCCAAAGCTAGGGGATGAGAGAGAAAGCCACACACACACACACACAGGCTCCCTTTACACAAAGGGAATGAGGGACACATGTCAGCTCCCTAGGCCAGATGCCCACAAGGTGTGCCCAATTCCTATTGGAAGACCCTTGAAGTGGACCAATGAGAATTAAGCTAGAGTAAATCTAGTTTAATTAATTTAAAAACATTTAATAAAAGAAACCAATGAGAATTAAGTCTCCTAGAAGACTATTGGGCAGTCTCCCAAGGGGTCCAATGAGCATTCAGGAGCCCCATGGCTTGCCTGATTCCTATTGGCCAGGAGGCAAAGGGGTCCAATGAGAGTTTAGTTTAATTATTTAATTACCTAAAGCTCTCACAAAAGGGGAAAGGGGGACACATGTCTAAAGGCTATCACTTATGCTGCTTAATTCCTATTGGCTTGACCTGGGGAGGTCCAATGAGGCAAAGGCCAGACTTATTTAGCAGCTAGGGCTCGCCCAAGAGAGAGAGGGGGCTGATTTTTGCTTGGCATTGACACACACACTCTCACACTTGACCATGTGTGAAGGGAAAATACTCTATCTCCTCCCAAGCTTTAATGGAGAGCTCATCACCTACTCCAAGCTTGTGAGATAGAAGCCTACATCAACACTCTCTTGGCATGTGGATGCAAATCCAACCAAGAGCCAAGCTTCAATGCATGCTCATCTTCTCTACCAAGCTAATTACTAAGCTAAGCTATGCTAATATGAGTGATTATGTGAGGAGATGTACTTCTTTCTCGTAAGATACTTCTTTTTCTTCTCAATCTACTCTCATACCCTGCTAGCTCTCACCATCTTCGAAGGTGTGTGAGGTCTTGGGTCTGAGAACGGGGATAATTCAAGTTGTGATTGATTAAGTGTTTTGCTTGGTGTATGAAGCTTCCATCTTCATTGCACTAGCTAGTCTTGAAGGAACACAAAGAATTGTATTGTACAATGTCTCTCTTGATGGGAGAAACCATAATACAAAGCCTTTTGGAGGGGGGACCGGCTCCATGCAAATCCGGTCCTCAACTGTTGTCAATAGCTTAATTTCTCTCTCTTTTGAAAGTATTGTCGATGCTATCTAACTAGGTGTTATGCTTTTTGTTGCTCTCTCCACCCAAGCACTCTTGTAATTCTCATTAGGAATCTATTCTAATGAAATGCCCACTATGTTCATGCTAATTTCCGCTACACATAAGATTTTAGGCCATTAAAATGTTACACTACTGATGATGCCCCAATGTTTGTGAACTATCTTGTTACTAGGTTGCAACAAGCTATGGGCAACCCTGCCTTGCAAGCAGAAGTTACTCAACAACTTTGTGCTTATGGGATTTCCCTACCTCTCCAAGAGGATAGAGTGCTTAGGAAGCCTCTTGTTGAGACTTCCAAAAGAAGACTCTCTCCGATGAACGAGAAAGAAGTGGATCTCTGAATTCCTCTAAAGATGTGGCTCCACGTAGACGGTGGTCTCAATGATCCCCAACTCCTCCCAAGAGGAAAAGATCATCCTATAGTCCTTCTCTTCGTTACTCTAAAAGGGAAGAGAGGAAACAAAGGAAGAAAAAGGCAAGAAAGAGGTCACCATCTTCTCCTTCTTCATCACCTTTCCCCTCTTCCGACAAAAGCAGTGGCTATTCTCCTAGAGAATATAAGAGGAGAGGACATCGCAAATCCTATCCTGCTTGGAAAAGGTCTCACAAGCTTAAGAAGTTCAAAGAGGTAGGAAATAGTATCTCTTTTCTTACCTATGATGACACCTTTGATGCCATTGACAAAGTATTGGCCTTCATCAACAATTCGATGCGGCCTTTGGAGATGAGAGCTTCGTTGAATCCTCCAAGCTACGTCATGTAGCTATGCACTTTCAAAAATTTGCTCGTCAATGGTGGGCTAGCCTTCATGGCAGCGACAAAGCTCCAAAGACATGGAAAACTCTATGAGTTTCCATCATGAAGCAATTCCTTGCAAGCAATGCCAAAGATAAAGTGCTCACTAAATGGTGGAGTTTGAAGTTACTTTCCAACGAGTATATCCACAAATATGTAGACAAGTTTGGGATTTACATCTCAAAGCTACAGTCTTTCAGAAGATAGACTTTGTCGAGCAAAAGCAACAATTTTGTGCAAGATTACTTGAAGAAATGACCAAGTATGCCAACTCCCAATGGCCTGGTTCTATCACCAAAGTTATCGACCACACTGGTTGCATCTCATATCAATTTCCAACAAGGGGCTAAAAGGAATGCCAAGCCCATTGAAAACAAAGATCAAAATGATGCAAAGGGGAAGTACAATGCTCAAAGTTCTTTCCAAGGCAAGTCCAACAACAGCAACAACAAGACCAAGGATAATGGAGTTTACAAAGGTAAAAACAAACTCTCTCTTGAAAGAGCTAGAGGCTTTTTGCAAAGATCACAAATGCTTTAAGTGTGGGGAGCAAGGACATGGCTATTGTTCTTGCCCCAAAAGAAATGCCCGCAATGAGACTCCTAGAGCTTCCACGGTCGAAGGTCCAAAAGAGGGTGCTCATTGCAAAGGATCATCCCTTTTGTATGCTTGGGGAAAGGTGAGGGAGCGTGATGCCTTTATCCTATTTGATCCTAGCTCTACTCACAAATTCATATCAATGGAGTTGGACACAAAGCTGGGCATACAAGCTTTCGAGATGGGAGATACTGTAACTGCCGATGGGGCTTTCAAGGGACGACAAGCCTCCATTACTCCCTTGATTGGGCAGTTGAGGCTTCATGTCCAAAGCTAGGTCAACAAAGAAGACTTTTTTATATCTCCTCTCCAACATGAGGATGTCATCCTAGGGGCACCATGGTTCAACTGCATGGCTGCCAACATGAAGTTCCCTGAAAGGAGAATCTACTTCACCTACAAGGAAAAGAGCATGTATATAGATGCTAATGAGTCCAGTTGTACTATACCACTTGTAAATTCACCTGCTTTTGATAAGTCAATGAAAAGCTCGGTTTCCTCGTACATGACTTTTGTCAAAGAGTCTCTAAATGATGATAATGTTTTAACAAAATAAAGTGGTAGAAATCAAGAAGAATTGGACTTGTCTAATTTTCTAAATAGATTCCAAGATGTATTTATCGATGACATTCCTATGGAGTTACCTCCAAAACAAGGGGATGATGACCATAGGATAGAGCTTCTACCTGAGAGCTCACCGCCTAATAAACCTCCTTATAGAGTTTCTCAAGCTCAACAAGAGGAGATTATGAGGCAAGTGCATGAGTTGGTAGACAAGGGGATGGTGAGGCCTAGCTCCTCTCCCTTTTGTTCACCAGTCCTTTTAGTGCAAAAGAAAGATGACACCTATTGCATGTATGTGGACCATCGAGCACTAAATCGTATCACTATCAAAAGCAGATTTCCCATACCGCGGGTAGAAGATCTGTTTGATAAGCTACAAGGTTTGACCTACTTCAGTAAGATTCACCTTAAAAGTGGCTATCATCAAATAAGGATAGTGAATAAAGATATCGTAAAGACCGCACTCCGTACAATGTTTGGTTTTTATGAATATCTTGTCATGCCTTTTCAAATGCTCTAGCAATGTTCAATCGCCTAATGGAGAAAATATTTAGACCCTACCCCAAGTTTACTGGAGTCTTCTTCGACAACATTATCATCTACTTCAAATCTTTGGAGGAGCATAAGTAACATCTCCAGGTAGTTTTTCAAGCTATGAGGGAGAATAAACTTTTCATTAACCAAAAGAAGAGTGAATTTTTCCTCCAAGATATTCAATACTTAGGTCATATATTATTTCTCAAGGTGGTATTTGTATGGATCCAACCAAGCTTGAGGTAATAAAATGATGGCCTAACACAAGGAATCTACATGAGCTACGAAGCTTTATTGGTATGTGTGCATACTATAGATGCTTCATAGCTAAATTCTCCCAAATAGCAGGACCACTACATGACTTGACCAAGAAAAATGTTAAGTACATATGGACAGCTAAAGAGCAAAGTTATTTTGAAAATATTAAAGAAAAGCTTACCTCTCAACCCGTGCTTACACTATCGGATCTCTCAAAACCAGTTGAGGTCCAATGTGATGCTTGTGGAGATTTCCTTGGAGCAGTCTTGCTTCAAGAAGGGCATACCATGGCATATGAGAGTCGAAGACTCGATTTTGACGAGCGAGTATTGGGCATCTATGAGAAGGAGCTACTAGTTGTCCTACATGCCCTGGACACATGGAATCACTTTTTTTTTGGGACTCCATTCATCCTACGCATGGATCACCAAAGTCTTAAGTACTTCATGATGCAAACCAAGCTCTTCGACAAACAACTGAGGTGGGAAATTTTTCTTTTCCAATTCAATTTTCTTATTGCTTTTTTTGGCAAGCACAATCAAGTAGCTGATGCACTATCACGATGGCCAAGAGCCAATGCGGTGTCTATAGCAACTCACAATGATCTCTCTTCTATGATAGATGAGTATGATACTGACCCTGATTTTAAAGATGTAATTTCAGCCCTTGCCTTATGGAAGAAAGAAGAGCCATTCACCTTGCAGGATGGTTATCTTCTCCATGGCAATAGGCGAATCCCATGCTCCTCCCTATGCGAGGCATAGAGGGATTCAACCTACTCTTTGAGGAGTAGAGACATATTTCTATTGGCCTACCATCAAAATGGACATACAAGACTATCTGTCAAAATGTGTGGTATGCCAAAAGACAAATTATGATAGGGGGAAGCAACTTGGATTGCTCCAGCCTTTGCCAATTCCTAATTCACCATGTGAGAGCATATCCATGGATTTTATCTTCATGGGAATACAGGAATTGTACAATGGTAGACATGTTTAGTAAACAAGCACAATTTATACCTGTCAACAAGACTATTAAGGCACACCAAATGGCAACCCTCTTCATATCCCGAATTTTTAAACACCGTGGCTTGCCAAAATCAATAGTGTCGGATAGAGATCCTTGAATGACCAGTAATTTTTGGAAGGGTCTCTTTCAGAATCTAGGTACTAGGCTCAATTTTTCTTCGGCCTATCACACACAAACAGATGGCCAAAGTGAAATAGCAAACCTTACGATTCTAGGTCTACTTAAGACCTATGTTACCGAAGTAGATCAACATTCCCAACGGGAAAAGTACCTACCTCTTGTAGAGTATGCGTAAACACTGTCCATACTACTATGGGGAAGGCACCTTTTGAAATCATTGAAGGAATACCTAAAAGTCCCTTGCTACTCGAGGTACATGGGAAGATCTTCGCTGCCAATGAGTATAGGCTAGACCTACAAGAATCTTTCCAAAAGATCAAGGAGGTTATATCCATCTTGCAGCAAAGGCAAAAGGCTGCTGCTAACAAGCACAGAAGGGCCTTAGCTTTCAAGGAAAATGATTGGGTCCTACTCAAATTTCCCAAGGCTCGATTGAGACATACTATAGGTAAAAATCCTACGGGCCACCAAAAGTATTACGCTAAACTAGCAAAAAGACACTACGGTCTTTTTCATATCCTAAAGACAATCAATGAGATTGCCTATCAACTCAAGTTGCCCAACCATTGGCTCATTCACAATGATTTTCATGTGAGCCTACTTAAGCCTTATAAAGGAGAGTCACCACAAAAACCAATCATTGAGGACCTGCCCGAGATCGAAGATCAAGAAGAGGTGCTTCATCTCAAATTGATTCTTTGACATGAAGACAAGGTACTAAGACATGGTAAGATTATTCGATGGTATCTTATTAAGTTCAAAAATTATCCTTTTGAAGATGCTAGATGGATGCAAGGAACACAACTTAAGGATAGTATGAACCTTGTCAATGCTTATAATGCTACATTAGAGTAAGTAAATGTAAATACTTTTTAAATGAAAAATGTTTTTGTCTTATAAGACTAATTCTCTTTTTATTGTGCACAAATTTAAGTAGTATGCATGCTTAGAATCATGTTTGTGATGACGACGTCTCTCAAACACCAAAGACAATTTGTCACTCTACTTTGGGAGTACGATACAAACTCAAGAGCAGACATGCTTGCGGTAGCTAAGTCTCCCAAGCCCCAAATGGACTAGTCATCCATTTTGGAATGATGTCATAGGGTAAAAAGGGATCCTCTACCCGCTAGGAAACATAGACTAATGGCTAAGGCTTTATCTCCTCTACCTCATAGTCAGCGACTATGAGTTCAAGAGAGAGGTAATGTCATAAAAATCTAATATCTAATCAACCCAATTATTTTCTCTTATTAAAATGATCATTTAATGTGGGAGAATAAGCGGGAACAAGAGTTAGAATATAGACATGTGCTTATGGATCTATCTCAAGGGTCCAAATGGGAGATGGTCTATCAAAGAGCAATGCTAGCTAATGGAGCTTGAAGATCTTAGGGTTAGCTTCATTAAAGACATCCAAAGGTTAATGTTAAAAGTCCTTAGACCTAGGACCTTATGCAAGCTAGTGTTCAGCTCAGGTGGGAACCCGACCCAAGCTTGAGGTGCTTGTCGTGCTTGCTGACTAAGGTGCTTGAGGTTCTTGTCATGTTTCATGATTAAGGTGCTTGTCATGTTTTATGACTAAGGTGCTTGAGGTGACTAAGGTGCTTAAGGGGTGAGGTGTTCCAAAGTCAACATGGATCCGTACACAAGGGGGGGCGAGCCCTACAAGTAGGGGCAAGAGAGAGAACACACACACACACACACACACTCACTCACTCACTCAAGGCAAGCCAAGTCCAAAAAGGTAGCGAGGACACATGTCAAGTTTCTCCCCGTGTTGCTCTCATAAGGTGCCTAAAGCCTATTGTTTGACCTCTAAAGGGGTCCAATGAGAATTTAGTTTATTTAAATCATTATCTAGGCATTATCAAGCCCTCTCTCTCCAAGGGGTAAGGAGGACACTTGTCCAAATGCTACCCTTGTTGCTTGAAATGGACTAAGCATGTGATTGGCTAGGCTTGCAAGGGCCCAATCAAATTCAATCATGAGCTAGAAGGAGGGGTCGACCAAGGCAAGTTGGGGGTGTGCTTGGGTGTATACTCTCTCTCTCTCTCTCTCTCTCACTCACATGCTCTCATTCTCACTTTGTGAAAACATCTCCTTCTACAAGCTTGAGAAGTTGAGAGCCTACATCAACAATTCTTGGCTATGGAATGCAAATCCAACCAAGAGCCATGCTTCAATGCTATGCTAACCATGTTCTTTATCTCCATTACTATGCTACTATGCTACTATGCTATGCTAAGCTAAATGAGTGATGGTATGAAAGGACACTACTTCTTTTTCGTATGTTACTTCATCTTCCTCTTCCCTACCCTCATTGCCTGCTAGCTCTCTCCACCTTCAAAGGTGTTTGAGGTCTTGGGACTGAGGCCGGCAATAAGTTAATGCTTTGGTAAGATAGTTAAGGGAATAATCTTGGTGCATGAATCTTTCCATCTTCATTGCACCAGAGAGGTCTAAAGGAACAACAATCTTGTATTGTACCAAGTCTCTCTACATGGGAGAATCTATAATACAAAAGCCTTTTGGCGGGGGGATCAAGCTCCAAGTAAATCCGGTCCTCAACTGTTGTCAAATTTCTCTCTCTCTCTCTCTCTCTCTCTCTCTCTCTCTCTCTTACAAGTATTTTTCATGCCAAGCTAATTAGGTTTAATGTTCATTTTGCTACCTTCAATCAATTACTCTTCTTATGCTCTTTAAGAATCCTCTTTAAGGAAATGCTCACTATTATTATTTCATTTCCGCACAATCAATGTTAAAGCCATATTCCATTACAATTTTCACGTTGGTATTTGGTACATCATGTTGCACTTAAGTGAACACTCTTAAAAAGCGTGCACAAAAAAATCATTTCTTTATGATATGGGGACAAGAAGATTGCTACATCCATAATTGTTGAAAAGTGTATAGATGAGATAAGCCTAATGTTGAGGCTACGTTTAAGCCTTTGTTGAGGGTTTGGTCCCAGTGCATAAATTTATGCAATACAAGGAATACATTGCTCATTGATGACAGCCCTTTCAAGGGATGTATTAACCCAAAAGATAATTGCTTATATCCTAAAAGTTTTCAAGGGAGGCCTGACCACCCTCTTTGCAATGACCTTCTACATATCTTTCAAATATAAATAATACGAATGACACCATCTGTTATTTCACTCAATTGATTAGGAAAATCTCTAATCACAAAGGTTCATGGCCTATTTACAAAGTTTCAAGACATAATGGAAGAATGGTGTCTATTCAATGCCCAAGTTATGAGGGAAGAGCTTAAAAGAATTTCAATTGAAGTGGAAAGCCCATCTTGTGCATCTTCACAGCTACCATTGTATGATAACAAGTTAGATTATATTCAAGCAAGTAGGGGTAAGAAAGTAGTAAACTCCTTAAGCAAGGATCCAACTATGTTGGCATCCAAGTTTGGTCCTGAGTTTGGTGTGCCACTACTATCTTCAAAGCAATATAACTTGTTAAATTTGTCTCACAAAACCAAAAATTTGAGTGATCAGCTTGTTATTGCTTATGCTACTAGCTTGGGATATGATCTGGTTATTTCATTAGCGGAGTTGCAACAAAAGCATACATATAAAGCTAAAGAAAGCTTACTTAAGCGTATAGGAAGGATTCCGTTTGGTTTTATTGAACATTATGTAAACTATAATCACATTTTAATCTAATCTAGCATAATTGTTGTTGAAGGTAGAACAAACGATCAATGAGGGCTTGGTGTGCACTTTTAATTAATGACATGGGATGTTCACATACATCAAGAGTGGTGGAAATGTGTTAAGAAGAAGGAGATATAAATGATTTGAACATGCACCAAATTTGTACACCAATATATCTAATGAATTGGATGTTATTTTGCAAAAAAAAGTCTCTCTTTTATTTTTGTGATTGGAGCTCTTTGTACAAGATTTCCTTCAGAAAAATATTTATTTTGTATTGAAGAAATTTTCTTCTCAAGGTTTAAGCCTATATATATCATGGATGAAATAGGTTTTGTTGCTACATAATGTGCTACTTGAAAATATTGACTCTTCCATTGACCATGCATTTTGTCTTAAACAGTAAATTCTAAAGCATATAATTTTGATTTCAAATGTACAAATCATTTACTGTTGAGGTGGCACGTGTCATTGAGGACTCATAGGCCTAGTGTTGGGCTAGGGTGGATCGACAAGACTAGCATTCATCTTTGTAGCATAAATAATTACACTAGCAATGAGAGAGAGAGAGAGAGAGAGAGAGAGAGAGAGAGAGAGTAGAGACTTAAAACATGATAACTTGATTAATCATAAACTAATGACATTCATGCATACAATGATTAGGTTGAGGTTGAGAGATTGGAAAGTGTGTACAAGAGCTTGCTACTTAAGTTGTCGCTCATATGGCTAGATGCACCTCTCAAAGGTCACAAGTTTTTTTTTCCAAGGAGAAACTCTCCAAAGGTCAAGAGTGACTCCATAAAATGTGGAAAAGCCATGCTGATTGGGATGGTCATTTGGACTCTTGTGCAACTCATCTACCACATGTGCTAAGCCATGTGCCCTCACATGCTTACATGCTTATTGAACTGCTTACTGTACAAGAGATGGTTCTCACACTAGCTGTCGGTGTTAGGCCAAAGGCCACAAACCCAACAAACGTCCCCTTGGACTTTGGACTAGACTAGTGACCAACTACAAAGAGCTCAACTATCACAATGACCAAACCACACATGCTATAATGACTCTTTGGACTATGGTGCCACAAAGGCTAAAGACGCCTCCCCTTGAACATGAGTCTCCTAGGACCAACTCCTAGGACCAAGCTATCCAACAAGATGACTCCAGGCTCTGGCTCACCCATATTTTGCCTACAAGTCACCAGTGCCACTGCCAAATCACGTGCCAATGGCTTCATATCCATCTCTTCTACGGTGTTGCTGTCCAACAATCCTTTAAGTGTCTGTCTAGGCTCATAGCAGTTCTTGACACTTTTATTTAAGGCAGAACTAGATGTATGCTAAAAAATGCCGATGAAAATGAGCGGATGTCAATGCTCCTCCCCTTGAAGTGAATCTTCCCTTTTTCTCCCACACTGTGCCTGGGAGTGGTCTTAGGAGTGGTCTTAGCATTTGGATATTTAACCCAAAGCTAGTGTCTAAAATTCGGACAATCGTACATGCTAATATCCTCAATGATGATTATGGTATACATTTCTTTTTTGTGCTCGGATGCAAAATTTATTCTTTAAATTACAAGAACTTTAATGAGACAATAATGCTTTTGAAGTTTGAGAAAAACTTGGAAGTTCGATAGAAATTTCCTCCTTTGATTGCTTGTTGAAGCTCTTGGGATTTTTTGATTGCCTTGGAGTGCGAAGCTTTGTAAAGACCTTCTTTGCTTTTGATGAGCCCAATTGGTGCTCGAGAGAATCCTTGAAGTCTAGAAGCCTTGATTTTCTTCTTTGAACCTTTGAAACCTTGAAGCCTTTTGAATGCTTGAAGCTTTTGTTGCTCAATGTGAAGTCTTCCTTAAGCTTGCCTTGGAAGGCTTTTGAAATTTTGCCTTAATGCTCAAGGTTGTGGGAGTCATCCCTAAGCAAAGAGTTTTTTTAATAAAAAAACTCTCGGGATGAAGGGTCATGGGTTGTGGGAGCAGGTCCTTTAAAGGCTTGGAGCCTTGGGAACCAAGGACAGTGGGATCGGTTGCTTAGGGGAGTTGGGGTGGTCTTTGTTGCAGCAATGCCACCAGACTTCCTCATATCAAACCCCAAGAACCATAAAATATGGCTTACTTGCGATCTTCGCATTTGAACTTGCCTCTAAAGGTTAAGGTGCCAAGGCGTGTGCACCTTCCCTTGCGGACCCAAAATGGGATAAAGCTAAATTTGATGTGGAAATCCAAGTCGGGACACTTTCCCTCAAGGTCAGGTAGCCTTTGAACTCACGCCACCCCACACACAGTTTTAATAGTGTGTTGAGCTAAGCCAAGTCCTCAATTTGGCTCCTTGTGAAAGCATTCTCCAAAAATAAATAGTTGAGCTTGGCATAGGAGAGGGTGCAGACACAAGAACCACACACACACACACACACACACACACACACACACACACACTATGTTACTTAATAAATTCCTAACTTATTTGTTCCTTCTTTTAAAAAAAAAAGCTTCAAAGTGTTTGAGTCTCCACTATGGGACTTGGCCCTTCATAACTACTAAAGGCTTGGTAAGGCGTTGGTATTTTTTGGTTAAATGGCACACACACACTCCTACTATACCACCTAACTTGGGGGTATTCCCGAGCTTACTTGGCTCCTGGGACTTAGTAAAACCCACCGCCTATGGGCACTACCATGGGTTATAGCCCTTCTTAATACTTGAGTGAATAAACCTCGGGTGAAACCCGGCCATGAATACTCCTACTGGCCTCTTCATTGCACCTCGCAAGCGGCCTCACCTTCTCTGCTGGAAATCTCCTAGCGCTTGGGTAACTGCGCGATATGTAGTTATGGCGACCTCTCTCCCTTCTCTATTTAAAAGGTGAGGGTGCATCTTTGCCCCTCACTTAGATTTGGTTGTACTCTGTTTGTTTGCATAAAGTTAGTGACTGCGTATCTGAATCTCCATTGCATCGAAGCATGGAGCTCTCAACTCAAGTAACACAGGTCGGCCATTGTTATTTTATGGTTTGTTTTACCTGTTGTATGGCTATATGTTTAGACTACGAGGATTTGTTACTCTGAGAGGATGATGATTTTTTTCACAAATTTAGTAGGAAGCTATGGGTTGTTTCTTCCTGCAATGTTTTAATCCCAAACATGGGGGTGCTCTGCGTTGCATGATTATTGATGGTTCACAAACTACTGTCAATGCTAATAACTGGTTTTTTTTTTTTTAATCCACCTAATGGGTCGGTGGTCTGATCACTGGGTTGGCTAGGGTTGTTGATTTTCTGCCCTAGAAACTGGTACTAACAGGGATATATATTGTTTTTCTTACTAATCTCGGTTGCAGGATGGCAGGCTATTTGGTGCCTTGTTGCATGGCTATTACTCTATGACGGGGTAAAAATCATGATATTTTATTGATAAAGAGCTTGAAAAGGGGGGTGTTGCTTCACCCTTCGCACACAAGTAATGAGTATTTTTTTGGTCGGGAAGCATATTGTCACTGTTTTGGAACATGGCTTTATATTAAGGGCTATACTTTACATTCTGTCTACTGGCTCACTAGCGGTTACTTGGTTTTTTTTCTGTTAACTGCTGACTACTGCTTAGGAAGGATTGTTTTGGAAAAAAGAGATGGTTTACCATTTACATCACTATGGTATTGGTTTTCACCACGATTACTTCTGTGATGGTCCCTAAGGTCTGGTTGTTACACTACCTTTTTGACTGCTGCGTGCATAGGCACTATGATCTTGTAAATTATGGTGTAAATTGGGCCTAAACCTTCCACTTATGGGTGTTTGAGTAACACCACTTCTCTTGGTTATTAGTTAAATGGTTGAAACCAACATGTGGAAATTTCTACAACTAATCTCCTGTTTACATTGTCATATGAGATTGCATATTGTGTAACATAAAAAAAAAAAAAAAGATTCTGCAAGGGCTTCCTGCTACCTGAGTTGGCCAAAAGGATGATTAAGGTTGGTTAACTTACAAAATATGGTAAGTTTTGGTGACATGATGGGCCTAAAACCTTGCCCAACCTTAAAACAAATATTAGACTAGCCTATGGCTGGATTGTGACTACTAAAAGAGATTTTTTATTTAAAACCTACTGCACTAACTAGTGCTTTCACTAAAAGATGAACTGTGACTAAATATGGGGGGATTCTGACACTTGGATTAGAAGGGGTAATGGCCTTCTAATCAAAATGATGTAAAATTCTTCTATAAATGGAAAACTTTGGGTTCCTTTTTTAATTAAAACATTTACTATGGACTAAGCTTGTACAAAGTTAAATAAAAGTTTTTTAGGATCAACATGGATAACAACTGGTATAGTCCATTGATACCTATAAAACACATCCAAGGCTAACATATCTGTTGTCTTGTTTGGATGGATGCAGGTAAGGACTCTATCTTGTCTTGGAAGGTTTTCTTTGACTTTGGTTAGCTATCCTACACTGTTATTACACATTCACTTACTACTTGGGAAGTTCTTCTGTCACTTTGTATACTGGAATGAGGCTTCATTCTTACAAACATTGTACAAAACTAATTCTAAGACTAAGTTACTTTTGTACTTATCTTTTCATTTCTTCTAAAGCCAACTGTTTTTTGAATGTAAAAAGTTCAATTATGTCAAATTTTTATGGTAAAACAGCTACACACACATCCTATACATAAGGTTCTTTTCTTTTTGGAAAAATTGAGATGTTGGCTTTGGAAACTTAGCTTGAAATTTAGCTCTAGGATTTACCCACAGTCTATAATCCTTTCATTGGTTGACTGGTGTTAGGTGGTCCTTCTTAGACTATTTTTCTGGTCTCCTGCTCACAACTATTATAATCTTTGACTTTGTCGGATTTAGGTTTGCAAGCCCAACTTACTATAACCGATCTTATTTATATTGTTATATTTCCTTTCATGGCCACAAACCTTTTAGAATGATAGCTCGCATGAGTGTAAAACACAGCCCTGAGAATCATACAAAGATTCTCGAACAGATTAAGTTGTACCTTAAAGACCAAAAACCAAAAAATGCGTTGGCAATTAGAACTAGACCCTTCCTTGCTAGAAAGGCCAAGGATTGTATTACCCACTACTCTAAATAAATATTTCCTCACTTACCTTTTTTGGTATAATGCAGACTCTTGCTCTCTCACAAGGATTGGAATTGACCTATGAGCCCCTCTCCATAGCCACATCTCTTTTTCTCAGATGTATTAACAGCTTGGATGCTTCTCAACTAATTTATGACTCAGCTCTTGCTTCAGACAAGAAAATGTCTATCTTACACATGTTGTCTTTTTATGATTGGGTTAAAATTTTGGGTTCCTTAGACAAGGACTCCCAGGAAGGAGTACATTGCATAACTTTCCTTACTCTCTCTACAATACCAATAGGAGCTTACCCTTTTCTCCTCTTCTGAAGCTGACGTGTCTAACTTTTTAAGGAAGCTGTGTGGCCTCAATCCATCCTTTGTCTGTACACCTGCTACCCCGACTATCCCTCAAACCGGTGGTATTTTTTGTAGGGATAGCTCTTGAAGCAGTCAAAGAATTCCAGAGTAGTCTTTGTTCCCTCAATGACTCCAACCTCTTGGAAATGGTGCCAAAAATCTCTAAAGTTTTCCTTTCTTACCTATTTGACAAACTGAAATCGAGTCCTTTGGTGTAGACCATCAGCTTTTGGTTCTTCCCAACAAAGCCTTTTAACACCCATTTTGAGTGAAACCTGGGTGTACCTTGACAACCTCCCTGCCTCAATTGTCGAAGACTGTAGAGTCAAGATCTTAAAAGGTGGACAATTTCTTGACAAAGGAGAGGTCATCAAAGCACCCTTCAATCTCAATCTGATTGACCATTCTAAACGCCCTTCCAATACTGGCCTATACATCCATACTAAAGGGAACATGGAGTTTGCTAAAAGTAACCCAGACTTCTACACTGAATCCATCTGGAATGTTTTTTGGCACTATGTTAAATGTGCCTGCAAGTTTCTCGACCTTAAAGCCTCCTGCGAATCCAGCATCATGTGGTTTGATCATGCCATTTGGTTTATTCTCAACCATCTTGACCTACTCTTCCCAAAAAAACCAGTTGATTTTCACCTCTCACTTATTTGCTCTTGGTCGGGTAGCCAAGCTAAACAAATTGTAATTGCTCAGATTGCCTTTAACATTTTTCGGGGATAAATGCCGGACATCTCGAAAGAGCTGAAATCTGATGAACCAAGAATTTACCTAACTACCTATGCTAACTACAAAGGTGTAAAGATCCTTTCTAACTTACTCAAACCTTGTATTGATGAGGATGATTCCCTGCTCTGAAAAGACTCAATTCTCTTACTACCCCCAACTCTTTTACATCTTTTTTAACTCCTAGCTCTTCCTCCTGCCGAGGGAACGCTTGTAGCTACACTAGGGGAAGAGGCAGAAACTCCCCCATTAGGAATTTTCTTGAATTATAAACCTTGATGATTTGCAGGTTACTACAAGCCCTTGCGGACAAAGGTCTCTCAACAAAGTTGCTCCTAACCATGACTGTATCTACATACACTGTCTCTTCCACAATGTACTTCTCGATTGGATACAACCTAAAAAAGCTCTTTTTTATGAGTGCTTTGACTTACTTTTTGGCAATCACAAATTACTCGATAATGTTCTCATTGGTTGGATATGCCAACAACCCGTCAAAAACTTGGTTTATAATAATGATTTTCTTCGACATGAATCTATTCCCAATTGTACTTGCTATCAATTTACCACATTCTGCAAGAACTTTGATTCATATGGTATGCACGTTTGTACTTGTGATCTTAGCACTATTGAGAATTAAAAAAAAACGAAGAATCTTG
Source organism: Adiantum capillus-veneris (assembly GCF_014529385.1). NCBI lineage: Eukaryota > Viridiplantae > Streptophyta > Polypodiopsida > Polypodiales > Pteridaceae > Adiantum > Adiantum capillus-veneris. The sequence continues at coordinate 7,432,609 of NC_140950.1, read as the reverse complement.
GCCAATGGGCTCAATCACATACCTAGCTCTCCCAAAAACCCTTATCTCGCTCTATCAGCCATACTAAGCTGCTTAACTGACCTCTCAATTCTCTCCTGCTGGAGAAGACAGTCCTACTGGACTTAAACAAAATTGGTGGAAGATGTTTCTTTCAAAAAATATCACAAATTCCTAGAAAATGGCTATCCATTGATAACTCCTGGCTAACATCACAACTTGCTCTTGATTTTCAAAAAATCTCTAATGTAGTCGGGCTTGATAAAAGCTCTAAATGTCCCACTCTTATCTGCAAAAACCTAGCATGGATGGCTGCCCGTGATCGTGTCTCTGGGAAAGAGTTCATTAGAATTAACTCCTCACTACAAACTGTTACCAGTTGTATCTCTAGACACTTAGGGAATCTAGGGTATGCATACATAACACTAAATGACCTGTGTTATTTTCCACCTATAAGTTACATAAACATAGGTTCAGATGGATATCTGATGCTACCAACGATATCTTTACTGATATCACTAAGGATATCACACTTTGCCTTGAACTAGTTCTAGCTGAGTTAGAACTTATTTGTGCCACAAAACAAAAAATTTGCCATGACTTCTTACAAATTCAGTACAACCCCTTCTGGTTAACAAAAAACTCCACTGAGGTCTCTCTTAACCTCCCAAAACAAATCTTCCACATTTTTCTGCAGATATCACACAATGCTACGAAAACATCCCCCTTGACGGGGTTCTTGGCCTTAAGAATGTTCTAGACAATGTGATAAAAATGGCCTTCTCCAATACTAGAAAAAAGGGTCTTTTTTACATTTCACTCTCCAAGAAACCCAGGTGGATTAAAAAAACCCCTTACACTTCAACGAAGAGAAGCTTTGTTTTTACATCTCATGGTTGCTTAACAACTGTACTATCATTTCTGGGGGTCTATGTTTTAACCAATGCCTAGGCATCCCCATGGGGTTCTCATGTTCTCCACTTATGTGTAATATCTACCTTGCTTTCTTTGAATACAAATGGTTTTTCAAAGCCATGGAATCTTGCAAGGACAATCTTTCACAGTTCGGACATATCTACAGGTATATGGATGACTTATTAAGCATCAACAATAAAGCCTTCCTTAGAGAAATTTGTCTGATTTATCCTCACTACCTAAGGATTGAACCTACGTCTTTACATGGTTTCATAACACCCAATGGGGCTTTTTTCACGTCGGTGCAATTCCGTAACCTTTCTATCTCTCTTCATATTCCTTCTATCGGAGGTTATGACCTAAGGTTTGTATGGAAAAGGGATCTCTTGAAACTGCCACCTGTGGAATTCATTAAAAGGAATAGTAATAGGCCTTACAAGGTGGCTATTAGCTCTTGTATCAGCCTGTTGTATTTGATCATCTACTCCTCTTCCGATTATCTCCTTGCTTGGGAAGATATTAAACTTCTAATAAGGAAATATTGTCATAATGGTTTTAACAAAAACAAGATTCTAAACTCAATCTTACAATCCCTTACTCGGAATGACTGGCTTGGGTTACACTTTAACCGAGAAAATCTCATTTCACAATGGGCCTACTATTGACTCATTGTGTTAGGTGACTGGGACAGAGTGGGTACACACACACACACACACACACACACACACACACACACACACACACACACACACACACACACACACACACACACTGTGTTACTTAATAAATTCCTAACTTATTTGTTCCTTCTTTTTAAAAAAAAGCTTCAAAGTGTTTGAGTCTCCACTATGGGACTTGGCCCTTCATAACTACTAAAGTCTTGGTAAGGCTTTGGTATTTTTTTGGTTAAATGGCACACACACACACACTCCTACTGTACCACCTAACTTGGGGGTATTCCCGAGCTTACTTAGCTCCTAGGACTTTAGTAAAACCCACTGCCTATGGGCACTACCATGGGTTGTAGCCCTTCTTAATACTTGAGTGAATAAACCTCGGGTGAAATGCGGCCGTGAATACTCCTGCTCGCCTCTTCATTGCACCTCACAAGCGGCCTCACCTTCTCTACTGGAGATCTTCTAGCGCTTGGTTAGCTGCGCGATATGTAGTTATGGCGACCTCCCTCCCTTCTCTATTTAAAAGGTGAGGGCGGATCTCTGCCCCTCACTTAGCTTTGATTGTACTCTGTTTGTTTGCATAAAGTTAGTGACTGCATATCTAAATCTCCACTGCATAGAAGCATGGAGCTCTCAACTCAAGTAACACAGGTCGGCCATTGTTATGTTATGGTTTGTTTTACCTGTTGTATGGCTATATGTTTAGACTGCGAGGATTTTGTTACTCTGAGAGGATGATGATTTTTTTCACAAATTTAGTAGGAAGCTATGGGTTGTTTCTTCCTGCAATGTTTTAATCCCAAACATGGGGGTGCTCTGCGTTGCATGATTATTGATGGTTCACAAACTACTGTCAATGCTAACAACTGGTTTTTTTTATAAAAAAATCCACCTAATGGGTCGGTGGTCTGATCACTGGGTTGGCTAGGGTTGTTGATTTTCTGCCCTAGAAACTGGTACTAACAGGGATATATATTGTTTTTCTTACTAATCTCGGTTTGCAGGATGGCAGGCTGTTTGGTGCCTTGTTGCATGACTATTACTCTATGACGGGGTAAAACTCATGATATTTTATTGATGGAGAGCTTGAAAAGGGGGGTGTTGCTTCACCCTCCGCACACAAGTAATGAGTATTTTTTTGGTCGGGAAGCATAGTGTCACTATTTTGGAACATGGCTTTATATTAAGGGCTATACTTTACGTTCTGTCTACTGGCTCACTAGCGGTTACTTGGCCCGTTTCTTGGTTTTTTTTCTGTTAACTACTGACTACTGCTTAGGAAGGATTGTTTTGGAAAAAAGAGATGGTTTACCATTTACATCATTATGGTATTGGTTGTCACCAAGATTACTTCTGTGATGGTTCCCTAAGGTCTGGTTGTTACACTGCCTTTTCGACTGCTGCATAGGTGCTATGATCTTGTAAATTATGGTGTAAATTGGGCCTAAACCTGCCACTTATGGGTGTTTGATGGTAACACCACTTCTCCTGGTTATTAGTTAAATGGCTGAAACCAGCATGTGGAAATTTCTACAAATAATCTCCTGTTTACATTGTCATATGAGATTGCATATTGTGTAACATAAAAAAAAATTTAGATTTTGCAAGGGCTTCCTGCTACCTGAGTTGGCCGAAAGGATGATTAAGGTTGGTTAACTTACAAAATATGGTAAGTTCTGGTAACATGATGGGCCTAAAAACTTGCCCAACCTTAAAACAAATATTAGACTAGCCTGTGGCTGGATTGTGACTACTAAAGAGATTTTTTATTTAAAACCTACTGCACTAACTAGTGCTTTCACTAAAAGATGAATTGTGACTAAATATGGGGGGATTCTGACACTTGGATTAGAAGGGGTAATGGCCTTATAATCAAAATGATGTAAAATTCTTCTATAAATGGAAAACTTTGGGTTCCTTTTTTAATTAAAACATTTACTATGGACTAAGCTTGTAGAAAGTTAAATAAATTTTTTTAAAATCGACATGGATAACAACTAGTATCGTCCATTGTTACCTGTAAAACACATCCAAGGCTAACATATCTGTTGTCTTGTTTGGATGGATGCAGGTAAGGACTCTATCTTGTCTTGGAAGGTTTTCTTTGGCTTTGGTTAGCTATCCTACACTAGATTACACATTCACTTACTGCTTGAGAAGTTCTTCTGTCACTTTGTATACTGGAATGAGGCTTCATTCTTACAAACATTGTACAAAATTAATTCTAAGATTGAGTTACTTTTAAACTTATCTTTTCATTTCTTCTAAAGCCAGTTGTCTTTTGAATGTAAAAAGTTCAATTATGTCATAGTAATTATGGTAAAACAGCTACACACACTCACGCGCGCGCGCACACACACACACACACAATTAAATTTAGCAATAAATTGGGATGGAGTTGAGTGAGACTCCGGGCTTGGATTATAGAGTTTGATGGCTCATCGGAGAGGCCTTGAAGGATACTTTCTCCACACTATAAAAGATTTTTGATAACAAACAAGTGGATGGAGTAATGTGAGATGTGAATACAAAAGGAATGGAGCAAAGATTAAGCAAGATGGGGCTTAATTGAAGAATAGAGAACACACTAATGCAAAAAACCTAAATGCTCACATAGGGAGCTTATTGGAGATGAAAATGCAAAATTCAACACTAATTAAGTCCTAATTAACTAGGAAGGTAGTGGCTCAAGAGATAAACTTAAGAACATACCCACACTAGCTAATTGGACCTAGTGGATCGACAAGACTAGCAGTCATCTTTGTAGCATAGATAATTATAGTAGTAATGAGAGAGAGAGAGAGAGAGAGAGAGAGAGAGAGAGAGAGAGTAGACTTAAAACTTGATAACTTGATTAACCATAAACTAATGACATTCATGCAGACAATGATTAGGTTGAGGTTGAGAAATTGGGAAGTGTGTACAAGAGCTTGCTACGTAAATAGTAGGTCATATGGCTAGATGCACTTCTCAAGGGTCACATAAACCTTTTCCTGAGGGTCAAGGGGCAACTCTTCAAAGGTCAATAGTGGCTCCATAAAATGTGGAAAAGCCATGTTGATTGGGATGGTCATATGGACTCTTGTGCAACTCATCTGCCATGTGCTAAGCGATGTTTCCTCACATGCTTACATGCTTACTAGACTGCTTACTGTACAAGAGATGGTTCTCACACTAGCTATCAATGTTAGGCCAAAGTCCACAAACCCAACACCTAGGGGATTCCACCACCCTCATATACTACAAGGAATCTAAGAAGGGTATTGATCCTTGAACTCAATGGTGTTTTACTTAAGACCATTGAGATGCAACATGGTGATGTATGCCCAGATTGGGGAAAACATGTGCATCTCATTGAGGAGAGTAAAAATTTATGGTATTTTATTCGCAAAGATGCATACACTTTACTTGATTTTTTCATGCAATGGTTTGAGGTGTGGATTTTGAGCACTAATAGATTGCAAAGGACTCACCGTCGTAAAATTGAGTTATGCTCTCCACAACATCATCAAAAACAGAAAAGAGCTAAGATAATCAAATTCCATCTTTTCCGTTGTGATTTGTAGCCCAAGTGTCCTAGACATCATTTCCTACTTCTCAGGCAATTGTATGAGTACCAAAGCACCTAATTGAGTACAGGTCAGTGCACTTTTTGTAGCTAATAGTTGATCATGAATAACCTTAGCCTTCATAAGAAAAGACCGCAGGTAACTTTCGGCTAGAAACTTGATGGCAAATAACTCTCCAGGAAGGGTGATCACTCGCATTTAGAATCTTGGCAGTCTTCAAAGTCTGTATGGTTGGAGAAATTTCCTTTGTAAGAGATTCTGCAATGGAGAACGTTACCTTTGCATTGTAATCAACACATAATTCTTGATGCTCCTCATCCTGAAGGTGGGTGTACCTATTGTTGGGATCCCTCGTAGGATGAGGCTTTGAGCCGTTGTCTATATCCCACTAGCCATGAACCAATCACGTGATCAAATTTCAATGAGCGTAATTATCGCCCTTCAGTTTGTCGTTGGTGTTTGAGCAAGGGGGGGGGGGGGGGGGGGGGACATGATATGGGTACAAGATTTGGATATTAAAGGTCGCTTCCTTCTCACACTCCAAAAGGGCCACACAATTCCCAAGCCCGCTCCACAAGAAGGGTTTACCGACGCATATTCAAAACACACCATCAACAAATTCTCCAAATTTCCTTAGGTTGGAGCTGATTCGTAGTTCAAAGCGCCTCATTCATCGTTGGGGTGCACTCATCCAAAGTCAACATCACCACAACCGGGGTTTTAGAATGCTTGGAGGGCGGGCAAGCAAGAGGATGTTGCACTTTGATGAAGGGCGTTCCAAAACACTGGCTCGCGAGAGGGGGGGTAGCGGGAAAAAATGGGTGTGCATCTCATAATGCTAGCGGGTAGCACGGGTGGCCTAGTAGTGACAATCTATGTATCAAAACGTAAGGGAAAGGGGGTGGCTCTTGAGCATTACCGGGAAGGCTTAGTGATGAGCATTTTGAAACGCCACCAGCAAGGGGCCATGGGTAGGCTGCTACTTCACGATCCTAGTGTACTTCGGTGCCAGAAAGCCTGCGTTTTAAAATGCTGCAGGGGAGGTAAGAAATGCGAAGGGAACTAAGCTTCGCCTTCTCTTCAAACCTTCTCAACAGTGCCGGCTACTCCTCCAAGGCTCTGATACCATGTCAAAGACGACGATGGGAAGCGTTGAACCAAGGAGAAGAGAGAGAGAGAGAGAGAGAGAGAGAGAGAGAGAGAGAGAGAGAGAGAGAGAGAGAGAGAGAGAGAGAGAGAGAGACTTTTGAACCAACCAACCTTGGTGTGCTTGTATCCTCAGCTTAGCAAATTGCCCTACCCAAGATTTGACAAATAAGTAAATATATACAAAGAAAAAATAAATATTGGGATCACAATGGGCTATTCACTTGAGATGCTACAAACTTTAACAGTAGGGTCATGATGTACGACCAAGTCCTGTGGATGTAGGGTCTGTGGATGATGTAGCTTCCAATGGTTTTGCGACTAGAGTTATTGTTGAGCGAGCATGTGGGGGACACTAGAGATGTGTATGCTCATGCATTGATTGTGCTCTTTTTTAAGCATTCCATTACTCCACACATGTGTCCAACAAAACCAACAAAACAAGAATGGGATATTATGGCCTCTTTGTATGTAGGTCATAACGAGACAAAAGCTGCATACCTACTTAAGGAATCAAAAGCGAAGATAAGGATTGAAAATGAAGAGGCCAATAGTATGCCAAACGACTAGTGCAAACTTTATGTGTGGGCGTATTTTTTATAGTCTTTGCTTCGGCTTTTTTGATATGTGTGATGAGGAGAAACTTGTTTCATTTGATGATTCTAAAAATTGATTGGCCATTATACAAATTGAAAATACTATTTTAAAGAATGGTACTTGGCCGTCACGTGATCTGCTTCCTAGAAAAAGGCCATTGGTACAAGGTGGTTTTAGAAGATGCAACATAAGTTGGATGGTAGTGCCGATTGCTGTCACAATAGACTTGTCACGAAAGATTACACTAATTAGGAGAAATTCTATTTTTTTAATGATACTTTTGTTTCTACATGTTGAAAGACTACCACTGGTGGCATTTGTGCATCGGTAGGTCATAATGTTAATATTTTACATTAGTCGAACATCAAAATACAAATTGGAAAGTGATTTGCATAAGAAACCTCATGATTTTTTTCAGCAAGATCTGACAATTGAGCAAGGCTTTTTATCTTTTAAAGGAAGCTCCTTGTGCTTGGTATAAGAAGATATATCCTTCTTTGGTTGCATATGTTTGTGCTTTGTGCTTTGTAATAGCAGCCTCCTTCAATTTGTACAATGTAGAGGGTTGAATGTAGAAGGACTGTGTACATAAAGAAAAGAATGAGCACTTTTAAAGTAGGATGGTATGGAACTTGGTGTTTTCAAAGTATTAAACCAAGTGGCAAACAATTGTCTTTGGTATACACCCTTTTCATTTAATGAAACTAGTAGTGAAGTCCCTCTACATGCAACATCAGTGGCCGGGAGGAGCAAAGAAGAGTGTCTAGAGCAAGTGCCTAAAATGGGACACTATATATACATGCATAGAAAGTATACAAGAACAATTTGGAATATCAGATTGGATTTGAGTGTGGTTTTGCAAGAGAAAATCTCAAGCTTCTCTTGTTCTTCATCACAAGTCCTCAACATTTAGTTTAGTATTTTACATGGATCGTGTAGTTTGTCATTGTAGTCTACTTATGTTCCTATGTTGTTACGATGCTAATTTAGCAAGGGTTTGTTTTCAGGATAGTTCAACGTTATTTAAGTTAGGGCTATGGTTGCCTGTGCTTTTAATATATCCTTAGCCTCATTATTTGTAGTAAAAACTAGTCTTGCTTGGTTGGCCTTGCCATAGAAATTTGTCGGTGCGGTATAATATTGATGTGTTGTTGCAAGTCAGAAACGACATGCTTACATACAGTAGATTGTAGTGTAGAGAAATGAAAAAATTAAATTGGACTACTAACCTGGTACCCAAGTAGGCGTCTCGTGCAGTGAGTGCAAAGCAAAGAATGTTATTTTGTGAAGCTACAAGAAAACCATGCAACTAGTTAAACTGTTTGTCATGCAATCAAAAAATGACACAAGTTATGCATGCCATGCAAAAGTGCCATACATAAGTATGGTGGAGAGTTGGCACCATGTCTCCCCAAAAATGATAAGGAACAAAAGCCGTGTCTTGCCCCCAAGAAAACATATAGATATAACATACCTTTATGACATGTTGACTATGGTCGGTTTGTAGATGCTCACATTGTCGATTTGCAAGGTTGCTCTTGTATGTGAACATGGCGTCTGGGGATAGACGCTAGCACTACCTTTCACTTTGATTGGAGAGAGAGAGAGAGAGAAGAAAACAAAGAAGAAAAAAAACTATAGATTAAAGAGGAGAAAAATAAAACATACCTTCCAAAAATTGGAAGGATGCTCCGTTGTACACGGGCTGAAATTCCCTCTTATTTCCTCCCTTTCTGCCAAAAGTCAGTGCCAATAGAGATATGTGTGAGAGAGAGAGAGAAATAGATATGTGAGAGAGGGAGAGAGAAAGAGAGAGAATTGATTGGTCGATTTGTTTGGGGTACAACAATAATACCATAAAATTTAAATGCGTAACGGAAATGCCTGAAAGAATCTGCATCGTCCGATCGTCGTGGCAGAGGCTGGTTCAAAGATCTCGATTGTTGGTTTCGGGTGCCCATTTTGTATAGAAGAAGCTGATTCGCCTATTGCATCGCCATCGCCCGACACGCAGCGGTGGAGGAGGAAGAGAGAGAGAGAGAGAGGGAGAGAGAGACAGAACGCAGAAACTGTGAGTAGTGGCGAAAGGGACCCTGGGAGTGCTTGGATGGTGATAACTCTGTGTCGCTCCTGAACAGACGAGGGGGGCCGACGTTGCATAAGACATCGCACGTCCCCGCTCCGGTTCCTTTTAGCTTTCCTGTATGCGCGAACACCTTTCCCATAGCTTCATGCTTGTTGCCGTTCAACATCCTACCCAGCAAGATCCAACTTGATCTATGTTGTCGAAGTCATGCTGCAACTTTCTTTTCAGGAAATTGAGCAATATGGGCACAGTCCTGTGCATCATGCAGTTGCACGCCATGATTATGCAGCATTGAGAAGTATTCTTGCCAAGCTTCCTATCTTACCTAAGGCAGGAGAAGTTGTGACAGAAGAAGAATCTGCAATTGCAGAGGCAGCAGCAGACAAGGTTTCAGGCATTGTGGATCGCCGCGATGTGCCAAACAGGGAAACACCTCTTCACCTTGCCGTTCGGTTGGGGGATGCTGCATCTGTTGAAATGCTCATGGCGGCTGGGGCTGATTGGAGCTTGCAAAATGAGCAGGGATGGAGTGCTTTGCAGGAAGCAGTGTGTGCAAGAGAAGAAGGTATTGCGATGATAATTACAAGGTATTACCAACCCCTTGCGTGGGCAAAGTGGTGTCGGCGCTTGCCTAGAATAACTGGCACCATGCGCAGAATGAGGGACTTATACATGGAAATTACTTTCAATTTTGAGAGTTCAGTAATTCCATTCATCAGCCGGATTGCTCCCTCAGATACGTACAGAATTTGGAAACGTGGGTCAAATTTACGTGCAGACATGACACTTGCCGGATTTGATGGGTTTAAGATACAACGTTCTGATCAAAGCTTTCTGTTTCTTGGAGATGGAACTGAAGATGGCAAGGTTTCCCCAGGTTCACTTCTTGTTCTCCACCACAAAGAGAAAGAAGTCACTAATGCTCTTGAAAGTGCAGGTGCACAACAATCGGAGGCAGAGATAGCTCAAGAGGTGGCTTGCATGTCACAAACAAACATGTACAGGCCAGGCATCGATGTTACACAGGCAGAGTTGGTTCCTCAACTAACATGGAGGCGGCAAGAGAAAACTGAGATGGTTGGCTTATGGAAAGCCAAAATCTTTGACATGCATCATGTGCACATAAGCGTGAGGTCAAGAAGGGTTCCGGGAGCCTTGACTGATGAGGAATTGTTCACTGCAGAGAGCGAGGCGCAAGCAGACCTTGAAGATGACTATGCCGAGCTTCTAACAGAGGAAGAGAAGCAACAGTTAGAAAATGTCCTCAGTATGGAGGGGTTGGAATTGGACGAGGATGATCATGCTCACTCTAGACATAGCATCCAAACAGGTGGGAAGATCCATGCTGAGCACCACAGTAATATTGACACAGATGAAGTGGCTACGGTTTCACCAAGACATGATCAGAATGGCTTGATGGACCCTGGGCCCAGTGCGAAAAGAGAGCAGAGAAGAAGCTTTTTCGGATGGGGAAAGAAGGGGGCTAAAGAGGAAGGTGGCGAGAGGAAAAAGATTGGGTCTTTCTTAAAGTCTCATGGGAACAGGGAAGTTGAAGGTGTGGATTCAAGTTTGCATGCAGGTCCATCAGATAGATTGCCTAAGCCAAATGCAAGGGGATCTGTAGATACCAACAGGCTTTCTGTAGGTAAGGCAATTGAACCTTCATCAGATGAACCCTCGGTCAGAAAAGTTAAGGAGGATGATGCAAACAGATCAAGCACTGTAAAGATTAAGCAGAGCCAGAATCCTAGCAACAATGGAAATGCTGAGAGTGAGTATAGAAAAGGTTTACGACCAGTGCTTTGGCTAACACCTGATTTTCCTCTGAAAACGGAAGAGTTGTTGCCGCTCTTAGATATTTTGGCAAACAAAGTCAAAGCAGTGCGGCGCTTGAGAGAACTATTGACAACAAAGCTACCACTAGGAACTTTTCCTGTGAAGGTAGCAATTGAAACTATTGTTTAGATTTATTAACGAGTGACATGTCAGGAATGTGGACTTGATTTAAATCAGTTGACGTTTACTGCAGGTAGCTATCCCCATTGTTCCAACAATCAGAGTTGTGGTGACCTTCAATAAATTTGAAGAGGTTTCTGCAGCAGAGGAGTTTGTTACCCCACCCTCCAGTCCCACCCATTTTGCAGACTCCAAAGGCAAGGAGCATGATTCAGTATCTCAGTCAAACTCATGGCTGTCATGGATCCGGGGCTCTAGGGATCAGGTTGCCAGCATGTCTTCTTCGGTTCAACAAGATTATGTGGAAGATATGGATCCCTTTGTCATTCCAAGCGACTACACATGGATTGACATGAAAGAGAAGAAGCGCCGCTTGAAGGTGAGAAAGTCCAAAATCAAAAGAACCAAGAAACCATCTCCAAAACCGTCAGAGACTGCAGTTGATACCGCTGGGGGGGAATCAGTGTCTAGACTTGGTTAGACTGGGAAATCATTTTTGTCACATGGAGGCTTACTAAGTGCTTTCTCATGTACTGAAGGCATTTTAGGTGCAAATTGATAAGAATGTATTGATTCACAATAGCAGTCTTGTTGTCTGTTGACCTGTTTCAGTAAGTTCAATTAATATTTATACACTGTTCTTCACTCTACTGATGGTGAGGCAGCTTTTGCTTGAAACGTGGCAGCCTGAAATATTGTGCTAGCAATTGACTCCATTAAAGGTTCACAAAAAGAGGTTCTGTGGATGTCTATTTTCGTTGGAATTCCCATGGTGGGGGCTGAACATACTTGTGAGTGACAAATGATTTGTGAGATTATTCTGGTTATTGGTTAGCATTTCAACTTGTGAAGGATTGGATTTTGTATACTGAAACTCAGTCCCTACATGAAGCACTCTTGATCCGTTGTCATGTAATTGCCACATTCCAAGTAAAAGCTACATTTGTCATGTCGGCCGCTTGACATGGATTTCGACTGCTGCCAAGAGTTGCTAAGCACCTAATTTGATTTATATTGCTACAAATCCTAGTTTTCTCAAGTGAGACTCGAGAGAGACCATATGAAATTAACACTTTCAAAATACATGAGAAGCGCTCTCCTTGTGCTTGAAGCAGGACAACATGCAAAGGATTCAAGGCACGATGGAGTATTGGTAGTTGTATGTATAAAATTGAATTCTGCTAGTGTCATAAATTTCCAAAGCAGTTTCAAGGCGCTTACACCTGATATTACAAAAAGCATCCTTTTGTGCCCCTTTTGCCTAAATGATGAGGATTCTGGAAATCTTTAGAAGGCCTTATTTTTAGATTGCAACCCGTCAATAACCTCAAAGGAAGCCAACTTTTGTGTCTTAAACAGCATAAGAAAACAGATGCGCATGGTGAGCTTGTGGATCATGGCTGTTTTGTTATTCATGTCCATCCAAAAAGATGGTCTACAAAATTAAGTATTGATAGGTGCAAATATTAGATATCTCAATAATAATTGCCTGCCTTACAAGTTGGAAAGGGTCAAAATGCAACAGGGTAGAATTACATGCTCAATTGAGTTACGCATTATGTCCTTGTCCAGGTCTTGTTAGAATCATGTCTTGTGGTTTCTGAAACCATTTACACGACTTGTTGACACAATACACTTCCTGCTTTTCTTAAGTATCTCAGCTCTCTGACACACACGGAAGACCTCAAGTATGAAAGTCACTGAAACATAGCTTTCTTAAAGTTGCACTTTTTTCTTACCAAGAGAATTGGCCATGACATACATATTAGTGCTATTTTCAAGCTATTCATATCACATTTGTAGCATTCTCTCAAGCATTGTGAATCTATTCAAGGAAACCGTCTGAACACGAAGCTGCACAAACTAGGAGCTTGCATTCTATAAGACAAGAACACCAAGAGCACCAGAAGTGATGCTACACATCATATCGAACAGACCACCTCAGATGGCTCTCACTTCTGCATCAGCATAATATCAGACCACAGCAAACTCAAAGAATAGATGCTTGTGAACTTCAAACAGATGACCACTCCAGGTAATGGGAAACTACTACATATAAACTACTGGATTTGTTGATTTTGCTTGAACAGGAACCAGTTTTCCTTAGTCATTGGTTGTATCGACTTGAATCCTACAAATTGTTAGCCCACAATCCTCCACAATTTTATTTCGCACATTGTTACAGAGAGCTTGGAATGTGCATTCTAGAAAGAATAGTAGGGTCGAAACACTCTTTGTTGAATAAAGAGCATGAAGCCATGTTGGCTTGTGGCCAGCTCATACTGCGAGGACAATTATGGCAATAATGAGTGCTGCTCCAAAGATCATATTCAAGAGCCTGATGCCATGTTGGCTTGTGGCCAGCTCATACTGCGAGGACAATTATGGCAATAATGAGTGCTGCTCCAAAGATCACAAGCAGCAAGCAAACCTGCAAGACAAAAACTTGTGGATTGAAATAATGAGTTTAGCCAATGTCATTTTTATGAAAAGGAAATATGAAACATTTACCAAAGAGGAGCTGGATTTCTGACTATCAGCAGCCTTTGAAAGCTGCCTGTTAGCTTGAACTGCAGCTGAATGAGAGCTCCCAATATTCTCCTCGATGTCATCTTAGAAAAGGTATGGATTTCAGGAGAGCAAAAAGCATGACATTTCAGGCACAACATCTACAACCGGAGACAAATCTCACTCACCAATCATTACGCCTTGTTCATGGACTAAAACAGAAAGATCTTTGAAAATCTCATGGACTTCTACTATTTGTTGCTGTACTGCTTCAATTCCTTGACTCCGCTCCTCTATCAAAGCCTCATTGAACAGTCTTTCATTGTCCACTGCAAGCAATTCTTGCCTGCATGGTGAGTTTGGAAATCAATGAACTGCCGATAAACAGTGTCAAAGCTTTAAAAATAAAAAACAAGCAAACCCAATACCTTCTATGCTCAACCAACAAAGCTTGTTCCTCTTCATTACTCTGTTCTGCCAAAGTTCGCTGACCACCACCGTAACTGTCAATGGAAATAAGTGTCTCAATCACGAAGAGTTCACAAGGTTTGTTTTTCTTCCTGTGACACTCAGGGCATCCTTTTTTGATTCAAGAATCACCTGGAAGATACTACCACTTGTGGAACGAATGGTTTGTAGCTTGTTTCAAGCTGAGCAGCAGCCCGTTGCACGCTCTGAAATTCCTTTATTACAGCTTGAAAGTCCTTGGCAAGCTTAGCATTGGCTATCTGCCTGCCACGCTGTAATACAGCATTCATTTGGAGGCTTAATAAAATAGCTTATTACAAACTTTGTTGTTCGATGCGAGATAATCTCATAGTCATAAAACCCTTACATTGACTTTGTTGGCATGATCACTTTCACAAACAGCCTTTAGTGTTGCAGATGTCTCTTCTGTCAAGTTTCCAATATGCTGCCTTATATTGTGTCTGTAACAAAATCATATCGAAGCAGTAAAGCACCTGTGAAATGCTCAAGAGAGCTTGCATGCAAGAAAATAGCCTGCTACACAGACCTTTTTAGGCAGAGTTTTATGCATCAGATATGAGATTAATCACTTGGTGTTGCAAGCCCTATAGAGAAGGTGAAGTGTAGACACTTTCAGCAGACCAATATCCTTGCTTTAAAGGTTTGACACCGATAGGGCACCTGTGTGACTTGCAGGGAAGCTATCACCCCCTTTAAATGTTAAAATCAGCGGTGTGTTGATGTTGCTGATAATGTGGTTTTTCCCTGATTGTGAGCTGAAATGATTCTAATTGTATCTTATATTCCATAAACTCTTAAGACTCTCTAAGAATTTTGCAAAACCATGACATGTGGTCTGTAGAATGCACATTCAAATGGTACCAGAAATTTTACAATTTGTCCATTTTTGCATGATATAGGCCAGCACACTGAAGAAGATAATTCGAAGAAGGTGAAAGAAGAGGCTTGGTAAGAAAATCTCAAATGTTATCGATGGTAGCACAGTACCAAACAATCCTCAATGTAATCCAAACATAAACAGCAATACATTCCCAAACAATAGGGTTAAGTACTAAGCACTTCGGGAATCTGAGTAGAAGAGGATAGAGGTAGATAGTGAATAATTTTGTGCATATGAATTTTTCTTTTTAAATATCAGATCCAATGTTTATGAATGAAAAGGTTGATTTCCCAGTGTGATGCACCATGATAAGAATTTCCTGTCGTCTGAGCAATCGAATAGTAGAATAGTTACCGGACGCAGTGCAAAGCACAAGTTATGTTGTTTTTGATTTCTGAGTTAATGTTTGTCTTCACGTGAGGATGTCCAGGCAAGTGTGCATGTGTAGCTTATACATCAGGCTAACCTTGTGGTGAGTTGTGCAAGGTTAGAACAGCTAGAGTTGCTAAAATAGGCCAAAGGTGTCATTTTGATGTCCAGGGTTTAAATCACAAGGTCAAAATCACCTAGTGATTGTAAAAAAAATGACTTCACTTCTTTGCTTCTTCCCAAATGATAAATACTCTCTCCCATACCTTCTCTCCATCACATACCTTGATAATTCAAATCGACCTCCCCTCACTTGCTTATATACGTGGGTCAATTGTAGAAATGAAGGCTCTCTCTTTTTTTTTCCGCTTTCCCCCTGAAGAAAAGCATACATAGCTGACATTCCATTACTCGATTCCCCCCCCCCCTCTCCCCCCCTAAAGTGCCCAAAATGGTGTCTACCAAGGTCACATGAGAAGCCCATAGGCAATTACAAAGGCTGATGGCAAAAAACATAAAAACTGAAAATACATCAGGGGAAAAAACCCCTCCTAGTGAGGGTAAAATGCGCCTTGGCAACTACTTAGGTGGAAGGACAAAGAGGGAGAGGGTATCCACCAAAGCCTATGAAAGATAGGCACTTCAAACTGCTATGAAGAGGAAAACCACCCAAACAGGTATGGGGCGTAACTGAGAAGCCCTAGACAACATCAAAAGGCACGTTGAGAGGAGACCATTCCATAGGAGGGTGAAGAATGGGAGAGAAGAGGCTGAAGAGGATGACCAAAACTACTGCCACGGAAAGGCGCCCATCCAGAAAAAAGAAAAAGAACCACCAGTGAAAAGCCATGAAGGGAATCAAGGAGACCATTGTCACCAGGTAGCTGCTAATAACCACTACTTCAAGAGGGAGCCGGAAAAGTCGCCGTCATAAGCCAACGGAGAAAACACCTGCAGAGCAAAGCATGAATGAAGAGGAAAAACCACCAGTGAAGTGCCATGAGGGAAATCGAGGAGACAACGGCTCAACCACTAATAAGCACCATCGCATAAGGGAGCTAACAAGGTCGGCATTGAAAGCCAGTACAGCAAACACCAGCAAAGTGAAGGGTGACTGAAGGAAGAGCAGTAACAACGTGAAGAAGACCACCAGTTCAAAGGCAAAAGTAGAGGCTCTCATCACGGTCAAACGCATCAAATTGCTGTCGTTGGGGGGAAACACCACACTGAAGACCCCATTGCAGCCACCCTTGCCAGAGGACAGACTAACTGAAAAGAACAGACTCAAATACATTCAGCACTTCAAAAGAACTGAACACAGAGAGAGAAAAGAAAATCCATGCGGTAGACACGGAGTGGCAGAGTTCCACTCCTAGAAAGCACCAACCTCAAAACCCTCGTGCCCCTTTCAATATATCTTTTGTAATGCTTCGAAAAAATACAATTGTTGGGGCTCTGCTCTGCTTCCACTAAACCTGGAATGCTAGAGCCCCCCCATGTTACATATTTAAAGGCCCTTGGCCTAAAAGCAACTTCCAGTGAGAAGCTATTGCTCCCAAAAGCCCTTGAGCCAAAATATGATTCTGCGTTTTGCAGCAGTTTGTACAGTGCCATGTCAGCCTAGCCCGCGATTACCACTGCGTCTGTACAGTCATGCCACAATAGCACTTCCATGTTTTAGGGATCTGTGCTCTGATTGTTGAGGGTTGCGACCCTAACCTATTGGGGGTGCCGCATCAACATACTTGTGATCTACCCCCCTCTTGAACGAAGAGTAATCGTCCGTGATTAGACATAAAAACTCAATCCGATTCTTTAACAGACACTGCCTTTATGCATACATGCCAATGCCCATCATTACCAAACATCACATTCTCTAGCATGCATTGCACCATACAATTCCACAATCAGATTTTCATCTAGTCATCTCATCCGCATTGGAGCTCTTAGTATTCCGGCGTGGCAATGTTAGCCATCACACCCAGTTCGTGTTTATCTTTAAAGGTGCGTCTCAGAGCACTAAGATCTTCATCTATTCATCTCATCCGCATCGGAGCTCTTCATATTTCGGCGTGGCAATGTTAGCCATCACACCCAGTTTGTGCGTAACTTTAAAGGTGCGTCTCAAAGCACTAAGATCACATACCTAGGCAACCTCATCCAATTTGGACTTATTGATGCACAAGATTCATATGCTTCACAAAATGCTTTACAAATGACACAGAGTTCACATGTGCAAACATATAACATAAAACATCCAGATTCAACCAAATGCTCCTCAGACCGAAGTCTGCGTCGTTTAGAGGGTTGCAAGCACACCTAAACGCCAGACCAAAGTTTGCGTCGTTTAGAGGCCGTATACAACCAAACGCTCTGTTACACGATTGGACACTCCAAGTGTGAAATCAATAGCAACACACAAACAAAAACTTCAAAATCACTGAACTTTAATATATATATATATATATATATATATATATATAGAGAGAGAGAGAGAGAGAGAGAGAGAGAGAGAGACATGGCCTAGCGTAGTTCTGTGCCCAGAGGTATTCGCCTATAAGTCCAGCACCTTTCGGTATTTATTTTTATATTAATGCTTGAGTATTTATTTTTATATTAATGCTTGAGCAAAGTACAAAGTCCGCGGATCCTCTTTGCTCAGTGCTCCGAGACAAATCTGAGGGGGAAGAGAGGCCCTAGTTACAATTTATAGACCCATGGCCTTCTAAAAGTAGTACATGAAAAGCTTTAGGTTCTATAAGCTTCTCAAGCCCAAAAGCGCTCTAGGTAGCCAGCGTAAATCATGGAAATTCAGTGCCACGTCAGCAGCTAGCGCGTTTTGCACGCATCTATACAACTTGCCACGTCAGTAGTCCTCCGCAATTTCTGGCCGTCCGTACAGCTCTGCCACGTCAACACTCTTTACGCATTTAAAAATAATGCCTTGTGTCCCTTGGGCCCCATGGGAAGGGAGCCCCATAAGTTGGAACAACTTATATCTGTCACTTTCCATTTAATCTCGTCTGGGTGGACATGGCACGTCATCATTTTACGGCATACCCCCCTCTTGAAAGAACTATAATCGCCCTCGATTATGCCTACAAAAATCAAGCCACAAACTAGTTCAATAGACACCAATTCTAAGTACCGATGCACTAGACGACACAAATCCAACACTTGCACAAAGACGACAGTCACTGAACATCCACATCACATTCAAATCAAATCACATAAAGTCCATTGAGATCTTGGACTATGATCTCTTAGGAACGTGTTTAAATCGCATCTAAACCCACACCGGATCTCACTCATGTCAGATTTACTAATTCTTATTGCTATCATGTCCGATCTCAAGACCGAAATGCTGCAATCATTTCGTCTTTCAAATGCACTCAGACACGACTCACATGAGAGAGCACACACAGCCGTGATGACATATCTTTCATATTCATATGATATCCAAGTTGACGTGAAAATTTTCTTAAATTTTAACCATGTCCCATGTCATGAGGACGTGGCAACTTGTTGGTTTCTTTTCTATGATTTTTTCTAAAAATTTTGAGACCCTCTTTTTGAAGTTGCAAATGGCCGGACATTGTATGGCCAGTGTAAAACGGTAGTTTCACACGCGGACGAGAAGTTGGTCGGCACTGGAATCCGCGTAATAAAAGGGTGTCTAGGCTCCATTTAGGTCCCCTCGCCGCACTTAACAAGTTGGTGGATACTAGGAAATTAACTCAATAAAGGCACAATGCTAAGGTGGGGTCACCAAGAGAAAATCACCCAAGAACTGGGCTACATTGCATTTTTGGACGTGGTCCCAGTGGTGAAAGATGGTCAAATGACCAGTGAGAGTCCAACGGAAGCATCTCCTAAAATTTAGGAAACTACTATTTTGGGCCATGAAATCTGTTCGCGTCATTAGCTCCAGAATGACAAGAGGAACATTTTATTACTCGGCTGCTAAGTCAACTGACAACCGGTTGAGATATTTTTAGACCAGAAGGTACAAAATGGAAAACCATGCATGAGTGCCACTTGGCACATTTTTGGGCATTTTCCACCTTGAGAGAGAGAGAAGCGTTGAAATAAATGTAGGTGTTGCCATTTTCATCCGAATGGTGTTAATGCAAGTACCAAAGCTATTGTGTAAGCTTTCCCTCTCATGTACAATGTAGTGCAAGAAGTGATGTCCTGCACACTCTACACTGCTCTCTCTTTCCCCTCTGTGCAATTATGTGTGCTCCACAAGAGGGCTCTTCATTTGACCTATGTATAGTTGTGTGGTTTTATGCTTCTATGCCGAGGCAAGAGCCTCTTTGAGCAGGAACGGGAGTAGATAACTGCTACTCCAAAAGCAGGCACCGGTGAGAGTGATAACCTCATCTTACAGGTGCATTTTCAGCGCTGATTATGCGTTGTTTTTGGATTGTTTTGCAGTTGTATGGATGCCAGAAGCATTGGGAACAATGATCCATTGTAAGAGGACAGTTCCGGGAGTGTTTAAGGCTGAAAATAGGGTGAAAGCCAAAGTCTACCGCCCTACGGGCCGGTTTCATGGTTCCGTCGCCGGGACAGAATCACTTTTTCCTTGTTAGGTGCAGCGGAATGAATGTTGTATTTTCTCAAGATTAGTGATCCTTATTGCTCAAGGTTCCTTTTAGTTCTTAGGGAAAGAGAGAGCTTTCCGTCTGTAGAGTGTTGTGGTCACGAACAAAGTGAGTGGATATTGTGCGTGCAAGTGAATGAGACTGAGAGAACGAGAGAGAAGAGATACGACACCGAGAGGTTGTAAAACCCTCCTCCGAAGGCCCCACTCTCGTCGGCGAGAGTGGTCTATGTCTTGATTGCACAAAGGTGTACAATGCGTATGCAATGGACTATGCAATTTGGTCTATGCCGATGACGACGACGACCTCGACGACGACGACGATGACGATGACGACGATGACGATGGCTGAAATCTGAGATCTTCTAATTGCTGAATTTCGGGACTGTTTCGGTGGCTGAAAATGACTGTTTTGGCTGCGTTTTCTTGGCTGAAAAATGAGGTTTCTTAGGGCTGAAAATTGATGGTCTTTATGGGCTGAATCTGCTACACTTTAGGTGAATAATGCCGGTCTTAATTTGCTGCTGAAATCCAAAAACGACAGGGGCTGAAATTGGTCCTTCTGTCGCCGGGGTTCTACAAATGCAAAAACACTAGGCTGATCTGCTGTGTCGTGATGACGCCGGGGCTGATCTGCTGTGCACAAATCGCCAAGGCTGATCTGATGCAAAAACCCTAGGTCTTCTGTGGAGAAAACGCCAGAGTAGTCGCGGGGGTTTGTCTTGCTGAGAAGTTGCCTGTTGAGCAAGGTGCTCTTGCTGCCTCTTCTGCCATTTAGTGCTAACTTGGGTTTGCTTATATAGAAACTTAGCAAAATTGCCCTACCTACTTTTGTAGGAAAGTCACTTAAAAATAATAAGTGAAAATCCCAATAAATAGGAAAATAGGCTAAATGCACTGGAAAATTCCCCTAACTGATGCTAATGGATTCTGATGGGAATTCCGATGGTCATGCTGTGTGCAACCGGAGGATATGCATCTATGCTAAGTGACTGGGCATAAACGCTAGGTCTTCTGTGGAGAAAACGCCAAAGTAGTCGCGGGGGTTGGTCTTGCTGAGAAGTTGCCTGTTGAGCAAGGTGCTCCTGCTGCCTCTTCTGCCATTTAGTGCTAACTTGGGTTTGCTTATATAGAAACTTAGCAAAATTGCTCTACCTACTTTTGTAGAAAAGTCACTTAAAAGTAATAACTGAAAATCCCAATAAATAGGAAAATAGGCTAAATGCACTGGAAAATTCCCCTAACTGATGCTAATGGATTCTGATGGGAATTCCGATGGTCATGTTGTGTGCAACCGGAGGATATGCATCTATGCTAAGTGATTGGGCATGCACGGTCTACGAATAGACTCACGAAAGTGCTAGATCACTGCTAATCTAACTTGATCGGACTGACTGAACCCTGCTGTGGTGTAAGCTTGTTCACGGACACATAGGGTTGGGATGTGTCAGGTGACATCCCCTCCTTTTCAAAGTGAGGTACTAGTACCGAACTGTATGGCGTCGAGGGAGATCGCCAACAGCATCCGGAATCCTGGAAGTCCCCTCTTTGCCGGCCCACTCTGATGTGTGGGTCGTGCGGTACTTGAACTTCATAAAGGTCTGCAACGCTTGCTTCTTTGGGCCGCGCCGAAAGCGACACAAAGTCTTTTGTGGCTCCTTCGATGCTTCAACTTCGTCTAGAGTCATGCTTCTGTCGTCTTCAAGAATCTCCATGGTTGAAAATTCCTGAAACCATCTCCAACACAAAACCATGAACATACCCATTCCATGTAAAGTGAAGGAAAAAAATATTGTCTTCTCTAAAGACTGTGTATGCAATGTAGATGAACATAGAAACGGAGTGACAACCCGTTCATCAAACACATGCAAACAATGCGATCGAATCTTTTCTGTTTGATCGAAATCAATCAACTGTGGCAAATCACAATGGAAATGCCCATGCTTGGTGCTCATACAATCATGTGATCTTTCGGAACTTGTGTCATGCCAAGGAAGAGACATGGAATGCGACTTCCTTACATACAAACTTTTCAGCTTTTCATGAACAATCCGCATACATTCGTGCTCATCCATGAGAGAAACGTACTCAACATACAATATGTCATGCCTAGTAAAAGGGATCAATCACATAACGATGCTGACTAAAATACAAGAAACCTTCACGAATGAAACACTTGAACAATGCGTGCGTATCAATCATGCGAACACATAATACTTCTTGTGAGGGTTCTTTGGACCAAGGCTCGAGAGCCAAGATCGCTTCTTCAAGCTCTATCGAATCTTCTTGTGGGGGTTCTTTGGACCTCGACTCGAAAGTCAAGATCGGATCTTCGTGATTGATTGAATCTACAATGAGGTTAGCTTCGCTAGAAAAAGCATCCACTAACACATCATCCTTGGGAACAATCACATCATCTTCATGCAACTCATCATGCTTGTGAGAAATCACATCTTGATCATGCAAATCATCATGCTTGTCATTGTCATCCAAATCATTGGCATCCAAATCATCATGCTTATCATTGTCATTCAAATCATCATGCAAGTCATTGTCGAGCAAATCATCATCATGCTTCACACAATCATGCAAATCCTGTGTGTCATGCTTGGGAGAAGAAGAGACTGAGAGAGTCTCCTTTT
Organism: Adiantum capillus-veneris; assembly: GCF_014529385.1. Classification (NCBI taxonomy): domain Eukaryota; kingdom Viridiplantae; phylum Streptophyta; class Polypodiopsida; order Polypodiales; family Pteridaceae; genus Adiantum; species Adiantum capillus-veneris. Next base: position 7,410,169 of record NC_140950.1, on the reverse strand, counting down.
CCCTATCCTGTTGAATCTGTGCCTGTATTCGAGAAAAGAGTCGCAACATCTCTTGCCTTATTTCTTTGTTCTCGCGATCAAACTTGGCTTGCATTTCTTTGTTCTCTAGATCAAATTCTGCTTCTCTTGCTTTGGCTTCCAAGCGTGCTTGCTCGCTCTCACGTGCTATGGTTGCCATTCTTTCTTGGTATTGGCGCTCTATGGCTGCCATGTCTTCTTCGTAGGCTTTTCTTTCTGCTTCTCTTTCTTGGTTTAACTCCTCCATAGGAGTTCGTGCAATCTTTGTCGTAGACGGGGAAGGGTCAGAAAAACCTCATGGTGGGAAAAATTCTTCTTTGCCTCTCTCATGCTCATCACCTCCAAGCGAAGTATCCATTCCGCTTCAAGTGATGACCATTCTGCAATCGTGGGTTCTTGTGGGTTCTTGGGGTCTGGGTTCTTAAGTTCACGAGGAACTTGGGTTCTTGAGGGTCTTGGGTTTTGAAGTTCACGAGGAACTTGGGTTCTTGAGGGTCTTGAGGTCCTTGATCCGTGAGAATCTAGGGTTCTTGAGGTTCTTGAGTCTTGAGGGTCTTGGGTTCTTGGGGTTCTGGAGGGTTTCTTTTGCTTGCAAATTGCGTTGGAGAAGAATCTTCTCTTCACCCGAGTTCTACCCTTTTCTGTGGGCGTATCCCTTGGCGGCCTTGCGCTCACACCAAGGTTGCTTTTTCCCACCTCACGTCGATTGGCCGGCCGCTAAGTGCACGGTCCGCTCTCAATGAGTGAAAAGAGACACAAGGGGAGGCTAGACAAGCCCTTCTTTCTTGGGATTCCTGTCACTCTTCAACAAAACACGATTAGGAATCACCACGCCCAAGTAAACTTGGGTTCGTGCGATCACAACAAGCAAAACAAAATTCTTGTGGTTCTTGTGGTTCTTTCCTTGAGTAATGCAGAACACTTCCAAAGCTCTGATACCAATGTTAGGTGCAGCGGAATGAATGTTGTATTTTCTCAAAATTAGTGATCCTTATTGCTCAAGGTTCCTTTTAGTTCTTAGGGAAAGAGAGAGCTTTCCGTCTGTAGAGTGCTGTGGTCACGAACAAAGTGAGTGGATATTGTACGTGCAAGTGAATGAGACTGAGAGGAGAGAGAAGAGATACGACACCGAGAGGTTGTAAAACCCTCCTCCGAAGGCCCCACTCTCGTCGGTGAGAGTGGTCTATGTCTTGATTGCACAAAGGTGTACAATGCGTATGCAATGGACTATGCAACTTGGTCTATGCCGATGACGACGATGGTGACGACGACGACGACGTTGACGATGGCTGAAATCTGAGATCTTCTAACTGCTGAATTTCGGGACTGTTTCGGTGGCTGAAAATGACTGTTTTGGCTGCGTTTTCTTGGCTGAAAAAAGAGGTTTCTTAGGGCTGAAAACTGATGGTCTTTACGGGCTGAATCTACTACACTTTAGGTGAATAATACCGGTCTTAATTTGCTGCTGAAATCCAAAAACGCCAGGGGCTGAAATTGGTCCTTCTGTCGCCGGGGTTCTACAAATGCAAAAACGCTAGGCTGATCTGTTGTGTCGTGATGACGCCGGGGCTGATCTGCTGTGCACAAATCGCCAAGGCTGATCTGATGCAAAAATGCTAGGTCTTCTGTGGAGAAAACGCTAGAGTAGTCGCGGGGGTTGGTCTTGCTGAGAAGTTGCCTGTTGAGCAAGGTGCTCTTGCTGCCTCTTCTGCCATTTAGTGCTAACTTGGGTTTGCTTATATAGAAACTTAGCAAAATTGCCCTACCTACTTTTGTAGGAAAGTCACTTAAAAATAATAAGTGAAAATCCCAATAAATAGGAAAATAGGCTAAATGCACTGGAAAATTCCCCTAATTGATGCTAATGGATTCTGATGGGAATTCCGATGGTCATGCTGTGTGCAACCGGAGGATATGCATCTATGCTAAGTGATTGGGCATGCACAGTCTACAAATAGACTCACAAAAGTGCCAGATCACTGCTAATCTAACTTGATCAGACTGATTGAACCCTGCTGTGGTGTAAGCTTGTCCACGGACACATAGGGTTGGGATGTGTCACGTGACATTCCTCAAAAAGTGAGCCTCGGTTGGTTTGGTGAAGACTTTGTACAGAGTACAGGAATGCGGGATTAGACTATGGTCGACAAAGGGAAGGGTATTATCGAAGAGGGTTCCTCTTCGAAGGACAGGCAAAAAATTCCTTTAGTGTTTGAGGTTGGCGAGAGTTCACGGCCACCTCGGTCTGTACCTCTTGTTGATGTGAATGTTTCCCCAGTGCAAGGCATTATGACTGGGCAACTTGAAGATGATGATGCGTTCAGGACTCAGTTAGTTGCCGCTGTGAACGTGTTTTCTCGACTGGTACAGAACCCAAGGTTTATGGAGTTTTTGCAAGCGGCACCAGTGCCACAGTAGTCACGGCAACTCACACAACCCGTGGAGCCTGTTGAGGCTCAAGCCCAAGTACTTCATGCGTCTCAGCAGGAGAGGGAGCACTCGCATGTTTAGAGTCAAAGGCTTCAAAACAGGTTCCTTTCGTCCATGAACAAGCGGTTAGGACGCCTATTTTATAGGCTTTGCCAGTTCGGCCCGCCACATTTCCAAGCCCGCATGTTGCGTTATAGGGGCAACAAACCAATTTCCAAGCAATGCATTAGGTTTTTCCACCACCCACGGTACATCCTGGGTATTTCGCGAGTGGATCAGTGTTCGAGAGTATGACTGGTTATGCGCCTGGAAACCAGCATTATATGCCAGGAATAGTGTTTGGGGGTATGCAAGGCATGATGCCAAACCCCATGAATGGTAGCATCGGCATGCAACAAGGCTTTCAGAGCAACCAGGGCCAGTTTGGGAGGTGCCAAAGGGTAATTTTGGCATGGTTGGTTTTTCTGGACAGCAGTCAGATATGGCACCTATGACGCAAAATATCAATGGCCAAGACGCACCGATGATCCCTATCATAGTGCCCATGTTGCAGGCAATTCACTGTGACAATTTGGGGGCACTGGAGAAACCAAAAGCATAGAAAGAAGGTGGTGCAACTGTTAAGTTTGAAACTTTCAGCGGCTTTGAGGATAAGACAAAGGCTCTCACTTCCTCTAGCAGTATGATACAACTTATGCGGGGGGGAATTTTACAAAGGCCTCCAAGGTCAAGAAAGCTGCCACCTTCTTGAAAGGCAACGCGCTTACATGGTGGACGACCCTCTTGATGCAAGGACAGGCACCCGCCACATGGATATACTTCAAGCAAATGTTTGCATCTGCGTGGCTGTCAAATGAATTTGAAGCCGGTGTCATGACGGATTGGCACCAACTCACTGCGGCTACTTGCAAGAGCCTACATGAGTACAATAGGAGGTTTTGTAAATCATTGCTCTCAGTAACCTCCTACAGGTTCGTGCCATTGACAGAGCAGATAGAGAAGTATTGTTGTGGGTTGCCTAAAGGGCTTCGAGATTACTGTACAAAGAACAGAGTGGCTACCCTCACCAACTTATGAAAGTTGCCGACACTGGTCTTGCCTTGTTGAAGGGAGAGGACAGCGGATTTCCGGGCAACGTAAAAGGCAAAGCGGCTCCTGAAGCATCACAAGGGTCAGAAAAGGACAACAAGGATAAGGACTCAGCAGGGACTTCTAGAGTGCAGGCAAAGAAGCCAAAAAGGAAGCCTTCCGTGCGCAAGTAGCTCGAGGAAAAAAAGGTCTTGATGGCTGAAAATAAATGCTTTTTATGCGAGCAGCCTGGTCACTTTACTGCAGATTGTCCACAAACGAAAAGGCCAGATGATTCGGATGATAAAGAAGATAAGAAAGGAAAGAAGCCTAAGCCCATGGCAGGTTTGGTGCCAGATGTGGTGGGTGATAGGCCAAACACAGATGCCAGTGAGTTATGCAGAGCATGGGGTAAAGTCATAGATCAGATGGCACTCATCTTCTTTGATCCAGGTGCCAAAGCAAACTTTATCTTACCAGAGTTAGCTATGAAGTTGGGCATCAGAGCTGAAGAGATGGGGTACACAGCAGAGGCAAGGTTGGCATGTCCTGGCTACTCAGAGTTTGTTACTCCTATCATTGGAAAGTTGCATTTGCATATTTAGTCGTATGTGGACACAGAAGAATCATGCCATTGGAAGGGTGCGATGTGCTACTGGGAATTCCGTGGATGTTCCGAACACATGGCGTGCTGGATGTCTGCGACAAGGCGATCACCCTTCAACATAGGGGCAAAACTGATGTTTTGAAAGTAAAGCTTAAAGGGGAGTCTATCCCTACTGTATCTGCTTCAACTATCACTTCTGTAATTCAAAATTATCTTTCTGTGTACTAGATCTTTGCAGGTGATGTTTCAGATAATTGTCAGTCAAATTTATCTGTGTTAGATAAAGAAAGGTCATCATTTTTGTGAGAGTTTAGTGACTGTTTTTCTGATTCATTACCGTTGCAATTACTGCCGGAGAGGCCTGAGGACCATGCGATAGATTTGGTGCCAGGGTGTAGCCCAGCGAACAGACCTCCTGAGTCCCTACAGGGTTAGTGTGGCGCAACAGAAAGAGATTAGGGCCAAGTAGAGGATCTTTTAGAGAAGGGGCTGATTCAACCTAGTTCTTCACCTTTATGCTCCCCACTGCTTTTAGTGCAGAAGAAAGATGGCTCTTCGCGCATGTGTATTGACTACCGTGCGTTGAATAAGAATACTATCAAGAACAGGTTTCCTATCCCAAGGATTGATGATATTCTTGACCATTTAGAGAGTGATGCAATTTTCAGCAGGATAGACCTCAAGAGTGGGTACCATCAGATTCGTATAAGGCCAGAGGATGTGCAGAAGATTGTGTTTAGAACGACATTTGGTCTTAAAAATGCTACTGCCACGTTCAATAGAATGATGGACAGGATTTTCTGCTCGCATCAAAAGTTTGTTGGCACATTCTTTGATGACATGATAGTCTATTCGAAGAATGAAGAGGAGCGTAGACGTCACTTGACCATTGTGTTCGGAGAGTTACCCAGTCACAGGTTTCTTATCAATCCTAAGAAAAGTGAATTCTTCTTGGAAGAGATCCACTTTCTTGGCCACATAGTGTCAAAGGATGGTGTTCGAATGGATCCCGCAAAGGTTGAAGCTATTAAGACATGGCCAGACTTAAGAGACTGTGCACGATGTCCGAAGCTTCTTGGGATTGTGCTCATACTTTAGAAGGTTTATCAGGAATTTTGCAGAGATAGCTTCACCTCTTCACGCTTTGCAAAAGAAAGAGGTCACTTTCAGATGGACCCAAAAACACATTTCAACTTTCAGTCTCTTAAAGGAAAAGTTGACTCAGATCCCGTGATTGTTTTACTAGATCTCAGCAAGTCATTTGTGGTCCAATATGACGCGTGTGGCAATAGCATTGGAGCAGTGCTATGCAAGATGGTCAGGTAGTAACTTATGAGAGCACAATTTTGCAAGGGCCAGAGAAGACTATGCAACTCTATGAGAAAAGAGTTATTGGCCATCATTTATGGCTCTCTAGCTGGAAGCACTACCTGTTAGGTGTTGAATACGTTGTCCAGACAGACCATCAGACCTTGCGATACTTCTTAACACAGTCAAAGTTATCCGAAAAGCATATGCGATGGGCAAACATTCTTTCTATGTTCCACTTCTAGATTATGCATGTGGAAGGCAAGAAGAATGTGGTGGCTGATGCGTTATCAAGGAATCCACAAATTTCAGCTGTGTCAATTCCTTATCATCATGAACTTGATGACATGAAGAAACAATATGCTACAGATGAAGACTTCGCAACGATTTTTGAACAGTTGCAAGAAGGGCAACATCATCAGCACTACCTCCTCAGAGACGGTTTTATGATGATGCATGGCAGACTTCGTGTCACTCAGTCATTGCAACACAAGGTCATGGTAGAAAGTCATGTCCCACCGTATGCAGGGCATCGTGGTATAATGTATTGATGCGACAGTTGAAGCGATAGAGACATTCTTTTATTGGCCTACCTTGAAGAGAGATGTGGATGCCTTTGTGCGAACATGCGTGATTTGCCAAAAGGTCAAGTTTGACAAGCAAAAGGCACCAGGGTTGTTACAGTCATTGCCGATTCTGGATTAGCCATGGGAAAGCATTGCTATGGACTTTATCTTTGATTTTCCAAGAACGCCGACGCAGAATGATGGTATATGGACCATTATTTGCAGGTTCAGCACGCAAGCCCATTTTATTCCTATCCAAGAAGAAGATAAAATATGCCCAAATGGCACGGTTGTTTATGTACAATGTGTTTAAGTACCATGGCATGCCACAATCGATTGTTAGTGATCGTGATCCTCGCATGACAAGTTTGTTTTGGAGAGGATTGTTTGAGAACATGGGCAATACACTCAAGTTCTCATCTTCATTTCATCCGCAAATTGATGGACAATCAGAAGAGGCTAATTCTATTGTCTTGGATCTGCTGAAGTGTTATGTGTTAGATAACAAAGGCAAGTGGGAACGGTATTTGCCTATGCTTGAGTATGCGTATAACAATACAGGGCATTCGTCAACTGGCAAGGCACCTTTTGAGATTGTTGAAGGTGGCAAAAAGGTTCCTCCCATTTTGCATACAAAGGACAAGATCTTTGAGGCAGATCGATATGTCCAAAACATGGATGAAATGTATAAGAAAATTAAAGTTGTCTTAGAGAAGACTCAGGCCAAACAGAAAAGAGTTGTTGATCGTCACCGTCGTGAATTCTTGTTTTCACCTGGTGATTGGGTTCTATTGCAGTTTGAAAAGGCAAGGTTAAAGAAAACAAGGGGCAAGGAACGCCTGTTTCCTAAGCTCAGTATGCATTACTATGGGCCTTTTTAAGTGCTTGATAAGATCAGCTATATTGCTTACAGGCTGAAATTGCATGCGCTTGGAAGATTCATAATGCGTTTCACGTGAGTCTTCTAAGACCCTTCGTGGGTGATGTGCTAGAAGATATGCCAGATGAAGACCAGCTAGAAGTTGAGGAACTTGATGAAATTTTGGTTCCTGAGCAGATGTTGGCACATAAGGAAAGAAAAGTTACGGGACAAGTTGCAAGACGCTATTTGATGAAATTCAAGAACTATCCACCTATGGATCAGAGTCACCAATTGTATTGCAGCTTTACCTTGAGGCCTTTGGGTTACAGCCTACCTATGCCCTAACACAACGTGTGCAAAGGAGGGGTAATGATAAAGCTAGCACATCAAATGTACATATGGATTCAGTGTATAGAAGTGTCCATCGCTCTTAAAGTGTTAAATGTACAATGTTCACTTCTATCATAGATAAAAATGACAAAGTATGAAGGTCTCATTAAGTCATTTATATCCATGTGTTATGATCTTTCTTGCGGATACATGAAATAATAAAAGGGTGCTAACAACACAAGATCATCAATGGCATGTATTTATGGTATGCAATCGAGGACGTTTGTGATTTCAAGAGGGGGGTATGTCACGAGGACATGGCAACTGCTAACCTAGTTGTTGGTTTCTTTTGATGATTTTTATTTAATTTTTGAGACACTCTTTTTGAAGTTGCAAATGGCCGGACATTGTATGGCCAATGTAAAACGGTAGTTTCACCCGTAGACGAGAAGTTGGTCAGCATTGGAATCCGAGTAATAAAAGGGTGTCTAGGCTCCATTTAGGTCCCCTCGCCACACTTAACATGTTGGTGGATACTAGGAAATTAACTCAATAAAAAAGGCACAGTGCCAAGGTGGGGTCACCAAGAGAAAATCACCCCAGAGCTGGGCTACATTGCATTTTTGGATGTGGTCCCAGTGGTGAAAGATGGTCAAATGACTAGTGAGAGTCCAATGGAAGCATCTCCTAAAATTTAGGAAACTGCTATTTTAGGCATGAAATCTGTTTGCGTCATTATGTCACAAAAATACGAAATCCTAAACTGACTTTTAATTGAATTTCAAATATTCAAGAGAATTAGAGAGAGAGAGAGAGAGGAAAAGCTTGATACTTCATTGGGGATCAGAAGATGGACTGGTCTCCCCCATAAATAGATTATCTTTATTACTAAGGGAGAATCTTTACAAGCAAAACGGTGCAATAGCCCGTCCTCTATTCTTTCTTTTCTGCTTCTGATTTAGAGAGTGCGAAAGCTATTCTGTGGATACTGAGAGGATTTTCCCTTTGCAATAAGATTTTGGGAAGCTCTCAAAAACGAGAGTCTATCGTCCACAAAACTCAACGGAAGCTCTCAAAAATGAGAGTCTACCTTCCGCTAACTGTGTCCCTTTATGCATAATCATTCCTGCAACAAAAAAAAGGGAGAAACTCGCAAAATGCACGCACACATGCTTGCTGTAATTTTCTGCACATAACCTGAAAATGTTAACTGAGCACCTTCCAAAGCCGAAATAGAGATCTTTTTCGCGATGGAATCGCACCAAACTTTGTGTACACGTAATGTAGGTAGAGAAGAACTAGATTCTATGTGTATTTTGCTAAAATTCACCCTAAAAGAGATGATTAGGGGCTGAAAACAGAGAATTTACAGCCACCACACTCTACGAAAAGAGCGCCTGCTGCTGCGACTTCTCGCGATGAAACTTCACCAAAAGCTGGCTATGGCTATGAGAACCCTTGTTCTAGACAATGGGAGCACGAGGCCACCACATATGTCGCAAGGGACTGCTCTCAAGCTTCCAAGGAGGACTCCAATGCGAAGAGCATACTCACAATAAGGGGGGGTAGGAGCACTGCCAACACTGAGAAACGGGGGAGGAGGGGCTCTTATCAAGCCAGTAGGAAGAGAGAGAGTGTGAGAGTGAGAGTGAAAGAGCTAGTTTTGGATTGGTAAGTGTGCCACTTAGCACACTTAACTTAATAACTTAAAAACCTTTCAACTTTCACTTTTAAAAATTCGCACACTCTTAATGAAATGTGCAAATTGAACCACAACTGCACACATAGATGCAACCAATGAAAATGTTAGCGCAATGCCGTACCGACACTGCTCTGGCATTACCCGTTCGCACTTGTCCGACCATTTGGTCCAACGCAAATCATTTAAAATAATTCAATTGACTTATCCTAAGGCCGTAAAAATAGTTCAAGCCTTAGGGTTATTGTTGTTCTAAGGACCCCATCTCATTCCTATGCTTGCACTAGCGCGCATAATTTTCCGAGCCTGAAATCTGAGGCTACTATCTACTCCTTCATTGGAGACCCGATTTCCCAATCACTACGGCTTCAGGGTATTTTCTGCTAGGGTCTCCCTGAGGTGCTTTGGCCCAAACTTGGGCGCACCTAAGGCCCCAGAACTACTAGATCTATTGTGATGTGCACATAACTAATTAGATAATTCTTTTCTCGTAAATAAATTAATTATTTACAAAGTCTGACATAGTTACATCCCTCTTGGTTCTAAACAGTTGACATCAACTGTAGAGCGTCAACATAACTATACAAGATGTCTGGGTAGTCCTTGAGATCGGACTCAGTCATCCACTTTGCATCTAAAGGGGTGTAATTCTTGAACTTGACTAAAAACTTTCGATGTAGGCTCCCAGACTTTAGTTGTCTCTCAGAGTGGTGTATTATCTGTTCAGGTTGAAGGATTTCCTCGATCTCTTCGACTTCTGGAGGATCTTCTTGTACCGGCGCCGCTAGAGGAGGTCCAACATATGGTCGGAGGAGACTTACATAAAAGCATTATGGATGCGCCAATGAGGAGACAAACCCAATCTAAAAGTCACGTCATTGACTTTATCTGTAATCTTGAAAGGGCCGTAAACTCTATGGGAAAAGTTTAACAACTTTCACTTTCCCTTTTCCGACCCGCTTTTTCAATCTAGCTTTCTCAAACTTTAGTAGGACATATTGTCCATTTTCAAGATAGAGATTCCTTCTGTGCTTGTCTGCTTTTCTCTTCTATTGCTCGAGTACGAAGAATCGATTGCTTTACTTGTTGATAGGTAATATCAATATTGCGCACAAATTCATCTGCGACGAAGATGTTTTCTTTGGTAGCCATAATAGGAAGTAAGAGTGGCTTCCCATAAATAATTTCGAAGGGAGCTTTATCAGTTGAGGAATGCATGGTATTATTATATGCAAACTAAACCAACGGTAAGTATTGTTCCCATTTGGATTGCTGTTCCGAAGCATAGCACTTGAGGAGGTCTAAAACAATGGCATTAGCGATTTCGCTTTGACCATCTGTTTGAGGATGATAAGCTGATGAAAAATCAAGCTTAGTTCCCAAGTTCTCGAACAATGCCTGGCAAAATAAACTAGTCATGCGAGGATCCCTATCGCTGACAATAGTCTTTGGTAATCCATTGTGTTTAAAAATCTGGGTTAGAAATATTCTAGCCATGTGATCAGCCTTGATCGTCTTCTTAACTAAAATAAAATGTGCTTGCTTACTAAATCTGTCTACTATAGTCCAGATTGCATCATTTCCATTCTTGGATCTAGGAAGATCTGTAACAAAATCCATGGCAATACTGTCCCAGGGCGTGTTAGGCACAGGGCGTGTTAGGCACAGGGAGTGACTGAAGCTTACCATAAACTTTATGTCTGTCATATGTTACTTTTTGGCAGACTAAACACTAGCGTACATATTTTTAAATGTCCGAACGGAGTGTTGGCCAAAAGAAATATCTTTCGAGGGCACTAGTGGCAGCGGCAATTCCCCGATGCCCGCCATAAGGAGAATTATGTGCATCATCCATCACCTTCTGTCGTAAGGACTGAGCGATGAATATTGCTTGTTGACGATAGAGCGTATTATCCCTAATCGAATAAGGTGGCCTTGAGTGACCAGCTTGAAGATCTGCCCAAATTGTAAAGAAGTCTGGATCTTGAGGATACATCTCATTGAGAGATTCTAGTTCCTCATGATAAATTGTTGTCAATGCATTGATCTTTGGACGCCTGGAGAGAGTATCTGCAACTGCATTCTTTGTTCCAGAAGTATGTAAAATCTGAAAATGGAACGAAAGAAAGTTGGCCCATCTCATCTGCTTTTCTGTTCAAAAGCTTGTTTTTGCCTAGGTCCCCAATGGAATGGAATCCGCTTCTTTGTCAGATCATGGAGAGGATCTGCTTTGGCGGCAAAGGCTCGAATGAAGCGCCGATTATAGGAACAGAGGCCAAGAAAACTTCGTACGTCATGTACTGTAGTTGGCATAGGCCAGTCTACAACTGCTTGAATTTTATCAAGGTCCATTCTCACCTGGTTGTGAGATACTATATGGCCCAAGTAGTGAATTTCTTTTAGAAAGAACTCACTCTTCTTAGCATCCACAAATAATTTGTGTTTGCGTAATTCTTCAAACACTAATGTGAGATGCTGATAGTGTTCTTCTTCCGTCTCTGAGAAGATTAAGACGTCATCAAAGAAAACTCCTGTAAATCTTCTATAGGAGTGAAAGATTCTATCCATCATTCTGTTGAATGTGGCTGATGCATTAGTGAGTCAAAAGGCATCACTAAGAATTCATACAACCCGAAGGTTGTTCTAAATGAAGTCTTATGCACATCCTGAGGAGCTATGCGGATTTGATGATACCCGCTCTTCAAGTCTATACGACTAAAGACACTTGCTCCTTGTAACTTATCAAGAATGTCATCAATCCGAGGGATTGGGAATCGATTCTTGATTGTGATCTTATTTAAAGATCTGTAGTCTATGCACATGCGGAATGTGCCATCCTTTTTCTGTACTAGCAAGACAGGTGAACAATATGGAGAAGTACTAGGCCTATTAGACACTTCTCCAAAAGTTTGTTGACCTGTTTGAGGATTTCCTCTTGCTGCATTAAACTAACTCGATAAGGGGGCTGATTTGGAGGAGAACTTCTTGGGATCAAATCAATTGTATGATCCTCAGGTCGAGAAGGTGGGAGTTCAATTTGGAAGTTCGTCTGCAAAACAACCTTCAAAACTTTCTAATAACTTAAGTCTTTTTCGCTCTAAAAAGAAAGAAAGTTGTGAAGCGGACACGTCTCTCTCTCTTGCAAAAATCAAGTACGCTGAAACACACTTTTTCATTACTTTCTTGATTGCCATGTGATTGGCGATGGGGATACGCCAATCACCTGCATCCGCAAGTACAAGATATTCCTTTCCTTTATGATCAAAGGATAAAGTTTTCTGAACATAGTCAGGAATGGGATGCATCTTGTAGTGCGAAGGCATTCCCAAGATGACATCGCATCCTTCAAGTGAAGCTAATAAGAAAGACCCTTGATCTTTGTAGTTGTCGACCTTTAAATTCAACTTCCCTATGATTGGACTAGAGCTGGAGTTCTGCCCTTTGAAAACAGATTGTGCTTGAATAGAAACTCCAAAACGGTTGGACTGTAAATTCAAGTCATCAGCTAGCTTTGTAGAGATGAAATTGTCTGTATTGCCAGGATCAAACAAAATAAGAGCCCGTTGGTTGTTGATACTACCCATGCTTTGAGAAGAGCTCTTTCTTTTTCATCCTTGGTTGTATTCCCCTGTACATCTGGGACTGCATTAGAAGAGGGTGGTTGCGGGGTTTTGGTAGGGCAATCACCCTTCATATGTCCAATTTGTCCACACTTGAAGCATCTTCCTTTGCTGATGTAGGTTCTCAATTCAACACGAGAGAGATATTTCCCTTTCTTGGACTGATTTGGCTTTGCTTCTGCATCGGAGGCGGTTCTTTTCTTCTTTTGAGAAGAAGAAGTAGAGGTAGGCTGCTCATGGAGAGCCTTCTACTTGGCATGATAGTTGCTTTGCTCCATCTTCCTGGAAGTACCCTTGTCATGTATTCCATCAGCTATGCGAGCTGATTCCATAAGTATCTGCAAGTTACCTCTAGGGTAAAGCTTCATAGCCTTTTGCAAGGCTTCATACAATCCTGCTTCAAACTTGCGTATCTTCTCCAAATCTTCAATCTTCTTGAATGGAGTGACTTTCAAGAGAATGTCCCAAAACCTATCCACATAGCATGGAACAGTTTCGTTCTCTGACTGTGGGGGCAGCTGCAACTACGGTGTAGAGAGGGTCAAGTGAAGGGGCCATGATACCGAGGACGCCGCCAGGGCAGCCCCCACTCCTCTAGGTGGCTAAAATGTTCTCACGGAGTCAAAAGCAAGAAGCGCAAGTTAATTGATGTAAGGAGGAAGATCAACAAGGAGCAAAGCTTCTACCTCGGGATAACCAGCCTCATCTATAAGTGACATGGGTGGGGGGAGACGGATCAACGATCGAGGGATGCCAAACACACACGGGCCTCTTCTACACTGTTGGATGACGTGGACACCTGCATACACGTGGTAAATTCAGCTGATCGTACCATTATATCAATGAACCAAAGCAGGCATTGTCGGATAGGTCGCCTCTGTCACACGGCAGTAAGGTTCAATGGTTGAGTACTGCAGGGCGCCTCAGGATCAGACACACTTTTGGTTTGCCTCACCTCTCCCCACCTCGAGATCAGCACATCGCCTCATCGACATTGATCCTTGATTTACATCCAAGTCACTTATGATGAGGGATAGCTAGAGCCTTCACATATTTGTCAAGGAAAAGGAAACGACTAGAGGTATCACGTTCAATCTATCACTTCACGCATCCCAGATGGCATGATGAGCACAAATCCACAACGGCCTTGTTTACAGACGCATTTTCCAGAGAGGTTATTCTTCAGGCTCTCCGTTGAACAGCTACATCATGGTCACCGATATTCTTGTGTTGACGAACGTCCAAGCGACAAGCTCCTGGCACATAACGAAGGCTCGCAAGTGTTGTGTGTGTGTGTGTGTGTGTGTGTGAGAGAGAGAGAGAGAGAGAGAGAGAGAGAGAGAGAGTACAGTTTGAGGCGTAGTTGAGCGTTGTCCTTGGGGGTGCCGAGGGAATTGACAAGACGTCTGAAATTGGAGACGGCGGTATTAATCTGGAAGATAACGGCAGCTAAGGACTGGCGAGGATCTTGCTGCTGTTGTTGTTGCTCATCCCTTCTGCTCACCAACTCCTGGAAACTCATCGTCGCCCTCACTTGAGCCGCGCGCATGCTCGTAATGCTTTGAATGAGGAATTGAAATTCACAGGAAGCTGCTCACCAACTCCTGGAAACTCATCGTCGCCCTCACTTGAGCCGCGCGCATGCTCGTAATGCTTTGAATGAGGAATTGAAATTCACAGGAAGGAGGTACTTAGACTGGGTTCAGACTACGCGCCAGCAGGTCAGTCTGAAGTTCTGAACCCAAGATGTCAGATGTCAGTTCAGACTGCTCATGGGCCGTTGTGCACTCTCGACTATAAATGACACCGGAGAAGTGAAGGGATCCAGGGTGGATGCTTAATCCACCGTTGATTAAGTCTCATGGGACAAAAAGATTAGGGTTCCACCTACATCGCGGCAAACCTTTGAACGAGTGACCTCCACCTTCGAGGGTTGCGCTTAATCCAACTCGCCTAGCGCAACACACTGAAAGCAATGTGACTCTAGCCATATAAAATTCTTTCCCCCTCTAGTTGCGGTGATTGGACGTTACACCCAACTTGCTTTCTTGTCTCTCGAATGCACACTAAAGACCATACGTCGTTTTTGTCGCCTCTATAAAGCAAGCAATAGGGCTTGCATGGTTGTATCGAAAGGCTGCGGACACTTGTTGTCTTATGATTGAATCATCTTCACAATGCATGCTGACAAGTGCATGGAAGCTCATAGCGTCTGGGTTGGTGGTGAGCTGGGACCAAAAACATCTGCTAGTTTTTGGAGCAAATCAAGTTTTGCCAAGTCCTCAAGACACACCTGTGGGCTGATGCTCAAGCAACAACGTGTTGGTTGCCTATTGGTTCTAAAATAACGAAAACCCATTCGTCTCCGAGATTCCCTCCCCGAACCTCCCCCCTTCCTTGACCCCTCCCTCTTCCTCTTGCGCCTGCCCCGCCGCCCCTCATCCTCCTTGGTCGCCTGCATGTGCGTGCTCAAAAGCCGCTACCTAGGCTACAACAACTCTGAATTGCTATAGCACAGATCTAGACAGCAATCTCTCTCTCTCTCTCTCTCTCTCTCTCTCAACCTCTGTTACTTCATGCCGTAGCTCTCTTTAAATTTCTCTCCATGACACCTTTGTTTCAACTACCCAAGAATCTGGCTCAAGAGGCAGACATGCACGTAGGAGTCACACGTTGCTACACAGAGAGAGAAAGGGAGAAAGAGAACATGTGTATGTGTGTGTGTATGTGTGTGTGTGTGTGTGTGTGAGAGAGAGAGAGAGAGAGAGACATAGACCTGTTGCGCACGACAAACTAGGTATCTCTGTGTGCCTCAAGGTTTGCCCTGGAGAGAGAGAGAGAGAGAGAGAGAGAGAGAGAGAGACTCGAGAGAGAGAGAGATTCTTCCCTAACATCCACTCACGATCAATCTCATCATAAATTCTCTTACCCATGTCAGCATCATGCACCTCGCAGCAGCCACACACACACACACACACACAGCTGCCAGTTCAACAAGTAGTTCTCTTTTTTCCATTGAAATAGAGAGAGAACCTGAAAAAATTCTCGTCTCTTCTCTTTTAAAAAATGTGTACGTCCTATTGGTTCGAAATTGAGATGCGCCAACTTTATAGTGATTGTCTGCAGGCTTCGCAGGTTGGGCAAGGGGGGAGTGCCGTCCCAAAAGCGGAGTCGTTTGGGCACCAATTAGCGCCACCTCACGATCAACTTCTCTGTGTGTGTGTATGTGTGCGTGTGTGCGTGTGTGTGTGTGTGTAGCACTATTTCAATTATTCGATGATGTGCTCGTTGATCATTTGCAAGCAAGTACAGCTTCACGACGTCCGCGAACGATTGTGAAGCAACCTTAGGATCAAAGGCCCAGTAAGCAGGCTGCCCCATATTAAGGACAAACAATAAGGATTGTCGAGGCCCCGTGTAGGGATAGTCTACTTCTAGTGGTAGCATGGATCAACTGATTCGTCACTATCCGATTTGCCTCACTCGCAGCTATCCTTTTTCATTAGGCAGGGTGTGCCCGCTTATCGGTCATGTATTTTTTACACACTGACTCAAACATTTTCGTCGTGTTTTATATGTGCATCATCGGACTATTAAACACCAAGCTCATTGAAAAGAGCAGGATGTGGGCTCTTGAATGCGCCCCATACAACTTTCAATGATGTAACCTACAATGAGCACGATCGATCTTCATTTCAATGTCCTTAATATGGGGGTTTTAACATTAGTACCACTTTGACATTAAGTCATATTGTATTTCAATGAGAATTGTGAAATCAAAGTCAGGAATGTGGATCCACACGATCAAGATGGAGAGGAGATGGCAATAGTTGACTCACAATTCTGTAGAGAGATAAAATAGGCATAGGAGATAAAGTGTACTATAGAGTTATTGAAGAACATAAAGTTCAATGAGAGTTTTGCAATAAAATTCACTTTGTCACAAGAAGCAAGCTTTGTAATGAAGTTGAAGTTGTCATGGCACACACAAGAGAGCTAGCAAAAACTTGTAGACACACAAAAGGTACATAAAGGTTGACATCAAACAGCCAATACTTAACAAAACATGTAATTGTAGTAAACGACAAAGAGTGGTATTAAATACATAAGTCAAGGTAGAGGTTGACTTGATAAATGAGCAGGTATCTTGTTTGAGTTTACAAATCAGAAAAGACGGTTGCAACAAGCTACAAAAAGCCCCATGTGAATAGTTAAACTCTTCATCATGCCACAATAAAATCACACTATTGTAGACGACATAGTGCACTAACTACGGAAGTGCCATACAAAAGTATGATGGAGAGTTGGCATTGTCCCTTTGAGGATTATAAGTAATGAGATTCATGTCTTTCCTCGTAGTCGAGTGTGCAATCTAGTCTAATGCATATGCATGGGAATTTAAAGTGAAATAATCTACTTGGTAAGTTAGTAGTCTTGTAGATAATTTGTCGTGAATCTATATTATTATGTCATAGAACACACACAAGACAAAGAGGTTACGTCCTGCAATAAAAACAAAGAAAATAATTTCTAGTTGGATACTTTCTATGTACGTTTTAAGGGAAGAAACATATGACACAAGAATTTAAATAAAAGAAAAGCATTGAAGATACGAAGGTGGGTTTTCCATAATAAAAATGCAATGTGTTAGGATGGATTGTCTTCCATAGTCACCATCCAGGCATAAATATAGCATGGAAGTAAGGGCCATCAATAGTCTAGAAGGAGTACCTTATGACACTTGTTTGTGAATGATGATGGGTACGAAGTGACCTAACTTTTGGCTATATAAGAGTGCCCCAACCACCACTACTAAATAGCCTTCAAGAGTGGCCATGAAATTACATCACCCTTTGTGATCATCATAGTAGTTAGCACTATCATACCTTATGTACCCCCTACCTCCTGGGATCATACTAGCCTTTTACTTTTGTAGCATCAGGTGTGTCCCTATTACCATCCATGTTAACCCTACCCAAACTGCACGCAGCCACATTAATGGCCTCATTACACCCTTTAATGAGCTACATCTACCAAAAATGTCACAAAGATAGTCACGTACATGTGTAGTTGTTGTCTTCACAGTCTAAATACCATGCTTCTAGCGGTACTTATTGCTTACAACTTAGGTACATAGCCCACTGCGAATAGCTTTGTACACAATGGTGTCAAGGATCATAGCCCCTTGGATGTTGATACTTGGTGCCAATTAGTGCCTTAGACTTTACTTTTGTTGTACTCTCCCCTTGACACTGCAAGATATGTGCATCATGCATCACGTTCAATTTTTTAATGAAGCACAAATATAACTTATCCATCAATAAAAATCTCTAACCTTATGAGTAATAGGTTCACTTGAAAAAGTCTTCAATTCAAAATTCTTGCCTCCTTTGAGGAACTACGAGCAAAAGCAAAACATCAGTTAAACACTGCATACATGAAAATGTCTCAAATATTACCAAAAAAGTAGACAATGCATAGATTAAGTGAGTGCCTTACAAAAGTATGGTGGAGATTTGGCACAATGTCCCTCAAAGACTTAAAAGAAACGGAATTAGTGCCCTTCCCCATAGTCCAATTTCTACTACATAGGCATAGGAATACAAATTGAAGTAACAAATTTGAATCCTATTCAGTTCATTGTTGCACACTTTGTTTTGTTCACTTTGTTGTTGGTCCTTGAGCACTTTTCAACAAACCCTTCATCGTGTCAAGGATGAATATGGACGTTCATTGCATGAGAAAGTTGTAAAAAAACATTGTAGCATTGATCAACACAAGGTTTTGCTGGCTCTTTTATATTTTTTAGGCTTGTAGCAAGAATGACAAGTGCCACACATATGGTTTGAGTGCATGTACATAATATAGATATTACATTGATGTCGTTTGTAGTATCACCTTGTAGGGTTAGCCTCCTCAAAATTTAACAATGAGCTTGGGATATTGTTTAAAAAAAATAAGTTAAGATGGATCCCCTTTTATCTGAATGGGTTTTTATTGGGTAGCCTAGCTTGGTAGACAACATCAACCATGCTACTTATTTTGAAGGTTTTGTTTAAGAGAGAACGCTAATTAGTCTTGGCTATCTCTACTTCTGTTTAAAACTATTTACATGTGTCTCTTTTAAAAGAATGTGGATAGAAAGAGATACACCTTGTCCAAGTTGCTAGCATAGAAACCTTTCCACATCCCATAAATTACCAAGCTTGATTTTATGTAGCCTCTCATGGAAGCATCCATCAACGTCCTCTTCTAAAGGAGATTAATTGAGTACCAATCAGTATTTAGCAGAGTACTTGCGTGGAACTTAGAAGCTTGATCCATCATGTTGTATATTTTTTAATAACATTTCCATAGGAATTTGATATTGTGCCAATATGAATCAGTGTGAATTGTTCTTGAGTCAATCGCTACCTCTAAGCTATTGCATTGTTCCTCTCGAGTCAACCCTTTCCCACGGGTGGTATGTAGTGTGTTACATCCTACATTGTGGCATGAGTGAACTAGTGCCCTTAGGCTATTGCATTGTTTTGCTCTCGAGTCGACGCGCACCCATGGGTTGTTGTTATAGCAAGGGCTACATTGTGGTCTTAATTCATTATCTCATATAATTGTGAATAACAATTCCATAATATTGTGCCAATATGAAGTATTGTAGGTTGCTCTTGAGTCAACCACTACCCCTAGGCTGTTGCATTGTTCTTGTCTTGAGTCAGCGCTTCTCTATGGGTCCTTCTATTGTGTTACAGCAAAGGCTACATTGTTGCCTAAGAAATCTATGAGATTGGAACACAAGAGACAGACATCCCCCAAACATAACTCTTTGGTTTCCTCCTTGATTTGATAAGAGCTTTTGGCCATACACAGATGTCTACCCATGAAGTGAGCTTGATTTTATCTCATCCTCATCGACCGTAAAAGCTTTGATCTCTTCATTTACAAGTTGTTGAAATTCTGTAGGAGTTTGATATTGTGCCAATATGAAGTAGTGTGCTTCTCTCTTGAGTCAATCACTACCCCTAAGCTATCGTATCATTTTTCTATTGAGTCAACCCTTGCCCATGGGTGGTTGCAGTGTGTCATGTAGGCTATTGCATTGTTTTGGTCTTGAGTCAACCCTTGCCCATGGGTCGTTGTAGTGTGTTACAACAAGTGCTACATTGCGGACTTAATTCATTATCTCGTAGTATTGTGAATATCGATTCCATAATATTGTGCCATTATGAAGCGGTGTGCTTGGCTCTTGAGTCAACCACTACCCCTAGGCCATTGCATTGTTCTTCTCTTGAGTCTATTGTGCTACATCAAGGGCTACATTCTTGCCTTAGAAATCTATGAGATTGGAGAACAAGGCATAGAGATCCCCCAAACATAACTCTTTGGTTGCATCCTTAATTTGATGAGAGCTTTTGGCCATACATAGATGTCCTGCCCATGAAATGAGCTTAATTTTATCTCATCCTCATTGAGCATAAAAGCTTTGATTGCTTCATGTACAAGATGTTGAAATTGTTGCTTTGTGCATGCTTGTAGAGGCTTGAATTCTTTTGGTAAAATTATTATTTTGCTAGATCGGATTGCAGGTCAACTATTTTTCCCATGTGAGATGCACGGCCACACAAAGGAAAACTGGGTCACATTTCATTGAGAAAGTAGGGTTGCAAGTAGCCACCTCCAAATTGAGTATGGATATTTGACAATGATTGGGCATCCATGCTAACTAGAAGAGTGCATCATGACCATCATGAGAAAATGTCATCTTGTTGTGGATCGTGTGTCAACCAAAGAATAAATGCTGCTATGCTACAATCTCTATCGACCCCTAACTTCATGAGGCCTTTGCCCTGCATGATGAGAGCATCTATTATTGGCCAACTTTTTGAAATATCTACTTGAATGGTCATGGCTATGATCAAAGCACATGGGGTTTTCATCAAAATTCTTAGCAAAAAAGTTGGAGGAGCAATGCCCGGCTTGAAAAGTAAGATCTTGCTCATTGATAGTGATAGTGATAGTGATAGTGATAGTGATGGCATCAATACTATATCCACCACATGTGAATATATGCAAACAAATGTGCCATGATTCCTTGTTTTGAACAATGTGAGAATCATTAAACTTGACCTGTTAGCTACTAGGTACTAATGGTGAACTGGCAAGCTCCCTCAAGGTGGTGTGGCTCAAATGCTCCACTAGGTCCTTTGGAAGCCCATGATGATTGCTGCTACTACAATGCTCATAGATTATGTGTCCAAATCTATTGGAATTAGGGTTGCAGAGAAACACACACAGCTTGGAGAAGACGAAGGAAGCTCAAGGCACACAATAGAGAGTGTATTACTTTACTTAGTGTGCAATGGAAAGATGGATAGCCCTAGAGTGATGGGCGTATATACAATGCACGGGGGGAAAAAACCTCCTAAAGAGGAAAAAAATGCCCCGGCGGTCCTAGTGTGTTCACACACATCACTACCACATGTATATGGTAACAAATCCCCCCTGGAGTGATGCGGTGAACGAGAGCTGGCACATGAGTAAAGGGAAGTGCCATGCCCTAAGGACATGATCAGTCCACAAAGGGGAGTAAGCCCAAAGCTTTGTGGAAAGCTTCAAGCTTCTTATGAGACAATGCCTTTGTGAAAAGATCTGCAAGGTTGTCCTGTGTTGGCACATAAGCCAAGTTGATCTCTCCTGCTGAGAGCCTCTCCCTGACATAGTGGTAATGCACCTCAATGTGCTTTGTGCAAGCATGAAAAACTGGGTTCCTCGCAACTGCCAATGCACTCTGACTGTTAGTGTAGATAGTGTTGGCAGTGTCCTGTCTAACACCCAAATCAGCCATAAGGCGTCTGAGCTATACACACTCAACCGTAGCTGTGAAGATTGCCCTGTACTCAGCCTCACAACTCGAAGTGGCCACAGTAGGTTGCTTCTTGCTCAACCATGATATAAATGAACTGCGAAGCATGAAACAAAAACCAGTTGTGGACACTCGCATGTCAAAACAACCAGCCCAATCTGAGTCCGAAAAAGCATGTAAGTCTGGCGGCAATGATCCCCCCTTGGGTAAAACAAGCCAAGATGTAAAGTGCCACTAAGGTAGCGGAAAATACTCTTGACAGCCTGCCAATGCTTAGACCCTGGGCTATGCATAAATCTGTTGACCTGTGAGATTGCAAATTGAATATCGGGCCTCGTGTTGCATACATAAATGAGGCAGCCAACAACTGTTTGGTAAAGAGTGACGTCAGCAGGATCGCCACCATCATGTAGACTCAACTTCAAACCTGTTTCCATGGGAGTGGCAATAGGTTTGCAATCCTCAAGTCCAAACTTACATAGCAATGTCTCTATGTAACTTTTCTGACACAAGGCAATACCACCACCATACTGCTTAAACTGTATACCCAAGTGATGATGCAATAGCCCCAAATCTTTCATCTTGAAAGTAGCATTCAAATCAGCCTCAAATTCAGCCAATATGTCTCTCATTTGGTCCAGCAGCAAATCATCAACATAAAGAACCACAATGAGAAGTACATCACCCTCACGCTTTACATACAATGTGCTTTCTATTGGATTGTTATGAAAGCCTTGTTTGACCAAATGAGTGTCAGCTTTCTCATACCAAGCACGAGGAGATTGCTTCAACCCATACAAAGCCTTGTTACATTTGCACACTTTGTCCTCTTGTCCTTTTATGACAAAACCGCGAGGCTGCGTTACATAAACTTCCTCAAATATGTCACCATTCAAGAAAGCAGTAACAATGTCTGATTGATGTACATCCCAACCAAAATGAGCTACCAATGCACATAGAAAACGCACAGTAGTCATACGACAAGTTGGAGCAAAAGTCTCTTCATAATCTATGCCTTTTTGCTGTGCATAGTCCTTTGCAACAAGTCGAGCCTTATGGCGATCAATCTCACCATCCGGCTTGTGCTTCAACTTGTAAACCCACTTCATACCAATGGCCTTTTTGCCAGGAGGCAAATCACATAAAGTCCATGTGTCATTTTCTATGAGTGCATCATATTCTGATTGCATGGCAACCATCCAATTTTTTGAATTCTTTGCTTCATCAAAAGGCAGAGGCTCCTCAACATCATGTAAGCTAGACACAGCCAAAGCATAACAATCTGATGCATAAGATGCATGGCGAGAGCCTGAACGAGTATGACTAGACAAAAGTGCATCCAATTTACCGTCACGCAAAGTGTGCACCAGCCATTTTGGCACCATAGGCTATACATTTGCCTCATTGGAGCTTACATTCGTATTTCCACCACTGAAAAGAGGCAACAAAGTGTCATAAATGTCCTGTGAGCTTACATTACTGTCTCTACTACATGACAGCAAGGGCTGAACAGAATCTTCCACAAACACTACATCTCGTGAAACCAGAATACGTTTTGTTTGCAGATGATACAACCTGTACCCTTTGCTTTCAGCACTATAACCAACAAAAATACATTTGACAGCCTTATCATCCAATTTTCTACGCTGCACTTGTGGCACCAAAGCATATGCCAAACAGCCAAAAACATGCATGTGCTCAATAGAAGGCTTTCTATCATGCCATGCTTCATATGGAGTAATAGACTGCAAGCTTTTGTAGGACACCTCTTAAGTACATAAGTGGCACACATGATGGCCTCAAGCAAAAAAGAATGTGGCAAAGCTTGACTTTTGACCATACATCGTGCCATTTCCGTCAGTGACCTATTTTTCCTCTCAGCAACACCATTTTGTTGAGGTGTATAAGGCACTGTACATTGGTGTTTTATCCCACGACTAGCCAGAAATGCATTAAATTCATGAGACATATACTCCCCCCCTCGATTGGAACGGAGACATTTTCGAGACATTTTCAGCCATAGGCAGAAATTGTTTGAAGCACATAAAAACTTCAGACTTTTCTTTAAGCGGAAATACCCATGCATGCCTGGAGTAATCATCAATGAAAGTCACGAAGTACAGGTAATTGCCCAAGGACGGAGTTTGCATGGGCCCACAAACATCACTATGCACAAGCTGCAACCTACATGTGGCCCTAACTGAACCATCCTTTGGAAACTTAGAATGCTGCATTTTACCCAGAATACAGCCTTCACAAACATGTTTGATAGGTGCTTCAAGAGGCGGCAAAGAAGCAACCATATCAGATTTCTGCAAACGCAGCAAACTGGAAAAATTCAGATGACCAAAACGTGCATGCCAAAGTTTTGCATCTGAAATAGCCCTTGAATCTGCAACAACATTTGCAAAAAATTTTCCACACTTGTCATACAAAGTGAGCTTATACAGCCCACGGCACAAAAGCCCAGATGCAACAATTTCATCACCAAAACTGAGATCATGAACTGTACATTTGTCATCCACAAATTTGACTACAAGTCCAAGTCTAGCAAGTGCGGATACAGACAAGAGATTCTTCTTGATCCCAGGTACATAAAGTGCATCAACAAGTGTGAAAGAACTGCCATTAGCAGCAGTGAGCACAATCTTTCCAACTCCCTGAACTGGATAAGAGGCGTTGTTGGCACAAGTGACTGAATTCCCATGAGGGACAGACTCGAGAGAGGTAAACAATTCATGATGTGAGGTAATGTGCTTTGTAGCACCACTGTCGAAATACCACACATGTGAATCTGTAGCAACAACTGACAAGCATGCATCATGGACAGAAGGATTGTAAGTGCACTCTGCGCTAAAAGCCCATTCTGCATCAACATGAGCAGCACAGTCTCCTTTCATAGAAGACTCAACAATGGCTGCATTTGTAGTGGAACCAGCATTTGTAGTGGAACCACCCTCTTTCTTCTTAGCCTCTTTGGCCTTCAACTTAGGACACGACTTGATCAAGTGATCATTGGCTTTACAATAATGGCAATGCATCTTCTTTTTGCCCTTATCACCAGAATTTCCAGACGAATTGCTGCCAGCAGAAGCATTAGGAATGGAATTTTTGCCACTCGCAGCAGAACCATAAGAAGTGGCTACATTGTTGTTACCACCCTTTCTTTGAGAAGCAATAAAAGCGTGTTCAACTGCACGCTGTCTAGTCCTGTTTTTTCTGTAAAGTGACTCTTGCAATAGCAATGTACATAATGCATCAAACTTGACAACTTCTGGATTTCCTTGGGTCATAAGTCTCCAAGTACTAGCAAAAGTCTGATAGGAATCTGGTAAGGCATCAAGAACAGTCTGCACAAGGGAACTATCTGAAATGACTTCACCTGCAGAAATAAGCTGCTCATTGATATCCTTGACAATAGCAAGGAAAGTGTCCATATCATCTTCCTCATGCATAATCTTCGACTCCAGCTCTTTACGCAGCAAAGCAATTGTAGCCTCATTGCGGCTTGCATAAAGACCTGCTAAAATATCCCAAGCCTGTTTTGCAGACTTTGCTGATCGGATGTGAGGAACAATGGTGCGCTTCACAGACAACGCAATTAATGCATGAGCCTGCGTATCCTTAACATCCCAACGAGCTTGTTCTGCCGTAGGCAAAACAACTCTAACAGCTTCAATCCTTGCAGCAAGACCTGCAACATCCTCAACATCGCCTACATCCTCAGAACCAGGACGTACATCAATGCCCTACACAATGTTCCAGATACCCTTTGACACAAGAACATGTTGCATCATATAAGCCCACATAGGGTAGTTGTCCCCATCCAACCTGTCCTCAGCAGCAAACATATTGAACACATCTGTGTTGTTGTTGTCAGCCATGGTAAATGTTGCACCTGATGTGAAAACTGCCCGAAAATAGGAGAAACGAAGCGGGAACAACCTGTGCTGTATAGCACAAACCGTAGAAGACTATAAGGCACCTGTTATGCAGAGAATGGCACTGACAGAAATTTTGCACAAAATGACGAAATAGCATGTACAGCTGTATTGGAAACGGAGGCCGAAATGAGCCCAAATCAAAATTCTGAGCAAACCGAGCTCTAAGAGCTCACCCAAAATATTTTTCGCCCTGCGAATTCTCGCCAAAGCTCACTGAAATCGGAGAAAGTGAGCAGGCGTGTGTTGGAGCAGCTGGCGACTAAGCCCGGGAGGACGTGACCTGCTCTGATACCAATTGTTGGAATTAGGGTTGTAGAGAAACACACACAGCTTGGAGAAGACGAAGGAAGCTCAAGGCACACAATAGAGAGTGTATTACTTAGTGTGCAATGGAAAGATGGATAGCCCTAGAGTGATGGGCGTATATACAATGCACGGGGGAAAAAACCTCCTAAAGAGGGAAAAAATGCCCCGGCAGTCCTAGTGTGTTCACACACATCACTACCACATGTATATGGTAACAAAATCCAGCACCTTGATGCTTCTATGGATGTACTCGAACATACAAGAGGCCATGGTACCAAGTTTGTGGTGCATTAGGTGCATGTGATGGGAAATTTTTGTATGTAAATATGCCATAGATAAAATTAAAAAAAGAAAAGGTGGGTTGTTTTGGAGTGCAGATGTTGGCTTTCTTTTCCCTTTGTCTCTCTTTTAGGTTTTTGTGAGAGCATCTCTCTCTCTCTCTCTCTCTCTCTCTCTCTCTCGCAAAGTCGAGGGACCTCCCCCCCTCTCTCTATCTGTGTGTGTGTGTGTGATGTATGGGAAACTATGGTGCAAGCAATGGTGAGGGTAGAGCATTGGAAAGTGTATGGGAGAGGAAATGGGAGGAAAAACTGGCCTGGTTGCAGCTAATATTTGTAAGGGTAACGGCCAAGTGGCCAAGCCGGACAACCACTAACCCATCTACTGACTCTATTCTTCCTTATCTATGGAATAAGGGTTCAATGAGACATTGCTCTCTACGTGACTCCGCCAAGCATATCTCTCTTCTCATCTCCTTCCTTATTGCACATGCACGTCCATGCTCTCGGCACCATGCACACACAATTGGTATCATAGCATGAGAATCAATGCTAGGAGATCATTGTAGAGAGCTCTCTCTCTTTGTGGCATGCGAGAATTGGTGCATCGACAAGTGGACAACCACAATCTAGAGTGCACCATATAGCTTGATACAATTGAGATACTTAGATCTAGAGTAGATTGGGGTAGAGAAGCATTATGTGAGCTTCATTTCATCTCATAGTGTGTACACAAGTAGGTGTGAGCTTGCATTTGGCTCATAGAAGCATTCAAGAGCGTATGTGTAGAAAGATTTGAACAAAAAAATTTAGCTCATTTTTACATATCTATTTTCCCTTTACAAACAATTCATTTCAGAATGATTCTCGCCATTCTTGATTGATTTTTT
Organism: Adiantum capillus-veneris; assembly: GCF_014529385.1. Lineage (NCBI taxonomy): Eukaryota > Viridiplantae > Streptophyta > Polypodiopsida > Polypodiales > Pteridaceae > Adiantum > Adiantum capillus-veneris. The sequence continues at coordinate 7,383,383 of NC_140950.1, read as the reverse complement.
GTGCTCTACAACTTTGTAGTTGGTGTTAGCAGATTCTTCACCAATTTTGAGATAGAGCATTGGACTATTTGCAAGTTATTAGTTAACAATAGTAGAATTTTGTAGCTTCATTTTGGTTTCCTTTAAATTTGATTTTGAAGACAGATTCTACTAGACCTCGCCATTTTTTTGAGATCTACAACTTTGCAAAGGAAAGTTTTTGCAAATTCATCACGCTTTGGGAGCTATGACGATCTGATTGTAGGTTGGTTTAGTTTCACTACATCTGCGGTGACCATTTTTGTCCGATTGGGCATTCATAGTGACACACTTTTCCTTATAGTACCAAATCTAACACAGGTGGACCGGACTCAACACACATACACAGGAATACACATATAGACACCCACGCTAAAGCATGCTTTTTTTTGCAAAGAGCACTTTGAACCATATGTGCTTTGCCTTGATGTATGCCATATGTAGATTGCCTCAACAATGATTGGTTCTACAAGTTCATAGGTATTGTCAGATATAGGTTTGTAGCTACGGGGACAAGTTACAAGTACTTTTGTAGTTTTCAAAGTTTTCATTGGGTTTCACATCTTTTGTGGGAGGTTTAAGCATACGGTTATGCATTTCCAGTCTTGATTGTAGTTGAGCTCTTTTGAAAGCAATTCATTCCCACAAGGATTTGGTTTATACTTGCACTTCATTGGCACTTGATTATGTTAAGATCCTGCTTTTGATAGGATTAATTACTCCATTTTATGTAAGTTAAGTGAAGGATGCTTCCATTGGACATCGATTGTAGAGCCATATAGGCATTCACGATAGTCTTGATCATTTATGCGACTTGATTAATAAATGGTCATTGTTAAGCTTGACCATATTCCTTAGTCGTTTACTGAGCCCTTGAAGGGTCGTGGTGAGGTTTTATTAGGATGGGTGATTCTCGAATGTTGAGATCTTTTCAGTAATATAGGTTGTTGGAGTACGCTTTTACAAGGGCTCGGTATAGGATATGTATAGAGAAGACTAGGTACTTCTGACATCGTGTTGGCAATTGTTTATGGTCAGAGATTGATCAATTACATGCATTTCTAGTCATTGATTGGCCTTTATGCAAATGTTTTGGTTTCTTTTATGATCATTTCTATTTGAGATTTTGCTCATTTTACTGGGGAAACTCTGTTGAAATTTTCCTAGGATTTAGCCATAAAATTGATACTTGGTAGTTATGGCTTCTAGTTCTAAGAAAGACATTTATAACATCAAAAATTTTTCTGGCACAAACTTAAATATATGGAAGGAGTAGATTTAAGATGTTTTGATCCAGAAAGGTCAATTGGAGCCATTGTTTGAACGCCAAGAGGGAGATAGTTACACAGATGCCCAATGGAAATCACTTGATGCTAAAGCTAGATCCACTATTTGCTTACATCTTGTAGAGTCTGTGTATTTCACTGTTGTTGGTGAAGCTACTTCTCATGCCTTGTGGGAAAATTTATGCAATAGTCAAGAAGGAAATCTTGTAGTTCTCAAAGGTAAAAGACATGATACTTTGTACTTCATGCACCTTTTATAAAAGACGGTTTTATTTCTATAGCCAATTGCCATCTACTGAGTTGTGGCATAGTCGCCTAGGTGATATGAGCTAGAAGGGAATGGAAACTCTAGCATGTTTTGGTTATTTGTTAATTTTTATTTTCGGTGACATTTCTTTGTGTGAACATTGTATATAGCAAGCAAACTAGGATTTTTCATTTGCCATTGAATAGAAGGAGCATGTTGATTCACTAGAGCTTGTGGGTGATCCTATGCTAACCAAGTCTCTAGGGGGAGCTGCTTACTTTATAACATTTGTAGATCACTACTCGTGGAAGGTATGGGTTTACCCTTTGAAACATAACATTTTATTAACCAAGTCTCTAGGGGGAGCTACTTACTTATATAACATTTATAGATCATTGCTCTTGGAAGTATGGGTTTACCTTCAAAATATACTGATGATGTAACTCTACGTTCCAAAAGTTGCGTGCACTTGTTGAGATGCAAAAGGCTTAAGGGCTTGAGGGTTGATAAAGGTGGGGACTATGTTTCAAAAGACATGATATACTTTTGTGCAAAGAGAGGGATTCAATTGGAATCTACTGCACCCTGTACACTGTCCAAAATGAAGTAGTTGAGCATATGAATTACAAAATTTAGGAGCTTGTTACAACTATGATTTCCATGAAAAATTTGACATAATTCTTTTGGGTTGTTTTTTGCCACCAATGCCAAAGACAAAGTACTCATCGAATGGCGAAGCTTGAAGTTCTCTCCCTACAAATCCATTCACAAATATGTATACAAGTTTTGGGACTTACATCTCAAAACCACTGTCTTCAAAAAGATGGATTTTGGAGAGCAAAACCAACAATTTTGTGCAGGCTTAACTGAAGAAATGGCGGAGTATGTCAACTCTCGAAGGCCACGCACCATATCTGCGGTTATACACCATATATGCTATGGTGGCTTCTCGAATCAATTTCTAATAGGGGCTAAGAGAAATCTTAAGCCCACATAAAACAAGGGTTCCAATGAGCCTAAGGGGAAAGACAATGTCCAAAAGTCTCCTAAGGGCAATTCCAATAACAACAAAGCTAAGGAGAAGGAAGTTTACAAAGGCAAAAACAAACTCTCTCTTGAAGAGCATTATCGCAAGGATAACCGTTGTTTCAAGTGCGGTGAGCAAGGGCATGCATACCATGCTTGTCCCCAAAAGAACACTCGCCATGAGCCTCCTAGAGCTACCTTGGTCGAAATCCAAGGAGAGGAAGCTCACCACAAAGGATCTCCTCTATGCCATGTTGGGGAAAGGTAAGAGAACATGATGCTTTTATTCTCTTTGACCCTGGTTCTACTCACAATATCATATCCAAAGATTTGGCCACCAAGCTAGGCATCCAAGCTTGTGAGATGGGAGATGTCCTACCCGCAGATGGTGCTTTCAAGGGGCAAGAAGCTTCAGTCACTTCCTTAATCGGGAAATTGAGGCTCCATGTCCAAAGCTATGTGGACAAAGAGGACTTCTTTATCTCTCCTCTTAAGCACGAGGATGTAATCCTAGGGCACCATGGTTTGATCGCATGACTACCAATGTTAAATTCCCTGAAAGGAAAATCTACTTTAAGTACAGGGAAAACGATATGTACATAGATGCTAAAGAGATGGGTAACACCATACCCATTGTACATACGCAAGCTTTCAATAAGTCAATAAAGAGCTCTATTTTCGTGTACATGAAAAGGAAACATAAACAATCACAAGGAATTAGAGTTATCCAATTTTCTCAAGGGATTTCAAGATATATTTATTGACGATATTTCTTGTGAATTACCTCTTAAATGAGGCAATGATGACCATGCAATTGAACTTCTTCCAGAAAGTTCACCGCCTAATAAACCTCCTTATAGAGTTTCTCAAGCTCAACAAGAGGAGATTATGCGGCAAGTGCATGAGTTAGTTGAGAAGGGCATGGTTAGGCCTAGCTCATCTCCATTTTGCTCACCCGTGTTATTAGTGCAAAAGAAAGACGGCACATATCGTATGTGTGTCGACTATAGAGCACTAAATAGGATCACTATAAAAAATAGGTTTCTCGTTCCACGGGTAGAAGACCTATTTCATAAGCTACAAGGGTCCACCTACTTCAGTAGGATTGACCTAAAAAGGGCTACCATCAAATAAGGATAGTTGATCAAGACATTGTAAAGACGCATTTCACACTATGTTTGGTCTTTACGAATACACTGTCATGCCTTTTGTCTTGACCAATGCACTAGCCACATTCAACCGCTTGATGGAGAAGCTATTCAGGCCTCACCGAACCTTTACTGGAGTGTTCTTTCATGATATAATCATCTACTCTAATTGACTAGACGAACACAAGAAACACCTCCATGTAATATTTCAAGTCTTAAGAGAGAAAGAAAAGTGAGTTTTTCTTACAAGAGATTCAATATTTAGGTCACATTATCTCTCAAGATGGCATCCAAATGTATCCTTTAAAATTAGAGGTAATAAAAGAATGACCTAAGCCAAGGAATCTTCATGAACTAAGAAGCTTTATAGGTATGTGTGCATACCATAGACGCTTCATAGAAAAGTTCTCACAAATCACGGGACCATTACATGACCTAACAAAGAAAAACATTAGGTATACATGGTCTGCCAAGGAGAACAACGCTTTCGAAAAGCTTATTACTCAACATGTGCTTACACTGCCGAATCTCTCAAAGCGATTTGAGGTCTAATGTGACGCTTGTGGTGATTGCCTTGGAGTTGTTTTGCTCCAAGAAGGGCACGCCATAGCCTATGAAAGTCGAAGGCTCGACCTGTTGAGCAAGCTCCAGGCATATATGAAAAGGAACTCCTCGCAGTTCTACATGCCTTAGACTCATGGAAGCACTATTTATTGGGGACTCCTTTCATTCTACGGATGGGTCACCAAAGCCTTAAGTACTTCATGATGCAGATCAAGCTCTCCGACAAACAAATGAGGTGGGAAAATTTCCTTTCGCAAATTCATTTTCATATTGCTCACATTGCTGGCAAGCATAATCAAATAGTCGATGCACTCTCAAGACGGCCGAGAGTGAATGCGGTTTTCATAGCAACTCACAATGATCTATCTTCTATGATAGATGAGTATGCTATTGATCCCAATTTTAGAGATGTGATTTCAGCCCTTGCACTAGGGAAGAAAGAGGAACCATTTACTTTACAAGATGGTTATCTTCTCTATGGCAATAGACTATGCATTACTAACTCGCTCCGTGAGAAAGTAATGTATGAATCTCATGCTCCTCCTTATGCGGGGCATAGAGGGATTCAATCTACCTCCCAAGGGGTCCAATGAGCATTCAACAGCCCAATGGCTTGCCTGATTCCTATTGGCCAGAAGACAAAGGGTCCAATGAGAGTTTAGTTGCATTATTTAATTACCTAAAGCTCTCACAAAAGGGGAAAGGGGGACACATGTCACAAGGCTATCACTTGTGCCTCTCAATTTTCATTGGCTAAGCTTGGAGAGGTCCAATGAGGTGCCAACAAGAGGATTTAACAAGAGGGGTCGACCAAGAGAGAGAGGGGGCTGATTTTTCAAAGGCATTATTCCACACACTCTCACACAAGCTCATATGTGAAGCAAGAAGACTCTCTCTCTCTCTCTCTCTCTCTCTCTCTCTCTCCTTCTCAAGCTTTAATGGAAAGCTCATCATCTACTCCAAGCTTGTGAGAAGGGAGGCCTACACAAACAACCCTTGGCTTTGTGATGCAAATCCAACCAAGAGCCAAGCTTCAATGCATGCTGATCTCCTCTACCATGCTAATTACTAAGCTATGCTAAGATTTTATGACTGATTATGTGAGGAGATATACTTCTTTCTCGTAAGACTAGTCCTTCTTCCTCTCTATCTACTCTCATACCCTGCTAGCTCTCACCATCTTCAAAGGTGTGTGAGGTCTTGGGTCTGAGACCGTGAGGGAATTGATGTTGTGTTTTATAAGTGTTTGCTTAGTGCTTGAAGCTTCCATCTTCATTGCGCTAGCTAGTTATTGAAGGAACACAAAGAATTGTATTGTAAAATGTCTCCCTGGATGTGGAAAACCTATAATACAAAGCCTTTTGGAGGGGGGACCGGCTCCATGTAAATCCGGTCCGCAACTACTGTCAATAGCTTAATTTCTCTCTCTTTTGAAGTATTGTTCATGCTTATCTAACTAGGTGTTATGCTTTTTGTTGCTCTCTTCACCCAAGCACTCTTGTTATGCTCATTAGGAATCTATTCTAATGAAATGCTCACTATGTTCATGCTATTTTCCACTACACACAAGTTACCAGGCCATTAAACATTACACAGATTATGCAAGGAATAGACAACAACAGGTCTTTATCTAGCTATGTTTTCATATTTTCTTGAGAAGATATCTCTTGGAGCATGTCTTAAATATTGCACGTCCTCTTTCACTATACAGGTTGAGTATGTTGTAGCATCAAAGGCCAACAAGAAGGCTTTGTGGTTGGCATCTTTAGTGGGAGATTTAGGTAAGGGTCGATGGATTCCAACATTGCATTGTGATAATCAGAGTGCCATTGCTTTGGCACAAAATCATGTGTTTCATTCCAAAACAAAACACATTGAGGTGAGGTATCACTTCATTCGAGATGTGTTGGCAAATAAGCAGATTGAGTTTTTCAAAGTCCATATAGATGACAACCTTGCGGATGCTCTTACAAAGAGCTTAACTTCAAAGTGATTTGCACATTGCATAGAGTTGATGGGTGCGGGATGAAGCCACTGCCATGCTTCACTGTTGTACACATTTTGTACATAGTTTTGTTTTTTACTCCGCTCTTGCCACATTGGTTGTTAAGTGGGAGGTTGTTAGGGTAACGGCCAAGTGGCTAGTTGGACAACCACTAACCCATCCCTTAACTCTATTCTTCCTTATCTATAGAATAAGAAGTCAGTGAGACATTGCTCACTACAAAACTTCACCATGCAAGTGTCTCCCTCTTCTCATTTTCTTCCTCACCGTACATGCACGTCTATGCTTCCACACCACAAACACACAATCTTGCACATGGGCAATGTTGGATTTCGGGTGCAAGATTTCAAGTAGCAAATCCTAAATTCAATGCAATTACTATATAGTAATTATGTAGTCACTAGTTACAAGTAACAAATTCTAGGTCCAACCCATATATATACTTACTAAGCATGCCTTTCCACATCGCAATATAGTGATTATATGATTTCTTGCTTTGTTTTCTTTCTTAATGATGATCTCAAATCTGTATTGACGTAAGAATTCTTTCTGAAATATAGAGTGTTTATTAGTCATGAGTCAAAGTCTATCTTGGAAGTGCTCGTGCGATTACCTTTGCAAACACTTATCAAATGGGTGTGCTTTTGTAACAAAGAGGACTTTCTATCATCACCGTCAACAAGATGCACTGGGAAAAGTCCACCCATCAGTAAGTAAAAGGAGGAGGGTGCAGCTAGAGTCAGACTGCCCTTCCACGTCAGCTCTGGTTACACCTCTATCTACACCTACAACTATGTCAACTCTTCTTGAACCCCAAGTTTCTCCCTCTATTGGTCCAATTAATAGAGTGGAAAGGGTTAGTAAGGGTGAAAGACACACTATTTGCCGTTGCTCACTGTATTGCGGAGGCGGTCGACAAGTTCATGCTTCGACCTATTATCGTCATCAAGATCTCTTAAAAAAATATGATAGCTTAAAAAATAAGTTTGGCTTAGCTGAACATGGGCTATCAAGCGAGAACTTCGCCTACGATCATGTGCAAGACTCAAGTGACCGTGAACACATGTCATTTGAGGCAGAAGTGGATGATCAAAGCCAAAATGAGGCTCCCATGGACACCAATGATGTTCTAGAAGATGATTTCTCTATTTTGTACATGGAGCTCATTGAGAGAGTAGTGGAACTACAATCTCTATGGGATGAACATCGATTACCAATAGGTGTACAAGATAAAATGCTTCGCTTGATGTTCGACGATTTTGGGGGATCAAGGGTCAGTTGTCCAAGCGCCAAGCAAAGTTTAGCGAGACTGCTAATTCAGCTCCCATCTACATGGGAAGGAGACCTTGGTGGTATTAGAGTCCCTGCATGTTGGGACCAACTACAGACAATGCTGAAAGGGCTCGGAATGATTTCTGCCCAACGTTATCGTGTCTGCACAGGATATCAAGGGGGAAGGCATCCGCCACAAATCCTTCAACCAAGTTCGGAAGATGATTTTATTGGAGAAATGCCAAAGTGTTTATGCTCTAGAGAACCTCGCTCTAAAAAGCTAAAGCGAGATTGCCTTCAGTGTTGTGAAAAATGCCCCGTTTGTGAAATGCCAAGGAAGTGTATGCTATCTTTCGACTATATACCAATTGGACCTCAATTAAAGCTTTTGACTAAATGCAATACATTTTGTCATGAGATGTTGAATGTATGGCGCCATAAGCAAGAATGGCTTCCTGAAATTGTAAACGATGCACAAAGAAGGATCGTTGATTTCTGGAATGGAACGAAGTTCCAAGAAGTAAAAGATTTCTGGGATCCAATGGTTTTATATGAGCTACCAGTGGTTTGCTCTAATCCAGTGTGCAAAAAGATCTACACCACTTTTCCAAGCTCTAAGCGACATGAAGCCTTGCAAAGAGGATGGGATGCAGATAAAGGAGCTTATCAATTCACGTGTCTCGAATGCTTGGAAGATATTCAATGCAACAAGAAATTTCAAAGGGTTAGTTATCCATGTATAATTTTTGTGACATTATTTCACTCATCTTTAATGCTAATATGTGTGATGGTGTGGTCAGGGTGATCCCCGTAATGTAGTGTTGTTGCTTCATTGGGACGGTTTTCAGACGTCCCGGACGACTCAAAAAAGTTGTGGTGCTGTGGAGATTTTGTTGCTTAATGCAGGTCCCAACTCCTCCATAGAGGTCTTGCCAGTATTATTTATCCCGCAAAGTTGTAAAAAGAGTATAAAGAGCTCTGGCGATGTTTTTGCAACATGCTTAATTCCTTTAGTGGATGAGCTAGAGAAGTTATATCTTCATGGAGTGGATGTGATATATGAGTATCCGGTAGAAAAAGTTTTTGAGGATCTTGAAGGTTATTCAAAGTTGTGCACGATACGCGCCATGGTGATAATGGTTACTGGAGACCACCCTGCACAGTGCAAGATAGGCATGTTTACAAATGGAGGAAGTGACTTTTGCAGGCGTGACAAGGCACAAGCAACTCTAGTGAAAGATGGTACAAAACTGGATGGTCGATATGTTTATAATGAAAATCGCTATCAAAGTAGATTTCCACCACCACATAGAACAATTGGTGAGATGAAAGCTGCTTTGGAGGAAGCCAGGAGATGTTGTACACAAGTTGAAAAGGAAGCAGCCTTGAAAAAAGCAGGTCTCTCAGGGGTCTCCATCCTGTGGAGACTTACTGACTTATATGGTTTTGATGTATCCCTTGACTGCGTGTACGATGTGATGCACACAATGTCATTAAATATATTTAAGAAGTATATTTCACATCTAATTCAGAAGGCCGATGCTTCTCAAAAGAAGGAGATAGATGCAGCTGTGAGAGAACTCACCAAGGTGATGCCTAGCTCAATTCGATATGGACGGTGGCCAAATGCTCCAAGTGTCTATTGTGACTCTTTTAAGGCTGAGGAGAATCAAAAATTTATTCAGTGGTGTCTTCCTTATATTCTAAGGACAGTCAATGGGATAGATGAACAGATGCAAGTTCTTGGCTATTTATTGATTGATATAGCTCATAGTTTCTACAATTACTCTAGAGATCATGGCTTGTCCATTGTTGATATTCAAGTGGTAAAATCACTTCTACAATCTTGGAGAATTCAAACAGAAGAATACTTCGGAGCAAATTCTTCTCCCTTGGAACATGTTGCTGGAAGTGGTGAGCTTCTTGATGATGTGATATGTCATGGTCTACATGATCGGTACTGGTGTTATATCTTTGAGCGTCTTGTAAAGATATACAACACCATCAAGACAAATAATATGCAGGATGAAGCATCATTTGTCCAATATTATTTGAGGAAGTTCTTTACTAGAGTTTTTCAGATTGTGCAATCAGACAGTGATGGGCTTCTTCCGGAACAAAGATTCTTAAGATCTTTGCATGCCTCTATGGGTGGCACTTTTAGTAACTCCGCTATAGAAGACTACTCAGAGGAGTGTCCAGTGCAACATATGGATGGTTTAGCAATTGTTTCGTCTATTGGTGTAGCGAAATCTTTGTGGAATACCATGTTGAAACATGGTCAAAGATCTTCATGTATAGATATCCTTCTTCTCAAAGGCATTGCAATTTCAAACAAGCGATGTGTTTATCGGAATCCAACAAGTGAGGAGTCTACCTTTTTAAGGAGCTTTTGGAACATTGAAACAAGCATTCCTATTGCAGAAGTAAAGGCGTATGACAAGGTTCTCTTCATAGGGGAAATATACAAAGTTGGCTCTGATGTGGTGGTGAAGGTTGATGATATAAATCAACAAGTAGAGGAAAGGGGCCATTGGAAAGCTTGTATAACTTCTTTTTTCTCTATGCAGCATCAAGGAAAGTCCATGCTTTTCTTTGCAGGGAGATACTATAAGCAATGCATTGTAGGTGATACTCATTCAGAACGATTACTTATTGATACAGTTATAGGAATGAGTGTCCTTGAAAAGATACCGTTGCCCTTCACTTGGGATTGTATTCGCCCAATCTCATCTTTGCTACATAAGTTTATTCCAATGCCATTATCGCGAGGACATAAGTTCATAGCTTATGAAGTGAAAGACTTAAAGAGAAGGGATAGATTGCTAGAGGAAGGATAATGTGGAAATGTTCCTTTATGGCTCCAAGAGCATGATATAGTAAAAGTATGCATCGAAAATGGAGGTGTGGAACAATTGAAGCATGCCGTGGTTAGGGAAATAAACTGTGAGGAAAAAATGGCAAAGCTTGCTATACTAAAGCCTCCTATGCATCAAAGCAATATTTGGAAAGTTCAAATAGAGGAGAATGAATGGAGAAGTTGGGATAGTTGTCTGTTTCTACTCGAAGGTTGGGTTGTAGTGAAGAAGAAGAAGATCACTAAGCTAGGGGAGCTTGATCGTTGGGTACCTATTATATGGCGCTCCAATGAATGATTATATTTTGTAATTCACTATTTGAACATGTCTAAAATGTGTCAAGTTTACATTTAATTTTGTACCCCACTATTTGAGCATGTATACAATGTGTCAAGTCTATATTTAATTTTGTAACCCACTACTTAGATATGTCTATATTGACTTAAGTCTCTTTTTTTTAAAGTGATTTAACTTGTTTTTATTGGTGGTTGTTAATTATTTTTATATGTGTGTGCTTGTTTGACTTTGTTAGGGTAAATATGAGTTGTCCGCAATCTATTTTAGCTGCATTGCTTTCGAAACCTCATGATGAAGCTCTCAAAGAGTTGAGTGTATGGAGAGCCAATTATGCTGGGAACAAAAGAATTTTAGGAAATCCTACTAGCATTACTACACATGGGGATCCACCTTGTGCAACTAAATATGATCCAGAGATATATGACCAGGTGTTTAGACCTCCACCTCCCACACATAGAGATGCAGGGAAGCTTTATGGTAGAAATTTTCTTTTGAAGTATCATCCGGATCAATATAGAGTGTTATACTCTAACTATGGGGAGGTGGGAAAATGGTTTGCAAAAGTTGACTCTATTGGTGACCTTCGAAACAATCTTGAACGAAAGAGTCAAGTTATGAGCATCATTGGAGACAACATAGGCAAACTCAAAGACATTGTCATAGATGGAGCTTCTTATCCTTGGAAGGAGGAGGATATTTATTTATGGTGTATCAAGTCTCTTGCCGCTAAGCGCAAGTATACCAAACAAAAGGCCCACCAATCAACGTCTTCCTCGAGTGGATCTACGGTATGGTTATTTAATGCATTAATAAAGATATGTTTTTTGTGTGTTTTATACTTACAAGATATTTTTAATGCAAATATAGGCCATAAATAATGATTTACATGATAAGGATGTTGGGATGCAACATGGAGAATCCAATGACTTGGATAAAGATGATTCTCCTAACAAAATGGTAAGATAGTTAGCATGAATACTTAGTGGCTTATTTGATGCTTTTTTTCATCTACATTTTATTTTCAATAGGTAGAGAATGCTCACGATGACAATGCTTTGGCAAAGCTTACTGACATGGATACTATTGTGGTAATTGAAAACAAGATGGAAAAGGAGGCACCAGCTAATGTGAGTCATTGGTTACTACACACTATTCATCTTGAGCTTCTAAATGTGTGTTCTTAAAGTTAAATTTGTTTATGGTTTATTTATGAAAACTTAGGAAGATGTAGAAGTATATATTCCAGAAATTCCTTGGCAAAATAATGATGAAGAAAATGATGCTTATGAGGTATGTTCAAAAGTACTCTCTCTCTCTCTCTCTATATATATATATATATATTTATATTTCACTTAAATTATGATTATTTTTTATTTAGGAGTATCAAAGATTTATATCAGATGGGAGCTTTGGGGTTGCTTTGGAAGAAAAAAAATCTTATGAGAGTTCACATGGTGTTGATCATAACCATGTAGAGAACAAGGTTTGAGTTTGAAGTTATGTTGTTTGATGCATAAAATACATTTTTTGTATTGCTTGATTATTGTGATTGTTTGGTATATAGAAAATGAAAGATAACACTTCAAGTGAATTTTGCGATTCAAACGTAGATCTGCTCTCTAGAAAAAGTGTGCGAAAAAGAAAGGTATGCTAGTAATATATTTGTGTTGAGTAGCTTGATCGATATTGGATTTTACTTTCTTTTATAAGTTGTTGTGTGTCGTGTTTTTAGGCTACGAGTAAGCTTCAGGAGCTTCTCAAAAAAAAGGAGAAAGCTTCAAAGGTTTCCAATAACAAAAAGAAAAAGGTAAATTTGTTAAGTTAAGCTATATAAATGAAATCTTGGTAACTAGGATTAAAACTATATTGTTTTCATGTTTAGGAACTATCAAGTGGATCTAGAGAAGAGAGTATTATTGATGAAAGCTCTGTTTTAGAAAAAAAGGTGTGCATTTTGTTAGGTGTACTACTTGCACTATACTTTGACTAATACACATAGAGTTTAACTAGATGATGACTGATACTCTTTGTTATTTTTTTTGTAGGCACGAGAGTTATGTGTAAGTGATAAAGAAGCCATTCTAATGAAATGGCTTGGTACTAAGAAGGTTGAAGACATTTATCATCTTGTAAAACCTACTTATGCTGCTCTCAAAAAAACACATTCCTTCTTCAAGAGGAAGGCGGGTGACACCAATTCTTTTACCATGTGTGAGGATTTAGTGACTTGGCTCTTAGTGAAGAGCATAGTTTGTATCAATTTTGATAAGGTAGGAGCTTTGTCACTCAAAGATGTGGAGTTGGCAAATGGAGATTGAGATTTGTATCTTTGAAACTTCTATGTGTTTGAAAGTGACATTATCTTATTGAACTTTCATATTTGGTTACATGTACCTCTCTTGTTAAGTTGATTAAATCATTTCCTGAATCACTTAAAGATTTGACTTAGCATACATTCTACTAGTTTAGATTTTCTATATGTCTACCTAGTTTAAATTTTCTAGGTCATTAACTAGTTTAGATTTACTTGGTGACTTATTAGTTTGGATTTGCTAGATGATTAACTAGTTTGACACACTAAGGTCAAACTAGCAAGTGTGAAGAGTTTCTAGTTAGATCTAGCAACTTAGTTACTATATGGTAGTACCATTTGCCATATAGTAACAAACTTACTAGATTGACCAACTAGAAACTGTCTCGCAGTTGCTAGTTTGCACTTTTACTAGTTGTGTGTATTCAAACTAGTGAATCATCTAGCAAATTTATATTTTTTTCTATATGGTAACATGTCAAAAGCTCCTTGTGTGCATGAGCAGGAGGTGGAAACAAAAGGCTTGAAGCCTTGTAGCGTGGAGTCGAATCCAAGCAGACAATCGAGCAGGAGGTGGAAACAAAAGGCTTGAAGCCTTGTAGCATGGAGTCGAATCCAAGCAGACAATCGAGCGGGAGAATGAGGGTGCCGTGAGCAGCAGAGATTCGAGTGAGAGAGAGAGTGAGCTCGAGCAGTGCTGGGAGAAGGGCGTCAAGAGCAGCAGGAGAGTAAGGGTGCCGGGAGGAAGGCATCCACACACACACACACTTGCGCGCGCGCACACACACACACACACACTCGACAAGCCTCAAATTTTGTGCATCTCGTCAGTTGTGGCAGCTTTCGACAACATAAGCAAAAATCAAATTTTTGGCCTGCTAAGAAAAGGTCTTAGTGTTGGCCTTGTTTAGGCGTCCTTTCACTGATGGCGTCCACATGGACGGCCAAAAGTTTTGCATAGCAAGGGCTGCAAGAGTCAGGACGATGTGAAAGCGTGCGTGTGTGGAAAGGAGCTGCGTGCAGAATTCTGATTGGATAATAGGTTGCATGTAGAATTCTGTCTTAGAGTCCTGTGTGACTCTGTGAGTCTACTGCTCCACGTTGTACTCGACACTGAGAGGGCTACGATTCTACGAATGAGGCACTGAGAGCAAGGTCCGCGATGAGTTGAACACAGTACTAGGCAAAGGGGTACCCCTCACCGAACCCGACGTGCCACGGTTGCCATTTTTGCATGTTGTGGTGAAGGAAACAATGCGCATGCACATGGCAATCCCTCTACTGGTGCCACATATGAACTTGCATCAGGCAAAGCTTGGAGGGTACGACATCCCAACAAAGAGCAAGATCCTGGTGAATGCATGGTATCTGGCCAACAATCCAGAATGGTGGGAGAAGCCAGAGGTGTTCAATCCATAGCGATTTCTTGGGGCCGAGAAGATCGAAGCCAATGGGAATGACTTCAGATTTTTGCCGTTTGGAGTTGGGAGAAGAAGCTACCCGGGAATTATTCTAGCAATTCCCATCGTTTCCCTTGTGCGTGGGTGCCTTGTACAGTCGTTTGAGCTCCTTCCTCCCCCGGGGCAAAGCAAGGTGGATATAACGGGCAAAGGAGGGCAATTTAGCTTGCACATTGGTAAGCATTCGGTTGTAGTATGCAAACCCATGAGTTGATCGTTTGAGAAAGCTCCTTGTCAACAGATGCCTGAATTTTGTAGCTAAATAACTCCATAATTACAGCTTGAATTTCATTAAAACATTTGCACCATTGATTATGCAATGTAGCCTGAGGCACTGAGAGGGCTACGATTCTACAAATGAAGGAATTGCTTGGGTATGGGTAGAGAGAATAAATTAAATGCGAGGAGGCTTTTGTCGGGAAGAGATAGTAGCGGGCAACTAGCTCCACATGCATGACAGAAAGGGCGGCAAGAGGGACAAAGCAACAGGTAACCGGTAATAAGCAGATGAAAGGCCCCAATAGGTCTTGTCTAGACCTCGTGTGGATGCTCCTACCCACTGTTGTCCTGCGAGTTCTCACCCTCCGCACCTGTGTATCTTAATCTCCTCCTGCAGGCCCTCGTGATTCCTCACCTTGTTTTAAAAAACTTTTGCTTACACCCCCTTGTGTGCAAGGGTTCAATCCCACCAAACTCTCCGACCCCGCTCTTGGACACCCCGAGCTTGAGAGTGGGAGTGAGAGAGAGAGATTCTCACCATGTGAGAGCGAGCTTGAGAAAGCATCTGAGAGAGAGAGAGAGAGAGAGAGAGAGAGAGAGAGAGAGAGAGAGAGAGAGAGAGAGAGAGAGAGAGAGAGAGAGAGAGAGAGAGAGAGAGAGAGAGAGAGAGAGCCCTCGACACTCTCTGAACATCCACCATGTGTGAGAGAGTTTGAGAGAAAGCTTCTAGAGAGAGAGAGAGAGAGAGAGAGAGAGAGAGAATGAGTGTGTGAGAGAGAGAGAGCATGGGTTTTTTGACCTTATCACCTTGGCACCAGAGACCTTCATCAGGCGGCAGAAGGCGACATCGACGACTTGCCGCTCCGCACCGGCACATCGATTCGATACGATTCTTGCGCTTCGACATCGGCTCAACATCACCTCTCATTGCGGAGGATTTTTGACATCCGACCCCGACACCAGCGTTCCCCCAGATGGTTGTGCTTGCCATATGCACGGGTGAGGTGTCTCTACCACAGAGGAGTGACACCCGACATCCACATCGAGCGCATCAATTGTGCTCTACGGCACCCTTTCGACTCCGAGCACCTTTGGCGGCTATTCGACTAGGATATTTCTGCCTGGCGGTGGTAATCGGCACGTACTGACACCGACAGGTCGGTTACAGGTCACAGGGGGCTTTTGAGCATGTTCACACATAATTTCTCTAGGTTTCCAAACACTTATAGACACAGTACTTTCACAGGCAATTTGACAGTCATTTCAACAATAGTTTCTCTGCAGACAGATACGTTGACGGATGCAATTTTTTGTTTGAGAACACCTAGTGCTACTGAGCTCTTTTGAGAGCAAATATCCTCGCAAGGATCACTTTTATTGCATGCAGTAGTTCTTGGTGCCTGTTTCAGTGCAGTCACTCATGTACGTTGAGTTGCGGACACTGCCTATTGTACTACGTGTGGAGCCATTTTTGGATATTTTGACAGTTTTTCTCGGCCGTTTCTGAGACTCAGACCAGAAGAGCCCTTTTTGAGACTATGGTTAGTCCTTTTGTGTCTGCATTAGCCTCTGGAGGGTCGATAGCGTGAGGTTTTCTTTGAGCTAGGGTATTCTCGAATGTTGAGATACCTTCGGTGATACAGGTAGTTGGAGTTCCCCTTTACAGTACCCTCGCCATATGACATGTATCTGGATATTTTTTTTGCTTTTGACGTCGACTTGGTGGTCACACAACAATGGTCTTGCACAGTAGATGCCCATTGGTTTTTCTTTAGCAGTTTACGCGTTTTTGAGTTGAGTTTTGACTCCTCATACAAAGGAGACTCTGCCGAATTTTTCTCGTGAGTCCGTTCTATCCGTTCTTCGCACTTTTAGCTGTTCTTACACAGTGATTGTACTACAGTTTGGTTTTGTTTTCGCTTCTATTCTAGGGGAAACTCTGTTGGAACTGTCCCAAGCTTGCAATTCACCATAAATTTTTTGCTACATTCTCTTAATCATGGCTGCAAGTAGTGATTCCGAAAGGGAAAAGTACTACATCAAAAAGTTTGATGGCTCAAACTTTGTCAGTTGGCGGCAGCGTATGCAAGATGTTTTGATCAACAAAGGCTTGATAGCATCCTTGTGTGCAAGAAGAGAGAATGCGTACGCTAATGATGAGTGGGATGACTTGAATGAGCATGCTATGACGACCATTCGCCCGCACCTTGGTGAATCCATTTACTTTACCATAATGGATAAGACCAATGCCAAATATTTGTGGGATGCTTTATGTCATGCTTGGGATGGCAACAATGCATTGAACAAGGTTTTCTTGATGAAGAAATTGATGCGCATGAACATGAAAGAAGGAAATAATGTTAGTCCTCACTTGAACGAGTTCAACAACGTGTTTTTGCAACTTACTTCAAAAGGTCTCAATTTCAATGATGAGATGAAGGCCATTTTCTTGCTATGTTTACTACCATCATCATGGGATACTTTCAACACAGCCATGAGCAATTATGCACCCAATGGCAAGTTAGATTTCAGTAGTGTTGCTGGTGCATTGCTCACTGAGGAGATTCGATGTCAATCTCTTGATGCGAGTGGGCATGGTGATGCATATGTGGCTAGTGGCAATTGTGACAAGCAAAGGCAACATGGTCGTAACCGCGGTCATTCACAGGATCGTAGGCAAGGTTGTAGCAAGAGTCGCGGCAAAGACATGCAAAATGTAGAGTGTTACTACTGCCATAAAAGGGAACACTTAAAGAAAGATTTTCGCACAATGCAGCGTGATAAGGGCAAAGAGAAAGCAAAGTCTATGGATTTTGGGGTTTCAAGCTCCGTGGCCGACAGCACGCCCACTTATTCGACTATTAGCAAACAAGGAGGAGAGAGTCTATTACTCTCTTATGCTCCACAAACACAACCGTGTGTCTACTACTCTTCTTCTTCTTCTCCCTTCTCTCCTTCCCTCTCTTGCACACTCCACCTCTGCTCATCAGGCAACTATGCTATAGACATGGCAGCCAAGAAAATGGATGAGGAGTATAGTTGGGAGCTATCACGCAAAGAAATCACGAGGGTGAGGAGGTAGAGAGGGCCAGGTGCAAAGGGAGGGGGATGAGCATCTGAGTAGGGTGGGGAGGTAGAGAGGGCCAAATGCCAAGGGAGGGGGATGAGCATCTAAGTAGGGAATCTTACTAGCACATAAATTTATTTTCATGTTTGCCTTTATAGGCTACATAATCCATTAGTAGCCGAGATTGCACCCTTGGCTTATTCCATTATCGAGAAACTCAAATAATCGAATAGTAGTTGAGCTTCACCGTGGCTTGATCCAATATGGAGAAAGTGAAAAATTGCATTAGGCATACCAAGTAAACATGCCTCATAGAAGAAGAGAGAATGAAGAAAGGCTTACAAAATTTTGTGTTTCTTTGTTAGCACAACCTTTTGAGAGAGAGGTAGTGTTGACACTTGGCAAAAACCTTTTTGCTAACCCAAAAGAAAAGGTAGACTATAGTGTTGATGCTCACCAAAAACCTTCATAAGGCCTAAGTAACACATGGAATTATTATCAGCAATTGTGGGTTGTTGGACAAAGCTTGTTAATTGATGCTACATGGCAAGCTAATGAAAATAATTAAGAAAAATCAAAATAATCTTTAAAAAATATGAGATTATTACTTAAGGTAATTCTTAACTCAAAGAATTACAGATACTTATTATAGACTTTGATTGTTAATTTTTATAATTTAATTAAAACAAAATTGTGAAATATGAAGCTTAATATAGGAAAACTATTAATGTAAATTATAAAATAAATCTCAAAATGTATAAAGAATTTAGATATGATAGATCTCTGGCAGAATGGACAAAGAGAATTAGAATGTCATAATTTATTATTTAAGTATTTGTTTAAATAACTTAGCATAGTTTTCATGCATTTTGATGAAAGAAAGTAGAATTAATAGATTTAAAATTAAGACCATGAAGTTATGGTTGTTGTGACCAAATAGTGGAAGTTTATCCTGTAGTTGCTTTAAACCTTAATGGAACTAAAGAGACTCCGCACTCAAGGAGCTAACGACCAGAAAGCACGAAGTAATAGTCAAAATCAATGAGAGTAAGTTATTGTT
This sequence comes from Adiantum capillus-veneris, assembly GCF_014529385.1. Lineage (NCBI taxonomy): Eukaryota > Viridiplantae > Streptophyta > Polypodiopsida > Polypodiales > Pteridaceae > Adiantum > Adiantum capillus-veneris. Next base: position 7,364,545 of record NC_140950.1, on the reverse strand, counting down.
CCTTAAAACACACAAGTTACACATTCATTTTCACACAAGACCTAAAGTAAAGCAAAACTAAAACCAATTTAAACGGAAACATAGACTTTAAAAGTATGTGTTATCCCTAAAAGTTCATCCTAATTTTGCTCAAACGAATCAACAATGCTATAGAAATAGGTGTTGGAATTAGGGTTGCAAGGAAACACACATAGCTTGGAGAAGACGAAGGAAGCTCAAGGTACACAATAGAGAGTGTATTACTTAGTGTGCAATGGAAAGATTGATAGCCCTAGAATGATGGGCTTATATACAATGCACAAGGGAAAAAACCTCCCAGTGAGGAAAAAAATGCCCCGACGGTCCTAAGTGTGTTCACACACATCACTACCACATGTATATGGTAACAAATCTCCCCTGGAGTGATGAGGTGAATGAGAGCTGGCACATGAGTAAAGGGAAGTGCCATGCCCTAAGGACATGATCAGTTCACAAAGATGAGTAAACCCAAAGCATTACGGAAAGCTTCGAACTTCTCATGAGACAATGCCTTTGTGAAAAGATGTGCAAGGTTGTCCTGTGTTGGCACATACGCCAAGCTGATCTCTCCTGCTGAGAGCCTCTCCTTGACATAGTGGTAATGCACCTCATTGTGCTTTGCGCAAGCATGAAAATTTGGGTTCCTCGCAACTGCCAATGTGCTTTGACTATTAGTGTAGATAGTGTTGGCAGTGTAGTGTGTCTTGTCCAACACCCAAATCAACCATAAGGCATCTGAGTGATACACACTCAACCGTAGCTGTGATGAAGATTGTCCTATACTCAACCTCACAACTACAAGTGGCCACAGTAGGTTGCTTCTTGCTCAACCATGATATACATGAACTGCCAAGCATGAAACAAAAACCACTTGCGTGTGTTAAAACAACTAGCCCAATCTGAGTCCGAAAAAGCATGTAAGTCTTGCGGCAATGATCCCCCCTTGGGATAAAACAATCTAAGATATGAAGTGCCACTCAAGTAGCGGAAAATCCTCTTGAGAGCCTACCAATGCTTAGACCCTGGGCTATGCATAAATCTGCTAACTTGTGAGACTGCAAACTGAATATCCGGCCTCGTGTTGCATACATAAATGAGGCATCCAACATCAGTTTGGTAAACAGTGACATCTACAGGATCACCAACATCATGAAGACTCAATTTCAAACTTGTTTCCATGGGAATGGCAATAGGTTTGCAATCCTCAAGTCCAAACTTATATAGCAATGTCTCTATGCTTAGACCCTGGGCTATGCATAAATTTACTAACTTGTGAGACTGCAAACTGAATATCCGGTCTCGTGTTGCATACATAAATGAGGCATCCAAAATCAGTTTGGTAAACAGTGACATCTACAGGATCACCAACATCATGAAGACTCAATTTCAAACTTGTTTCCATGGGAATGGCAATAGGTTTGCAATCCTCAAGTCCAAACTTATATAGCAATGTCTCTATGTAACTTTTTTGACACAAGGCAATACCACCATCACACTGCTTAAATTGTATACTCAAGTAATGAGCAACAACCCCAAATCTTTCATCATGAAAGTAGCATTCAAATCAGCCTTAAATTCAACAATATTTCTCTCATTTGGTCCAGTGATCAACAAATCATCTACATAAAGAACCACAAGAAGTACATCACCCTCACGCTTTCCATACAATGTGCTTTCTGTTGGACTGTTACAGAAGCCTCGTTTGACCAAATGAGTGTTAGCCTTCTCATACCAAGCACGAGGAGATTGCTTCAACCCATACAAAGCTTTGTTACAATTCCACACCTTATCCTCTTGTCCTTTCTTGACAAATCCGCGAGGTTACGTTACATAAACTTCCTCAAATATGGCACCATTTAAGAAAGCAGTAACAATGCCTGACTGATGTACATTCCAACCAAAATGAGCTGCCAATGCACATAGAAAACACACAATAGCCATACGACAAGTGAGAGCAAAAGTCTCGTCATAATCTATGCCTTTTTGTTGTGCATAACCCTTTGCAATAAGTCGAGCCTTATAGCGATCAATCTCACCATCCGGCTTGCATTTCAACTTGTAAACCCACTTCGTACCAAGCCTTTTTGCCAGGAGGCAAATCACATAAAGTCCATGTGTTGTTTTCTATAAGTGCATCATATTCTGATTGCATGACAACCATCCAATTTCCTAAATTATGTGCTTTATCCAAAGACAGAGGTTCCTTAACATCATGTAAGCTAGACACAGCCAAAGCATAACAATCTGATGCATAAGATGCATGGCAAGAACCTGAACGAGTACAACTAGACAAAGGTGCATCCAATTTACTATCACGCAAAGTATGCACCAGTCATTTAGGCATACCTCTAGCTTGCTCATTCTCAACCCTTTCCTCATCAAGTACATCATGTACATCTGCATCAGTGATAGGCTAATATGTAACATTTTCAAAAACCCCCATTTGCCTCATTGGAATTTAAATTCGTACTTCCACCACTGAAAAGAGGTAACAAAGTGTCATAAATGTCATGTGAGCTTACATTACTCTCTCTAATACATGACAGCAAGGGTTGAACAAAATCTTCCACAAAGACAACATCCCGTGAAACCAATATACGCTTTGTTTGTGGATGATACAACCTGTAACCTTTGCTTTCAGCACTATAACCGACAAAAATACATTTGACAACTTAATCATCCAATTTTTTGCACTGTGTTTGTGGCACCAAAGCATATGCCAAACAACCAAAAACACGCATGTGCTCAATAGAATGCTTTCTATCATGCCATGCTTCATATGAAGTAATAGATTGCAAAGCTTTCGTAGGACACCTATTTAGTACATAAGTCTCACACACGATGGCCTCAAGCCAAAAAGAATGCAACAAAGCTTGACCATACATCATGCATTTTTTTTAGTGACCTGTTTTTTTTCTCAACAACACCATTTTACTGAGGCGTATCAGGCACTGTACATTGGTGTTTTATCCCACGACTAGCCAGAAATACATTAAATTAATGAGACATATACTCACCCCCTCAATCGGAACGGAGGGTGCCCATAGTACATTTTGAGACATTTTCATCCATATCCAGAAATTGTTTGGAGCACATAAATACTTCGGACTTTGCTTTAAGCAAAATGCTTATGCATGTCTGGAGTAATCATCAATGAAAGTCATAAAGTAAAGGTAATTGCCCAAGGATGGAGTTTGCATGGGCCTACAAACATCACTATGCACAAGTTGCAACTTGCATGTGGCCCTAACTGAACCATTCTTTGGAAACTTAGAACGTTGCATCTTACCCAAAATACAACCTTCACAAACATGTTTGATAGGTGCTTCAAGAGGCGGCAAAGAAACCACCATATCAGATTTTGGCAAATGCAACAAACTGGCAAATTTCAGATGACCAAAATGTGCATGCCAAAGTTTTGCATCTGAAATAGCCTTTGAATCCACAACTGCATTTGCAAAATTTTTCCCACACTTGTCATACAAAGCGAGCTTGTACAGCCCACGGCATAAAATGCCAGATGCAACAATTTCATCACCGAAAGTGAGATCATGTACTGTACATCTGTAATCCACAAATTTTACTACAAGACCAAGTCTAGCAAGTGCAAATATCGACAAAAGATTCTTCTTGATCCCACGTACATAAAGTGCATCAACAAGTGTGAAAGAACTGCCATTTGCAGCAGTAAGCACAATCTTTCCAACTCCCTGAACCGGATAAGAGGCATTGTTGGCACAAGTAACTGAATTCCCATGAGGGATAGACTCAAGAGAGGTGAAAAAATCACGATGTGAGGTAATGTGCTTTGTAGCACCACTGTCAAAATACCACACATGTGAATCTGTAGCATCTGACATGCATGCATCATGGACAACATGATTATAGGTACACTCTGCACTAAAAGCCGATTCTGCATCAACATTGACATCACAGTCTCATTTCAGAAAAGACTCAACAATAGCTCCATTTGTAGTGGATCCATCATTTGCAATGGAACCACCATCTTTCTTCTTAGCCTCTTTGGCCTTCAACTTAGGACACTGCTTGATCAAGTGATCATTAGCTACAATAATGGCAAGGCATATTCTTTTTTCCCTTATCACCAGAATTTTCAGATGAATTGCTACCAGTAGAAGCATTAGGAACATGTGATTTTCCACTCGCAAAAGAACCAGAAGAAGTGGTTCAATTGCTGTTACCACTGTTTTTTTGAGCAGCAATAAAAGCCTGTTCAACTGCACACTGTTTAGTCCTGTTTTTTTTGGAAAGTGAATCTTGCAACAACAATGTGCACAATGCATCAAACTTGATTACCTCAATATTTCCTTGGGTCATAAGTCTCCAAGTACTAGCAAAAGTCTGGTAAGAGTATGGCAAGGCATCAAGACAATTTGAACAAGGGAAATGTCTGAAATGACTTCACCTGCAAAAATAAGTTGCTGATTGATATCCTTGACACCAGCAAGGAAAGTGTCCATGTCATCTTCCTCATGCATAATCTTCGATTCCAGCTCTTTACGTAGCAATGCAATTTTAGCCTCATTGGCAACTTGCATAAAGACCAGATACAATATCCCAAGCCTGTTTTGTAGATTTCACCGAACGAATGTGAGGAGTAATAGTGCGCTTCACAAACAACAACGCAATCAATGCATGAGCCTGTGCAATCAATGCATGAGCCTGCGTAATCAATGCATGAGCCTGCACATCTTTTACATCCCAACGAGCTTGTTCTGTCGTAAGCAAACCAACTCTAACAAAAAAAATCCTTGTAGCAAGACCTGCAACATCCTCAACATCGCTTGTATCCTCAGAACTAGGACGTACATCAATGCCCTGCACACTATTCTAGACACCCTTTGACACAAGACCATGTTGCATCATGTAAGTCCACGTAGTGTAATTGTCCCCATCCAATTTGTCCTCAGCAGCAAACATCTTGAACACATCTGTGTTGTTGTCGGCCATGACGAATGCCTGCACCTGATGTGAAAATTGCCCGAAACAAAGCGAGAACAACACGTGTTATATAGCACGAACCGTAGAAGACTGTAAAGGACCTATTATGCAAAAAATGACACTGACATAATTTCTGCACAAGATGACAAAACAGCATGTGCAGCTGCCTATAGTGGAAAAGGAGGCCGACATGAGCCCGAATAAAAAATCCGAGCCTGAAATTTTTGTCAACCTGTGAATGCTCCCTAAATCTCACAAAAATCGAAGAAAGTGAGCAGGTGTGTGTTGGAGCTATTGATGACTAAGATCGAAAGGACGTAACCTGCTATGATACCAATTGTTGGAATTAGGTTGCAAGAAAACACACACAGCTTGGAGAAGACGAAGGAAGCTCAAGGCACACAACAGAGAGTGTATTACTTAGTGTGCAACGGAAAGATAGATAGCACTAGAATGATGGGCGTATATACAAAAAAAACCTCCTAGTGAGGGAAAAAATGCCCTGGAGGTCCTAAGCGTGTTCACACACATCACTACCACATGTATATGGTAACAAATGGCTACCTAGTCCAACTTATCCTTTGCCAAAGCAAATATTTTCTCTTCTCTTTTTTGGAGAGGGCGCTAACCAAGCACTACCTTAGGCTATGCGAGAGATAGTTGACATGTATTTCCCTATTTCTAGAAAGAGCGACATTGAGTAGTGGGTCACACACACTCTTTCTTATCCTCTTATATGATAGATCCCCTCCCCACGGTTCTATGCAAGAAAAATACAATTGGACATCTTTCAATGGTAAAGAGTTGATAAACCATCAAAGTGCAAAAGAAAAAGATACGGGAGGGAAGTCTGATGCTTGACATAGCATGGAGTTTAAGCCATGAGCCGGATTTCATCAAAGGTACTTAGTGTTTAGTGCTACTTGAATGTGTATGAATCTAAGTTCAAGTAGAAATGACTAAGTGGAGGGTGAATATATATGTACACCACTTCTACAAAAAAGGGGAGAGAGAGAGAGAGAGAGAGAGAGAGTGTAGAGATGGACACAATAAAGAATTTATGAGAGAATTGTCAATGAACCACACTAGAATGAAACACGCATGAACCATGAATTAATGCTATAAAAAATGAGTACATCATAAGCTTAAACCAAAAATGATTTTTGTAAGAGCACCAAACTTTGTGCGGGATTGACTGATCCACCCATCCACATGCTCCTATTATGAACGGAGAGAATCTTACTTCATTGGGAGAAAGCTAGGACATCTCCATTCTATGCCACACTACAAATGAGACTAGTTCGGCGCCCTCCATGAGCTTGAGCTCTGAAAGGATTCCAAATACTTGCCGATCGTAGGATACGAGCATCAACCAAACAAATTAAGGTGCCATTCCTCTTCAGTGACCACATTGGGTGCCAGATGAGATCCCTTAAACGTGAATTGAGCTATACGGATATGACACATATCTTTCTGACCAACTTATCAGTGTAGATCCATTTGAAAATTCTATTTGAGCCATCCAATCCAACATGAAACACAATGGATCCAGCCCCCATAGACCTCCCATGAAACTTTGGTTAGATTTAGCTTGCTTTATGCACAAACCACCTTAGCATAGGCTACATTTTTGGGTGCATAACCAACCATTTTCACATCATATTCAAACTAGCATGCTTATAACCAAAATTAAGGAGAAGATTATTGAAATGACACAAGAGTGAGGGCCGTATATTCATAAGGTTGCCCCTCAAAAGGCTCTTCATTATTCATGCTCTTGGAGCTCTTTACAACAAAGACAAGCTTGAGTATATATAGGACTATGGAGGCTAAGAACTCCGTGACCCTTAGTGGTTTCCTTGATCATCATTGTTGTTTTCCTCCTCTTTAAAGAATTGATAAATCCTCAATATAAGTATATAGTAGAGAAAAGGAGTGGAGTCCATAGGGCTTTTATAATGATCTTGACAAGAAGACGCTCCATTACATAGTAGTGTAGGGATTACTAGCAGAGGCTCCTAAAATTTTAGACAGTGTCTAAAAATATCATCATATTACCTCTGTAATCTCCGAGTTAGCTCTCAATTTCTTATGTAAGGTAGTAAAGCTTGGAAAGATAATTTTGATAATTTTTTTGCTATATATTTTGTATGAGGGAGTTATGTCCAATTTAGTGAAGACTACTTTTTCCTCTCCCTTTTTAGAAATAATAACTTTGAATTTCTAGGAGGAGGTGGAAAAGTCCAAAATATGGGAGTATGAATGTTGAAGATTAGCATCTTTTGGGATCTTTGAAGAGGGATGTGAACTTTATAATCCCTCATGCCCATCCACATGCCCTTCTACTCACTTTGCCTCCAGTTTCCACCCCTCGTAAGCCATATTTTACCATTTTGAGTCTCAAAAAAATCTTGTGAGATCTTAAGAGAAATTTTCCATGCATTGATAAAGTGGCATTCATTTTTTAGCACTTCCTTAACCATGAGTGCACTTCCTTGCTTGCCTCATTGTCCATTCATGTGTGATTTCTTGTGCTTTCTCTCTCTAGTATAGTCATTCCTAGAGAAAAAAAGGCTGTGGTAAAACTAGACTTTGAATATGACCATCCCACGGAAGGCATATCTTTGGTAGAGCATAGAGCCTTCTTAGTGAGAATGATTTCCCACATATAAACTTCCATCAATGAGGGGACATTGACATAAGGATATATACACTTATCTAGAGTTCGTCTTCTTGAAACTTATCCTTGACCCAAAGTAGTGGATCTTACATGTACTCGTTCAAAATTTGAGACCAATGCTCAGGTTGAGCATAATGAAGAGTTTCCATCCTATGTAGGATTTTGGGAGGTTCCTTTGCAAAATTCATTTAAGTAGTGAAATCCATTTAAACACAAAAGGAAAAGAGAATTGACTTAGCACACTTGAATGCTAAAAAAGAATCTATGCTTTTTATTCATCACAATTTAAGAAAGTTACATAACTATGCTTTAAGCTGGTTTATTTTCTTAAATGGTGTATGGGTTGCCATCATAGGAATATCTCTTAGGCCTCTCATAGGCATCTTAGGTCTATAATTATTTTTCAAACTTTCCTTTTACACAACTATTGCAAGTGCTTCAAAATTTTTGGCTACTTCAACAAGTCTAACAATTCTAGAGGTTATACAGATGCAATAATACATACCACCCAATCCCAACTAGATCCTAAGTTGAAGCAACCTTAGGTTTGGAAACCATTCAAGCCATCTTTAATATGGGTGAGGAACTGATCGGCATTGAGTGAGAAAACTATGGTCATCGGCCTTCCAGTAAACTCCCATATTTGGTCTTGAAGATAGCTTGGTCATGATCTCCAAGTAGAAATTTCTCTTTCATTCCTTGGTAACCACCTCATCATGTTGTTAGATACTATTGCCAAGACTTCTTTCCCTTCACTCAAGCAGTCAAAAGACATTTTAGGGGCTATTGTTTATTGCAAAACAACCAATAAAGAATTTTACTATACTTGTCCAACAACTTGATAAAAATTATTCCAACCAATCCCATCCAAACCTTGCTCAATGTAGGAAATTATTGATCCATGTTCATACTCAAAAAAATCTTTTTCCCAATCACTGTGAGTTGGTAACCTTCATGAATATAGTATGCTTTTGCAAATAGTATTCATGAATGTTTGTAATGTATAATTAACCTCATTAGTATGAGTCTTTAGGTCACCCCTCTAATATTTTTTGTCTCTGATACTAGCTAAGAGATCTATTCCCTAGGGGCCCATGCAAGAAATATACAATTTGATATCTTTCAATGGTATAGATTTTATATTACATCAAAGTGCGAAAGCAAAATCTAGGGGAGGAAATTCTCATGCTAAACATTACATGGAGTTAAAGCCATGAGCTACAACTCCACCTAGAGGTACCTTGAATATTTTGTAATGAAACCTTAATTAGATTTAGCTTGCTTTAGTAATAGACTCACCTTAGCATATGTTACATTTTTGGGTGCATAACCAAGCATCATTTCCACATACTTATTCAAACTAGCATGCTTATAACCAAGATTAAGGAGAATATTATTAACATGAGATGGCACAATATTGAGGGCCAAATTTTTATAAGGTCAGACCCTCAAAAGGCTTTTCCATAATCATGCTATTGGAGCTCTTTGCAATAAAGAAAAGCTTGAGTATACATAGGACCATGGAGGGTAAGCTCTCCATGACCCAAACAACTATATCATTCTCCTCTTCTTTGAAGCATCAATGAGTTATCAATACACTTGTTTTGTAAAGAAAAGGAGTGGAATATTAGGGCTTTGATTATGAGCTTTATAGGAAGAAACTCCATAGGATAGTAGTATATGACATACTAGTGGAGGCTCTTGAAATTTTAGAGATTCTTTGATGATCCCCTCAGATGACATCTGTAATTTCTAAATTAGCTTTTGACTTCTTCTACAAAGTTGTAGACTTAAAAAGAGCTAAACTTTGATTAAAAGACTTCTGACATCAAATGAGCGAGTTATGCCCATTTTAGTAAAGACTACTTTTTCCTCCCTATTGAGAAATAGTAACTTTGAAGTTTTAGGAGGAGGTGGAAGAGTCAAAAGTATGAGACTATGAAAACTTTTGCAGACTGACTTCAAATGAGCGAGTTATGACCAATTTAGTAAATACTACTTTTTCCTCCCTATTGAGAAATAGTAACTTTGAATTTTTACGAGAAGGTGAGTTCAAAGTATGAGAGTATGAATGTGGGGATTTGGCCTCTTATAGGATATTTGGAGAGGCAAATAAATGTTCTAGGCGTCTTGCCTATTCACATGCCCTTTTACCCACTTTGAATTTTGTTCTCGCTCTCAATAAGCCATATTTTGCCGTTCAAGCCTCGTAAAATTCTTGTGAGATCTTAGGAAAAATTTTCATGCACTAATAAAGTGGTTTAATTTTTTTGGCACCTCCTTAACAATGAGTGCACTTTCTTACATGCCTCATTTTCCATTGACTTGTGGTTTCTTGTGTTTTCTCTTTCTAGCGTAGTCCTTTTGGTCCCATAAAAATGTGTTTGGACCCTTACAGGATTCTCTAGGAACTTGTTGAGGTAGTATCAACCTTTTGGAACTGTAAAGTCCTATGTGTACCTAGGAACTTTTTGAGGTATTATCAACCTTTTGGAATCGTTAAGTCCTTAATGAACCTTTTTATCATAATCTTAACCTTGGTCCTTCCACTCTTTTATTTTCTCTTACTAGAATGAGAATTTGAGTGAGAGAAAATCATATATGTAGACCAAAAGATGGATTTTAAGAAATTACCTCGCCTAGGTGATACCATTTCTTTCTTACCTCAACTCATCTCACGAGTCAGAGAGAAACCTTTAGCATTTTTGAATCTTGCCTTCAATGGTGGAGCCTCTAAGATCAGGCTACTTTTTTGACTATGTCCCAGGTGAACTACCTTTCTCAAGAGGGGACAACAACCATATTGAGCTAGAGCTTGGAACTTCTCCTCATAATAGAACTCCTTATCGTGTTTGTCACTTAACAAAAGAGGAGATTCTCTCCCAAGTTAATGAGTCCATAGAAAAGGCAATGGGTCCAAGTTTATCTCCTTTTTGTTCACTTGACTTTTAGTGCAAAAGAAGGATAGGTCTTATCATATGTGTGTGGACTATGGTGCACTAAATGAGATCACAATAAAGGAACGATTTCTACTTATAGTGGACATATTTAATAAGCTATAAGGTTCTTCGTACTTTAGTAGAATTGACCTTAAAAGTGGCTACCATTAAATAAGGATTGAGTTCATTTACCTCTACAAGACCACATTTTACAAGTAGATTGGGTTCTATGAATAGCTAGTAATCCATTGTGGCCTTACAAATTCTCCTACAACCTTCAATAGGTTGCTAAAAAGATTCTTTCAAAAGTATAGAGCATAAAAAGGATTATTGTTTGATGATATAATCAAGACTTTGGAAGAACACAAAGAGATCTTGAAGGCTATTTTTGAAGAACTTGTGCTAACAAGCTGTATGAAAACGGAAAAAAGTGAATTCTTTTTCAATGAGATAAGGTACTTGGGTCCTATTATCTTTAAGCAAGGAATTCATATGGAATCAAACAAAATTAGGGTAATAAATGAGTGGCCATAGACAAAGAACTTACATGAGCTAAAAAGACTATATAAATATTATGGTTGACCTAGAGAATGACAAGATCCACGAACCTTTCTCACTAAAATATGGATTTCTATTGCATGGTTCACGACTATGCAATACAAAGAATCTGCATGAGTAGGTTATGTACCAATCACATGCGCCTTCTTATGCAGGGCTTTGTGGAATGCAAGCCACAAACCAAGCAAGAAATATATTTCTATTGGTCCACTATGAGACATTACATTAAGACTATGTAGAGCAATTCATAGTATGTCAAAAGGTAAAGTATGATAGACACAAGGTCAAAATCAAGGAAGCTATAAAGATGCATAAAAAAAGCAAAGGATTGTTGCTAGCAAATATAGGTGCAGTGTCTAATTTAACAAAAGAAAATGATTGGGTTGATCCTAGATTCCCAAAGCTCCTGTAAGTTATGCTATAGACAAAAGTCGGCAAGGAGAAGTCTTGGGACATTAGAAGTATTATGCGAAGCTGAAAAAAGGTAATATGGTCCTTCCAAGGTTCAAGGATGATCAATGAGATAACTCATACACTTAAGTTCCATCCTTATTAGCTAGTATACACTGCTCCATGAAAGTCTATCAGGAGCCTTTAGGGTTAAATTCTTCAAGGTTCGATAGTGGATGCTCCTCCTAAGCAATAGAGAAGATACTAGCATGAAACAAAACATTAAGTAACAATAAGGTCTTTTGTAAGTATTTATTGAAGTTTAAGAATTGTCCTTTCAAAGCTTCTAAGAGAATGCATAAACTCTAGCTAAAGGACTAAAAGCATAAAATGTAAATGTTGTTGCAAAAATATTTAATGAAGTAAAGATTAAGACCCTTGTGTTTAAATGTTCTTCATTTATAGATGTTACAAACGTTTTGAATGCGTATACATACAAAAGGACACACACTTGCTACATTTTCATCTTCTAAGTACTGAGTAGGCTTGCCATCTACTGCAAAAATGTGTGCAACTAAAATGTTAAGACATGCTTTGGCAACTAGACTCCAAAGCATCAAGTAGATTGGTCATCTATAGTGAAATGGTGTCGAATGGAAAAAAGGGATCCTTAGCAAAATACCAATGGACCAAGGATTAATGCCCCTTATAAAAAGCATAGTCAAGGATGACTATGACCATATGGGAAAGGTAATTTGGCCCACTCAAATGATTTTCTTTCTCTAGAATTGGCCATTCTAAAGGGAGAAAATAAAAAGAGTAAAAGAGCAAAGGGTGCATCCTAGGACCCTAGGGTGCCAACAAGGATCCTGATAACTTTAAAAGTCAAAGATGACTACGATACCAAAAAGGATCATGATACGTCCAGAAGTGCCTATGAGGAGTCAAATATGGCTATGATTGTCCAAGTAGGATAATTTTTAGCTCTTGGTCTGCTTGAATGATTTTTTGTTTGCATAAAATTAAAAGAGAAGAAGGACCATAGTTATAATGATGGCAAAAATGTGCATCACAAAGCTATAGGGTGCCAACATGGATGATGCTACCTTAAGGTGAGTCTATCTCTAAAATTTAGCCGACCCAAAAATTAACAGAATCACCTTAGCATAAGCTACTTTTTTGTGTACATAACCAAGCATCATTTTCACATACATATTCAAACTAGCATGCTTATAAGCAAAATTAAGGAGAAGACTATTAACATGAGATGACACAAGATTGAGGATTGAATTTTATAAGGTTGACCCCTACCTAAAAGACTTTTTATTATTCATGCCCTTGGAGATCTTTGCAACAAAGTTAAGATTGAGTATATATAAGACTGTGAAGGCTAAGATCTCCATGACCTAAGAAACTTAGTAGCCTTTTTATCATCATATGTCATTCTCCTCTTCTTCAAAGCACCGACTAATAATCAATACAAGTATCTTGCAAAGAAAAGGAGTGTAATCCTTATGGATTTGGTTATGAGCTTCTAAGAAGAAGCTCCATAACATAGTTGTATATGAAATACTAGTGGAGGTTCGTGAAATTTCAAATAGTCTATGATGATTCTAGTAGATGTCCTTTCTAATCTCCAATTTAGATTTTAAATTTATTGACAAAGTTTTAGAGCTTAAAAAGAGATAAATTTTGATTAAAAATCTTTTGCAATCCGACCTCGGATGAGCAAGTTATGCCCCATTTAGTGAAAACTACTTTTTCCTCCCTTTTTAAAACTAGTAACTTTCAATTTCTACAAGAAGGTGGAAGAGTCCAAAGGATGAGAGTATTTGGCTTCTTTTGGGATTTTCAAAGACCCAAATGAATGTTCTATTCCCCTTTCCCATTTACATGCCCTTCTACCCACTTTGCCTTTGTCTTCCCCCCTCAGTAAGCCATATTTTGCCACTTTGAGCTTCGTAAAATTCTTGTGAGATCTTAAGAAATTTTCCACACACTCAGAAATTGGCATTCATCTTTTGGCACTTCCTTGCATGCCTCATTGTCCTTTGACATGTGTGTTCTTGTGATTTCTCTTTCTAGCATTGCCGTTTTGGTCCCATAAAAATACGTTTGAAGCCTTACAGGATTCCCTAGGCACTTGTAGAGGTAACATCAAACTTTTGGAACCATAAAATCCTATGGTGCACCTTTTTCCCATAGTCTTAATTGTGGTTGAGCATTGTCATTTTGGTCCCGTAAAATACTTTGAATCCTTACAAGATTTCCTAGGCATTTGCAAAGGTAACATCAACCTTTTGGAACCATAAGGTCCTATGGTGCACCTTTTCTCCATAATTTTAACCCTAGTCCTTCCTCTCTTTTATTTTTGAGAAAAAAATATATAAGTAGACCCTAAGTTAAATTTTGTGACATTACCTCACCCTTGAAAATCATTGACTATGCTTCTTCTTAGTGGAGTTTTTGCTACACATGCATCGTTTACGTTGGCAACCTATGGTTTTGTGATACATGTTCCTGCCATTATATATCGGGCCCTTTTTCTTTTTTGATTTTCTCCAAAGGGAAAATCATTCAAGTAGACCAAGAGCTAAGCATTATCCTACTGAGACAATCACAATCATCTTTGACTTCTCATAGGCATTTCTAAAGGTATCATGATCCTTACTGGCACCCTAGGGCCATAAGATGCACCTTTTTGCCATCATTATAACCTTAGACCTTTACTCTATTAATTTCTCCCTTTAGAATGGCCAATCTAGAGAAAAAAATCATTAAGTAGGCCAAAATTATTATGTCACCCTTATAATCATAGTCATCCTCGATATGCTTTTAAGGGGGAATTAATCCTTGGTCCATTGGCATTTTGTAGAGGATCCCATTTTTGCACTCAACAACATTCCACAACAAATGACCAATCTACTCGGTGCTTGGGAGCCAAGGCTGCCACAAGCATGTCTTAATATTTTAGTTGCACACATTTCTATAGTACATAACAAATCTACTTAATACTTGGAGGGAGGCTAAGTGTCGTTGCAAGTGTGTGTCCTTATATTTGAGCTACACACATATTTGTGGTAGATAGCAAGTCCTACTCAGTACTTGCGAGGCAAAGCTACTGCAAGTGTGTGTCTTTAATATTTAAGATGCACACATTTTTGCAGTAGATAGCAAGTCTACTTAGTACTAGGAGGCAAAGCTGCTACTAGTATGTGTCCTTAATATTAAAGTTGTACACATTTTTGCAGTAGATAACAAGTCTACTTAATACTTGGGAGGCGAAGCTGCTGCAAGTACGTGTCCTTTTGTATGCATACACATTTGGAATACTCATAACACTTATAAATGAAGAAAATCTAAACACAAGGGTCTCAAGTTTTACTTCGTTAAATCCTTTTGCAACATTTACATTGATGTTATATTTTATTCAATTCATTATAAGTAGTAACAAAGTGCATTTAGTGCTATAGTTGGAGTTTATACATTCTTTTAGCAACTTTGAAAGGACAATTCTTAAACTTAAATAAATACTTACAAAAGACCTCATCGTTACAGAATGTTTTGTTTTCATGGTGGTATCTCCTTTTTTGCTTAGGCGAAGCATTTGGTATTGAACATTGAAGGCTTTTAATAAAGTTTCATGGAACATTGTATCCTAGCCAATAGGCATGTAACTTAAGCTTGTAATTTGTGTCACTGATCATCCTCGAATCTTGGAAGGACTATATTAACTATCTGCCACCTTGGCATAGTACTTCTAATGACCCACAAGTTCTCCTTGTCAACTTCTACCCATATTACACGAGCTTTGGGGATTTAGGATGATCCCAATCATTTTCTTATTTTAAATTAGACATTGTCCCTATATAAACTTGCCAACAACAATGTTTTGTTTTTGTTGTGCATCTTTATAAGTTGATCTTGGGCCTTTTGTCTATCATACTTGACCTTTTTACATACTATGCATTGCTCTACATAGTCTTGAATGTCATGTCACATAGTACACCAATAGAAATAAGTTTCTGTTGCTTGGGTGATGGCTTGCATTCCATGGTGCTTTGCATATAAGAAAGTGTATGTGATTCGTACATAAAATTCTAACACAAATTCATTCTTATGCATATAATGAATGATGCAATAGAAAACCATCCTTTAGTGAGAAAGGATGTACACATTTTTCCAATATGGCATTGCATTGTAATTTTTTGATTAATTTTTAGCCATTGTAATAATTATGATGTAATATGGGCTTAATGCGATTTCCAAGCTATAAAGATGATGTCATTTAGTGTATCCAAGAAGAAGATAAAGTAAGTGTGGAGCTTTAACGGCCTTTGGTCCCCAAAAATTGTACATTTCTAACCCTAGGTACATTTGGTAGTGTGAAAATGGATTTAGGGTCTCTTACTCATTTTTGGGGGGCTCAACCTAGTGAGAGCTCATCTGGTGTATGGCTATGAGTCCTTTAGCTTCTCCATACTCATGTGACTTGATTAATAGCAATTAATGTTCCAGATTCTCGTTCATGATACCTCTCTTACTCTCTATTGATGGTCTTTGATGCCTTGATTAAATATATCTCAACTAACTAGTAGCTAATTCTCTGTAATCTTGAATGATTCCTCTCTTTGCTTTGTGTATGCACATGGGACTTAATTCAAGCATGGTTATCTTGGTAGATCTATGTGTGTGGACATGTGATTAGTGTATGACATGATAAGATTAGTAGATTTGTGCATCATTGGAATCATTAGTGGGTTTGATTGAATTGACTTAGGTAAGGAGAAGTGGAATGGAGACTACCAATTCCATAGCTTAGCTCCTCCATAGGCCAATGCCACCCCATAATGTTAATCATTCATGTTGCCTTGATTAGCTCACTAATAATGTGAGTGTTGCCAAGTTGCCATTAGGAGAGAATGGAGTCTAGGAAGGCCTCTTTATTTGCCATAAGATTATGAAGGTGATTAACATGTTGACAAATAGGTGCACGCCATCATGTGTGCAAGAATGGTGGGTGTGTATGAGAGGTGTAAGAGTGGTCAAAGGATGCACTTTTCCCCAAAAAAGGGGGTGGACAACTTTAAGATTTTTGGCCTTCCATAAATCTTACATACAATCTTCGATTTAAGCGGAGATTATAGATCTATGATCTACCCATCGAGCTCTTTTCGTAGATATGTTACATGATATGGTTTTGCCTGCTAGATTTTAAATTTCATTGTGGGGGAAAATTTTGAATTCAAACAAACTAGCTCTTTTGCTTGTTTGAATTCAAAAGATGCCCTTTGATTGCTTTCTTAATACTAGAGATTTAACTCCCTTAAACTCCCAAATAAAGAGGCCCTCCTAAACCCCATTTTCTTCCTAATGTAATCTCTTTGGTTTGAAAATTTTATTGAGTCATAAGAGCTATGCTATGATGGATCCCCCAACACTTGGCACCATTGTTGGGGATCGATGACATACGATAGTGTAATCTTGGTATAACTGAATAAGTTTCCTCATTGATTTCTCCACTAGGTATATGTGTTGGTTGATTTTTGGATTTTTGATATGTGTGTATGTGGCGATGTGTTCAATTTCTCCTAATTTGACTCCATATCTCTCTAATTACGTGCCTACACACTCTAATATTTCTATAATCCATTTTTAGTTTCACTAATTTTTGCTAATGTACACATCAATTTTCTACTAATTGGATTAAAAATTGGAGTTATACTTTGATATTTGCTTAGCTAGAGGCTTCAACTTCTTTTGAGTAATGTTGATTTGTGGTAATCAATTAACAATTTCTTGATGTTGGAATGGAATTGTAGGGCTTTGTAACCTCAATGGAATCGACCTACAAATTGAGCAATCATCAATTCATAATAAGTAACAAGGTACTGTCCTTAATCTCCCTAGGATTCTAGACATGTGTAGGATGCCATGTTGTTACCAGTTAATGATATGGATTATTGATTTGTTTAATTTATTGCAGTCACAATGCCAAAAATATTGCTTTTTTTTTCATGTTGTCGTAATGCCCAAATTTTCTTGGAATTGTAGGTGTATGAAGTTGATGATTTCAATTGGTACTTGGCATTGTTGATTTGCTAATAATTGGTTCAATTACAAATGTATGCATTAAAATCAAGTGTATGTGCACTTTAATTGAGTGTGTCTAATTTTAAATGTATGTGCACAAAATTGAGATTGTGTGTACCCTAATGAATCAAGGTGTAATTCTTAAATTGATAGTTGTGATGGTTGATTTTTGTTATGGAAAATGGTAGTCAAGCAATTGTGTGCTTGATTTGTAAGTTTGATGACTTTGATTCTTGTGTGTGCGCACAAGAATCTCTTGTGTGACTTTGATTTTTGTGTAGCACACCTAAAAATTCTTGTGTGTGCGCACAAGAATCTCTTGTGTGACATTGATTTTTGTGTAGCACACCGAAAAATTGATAAAAAAGCTATCAATTGTGTGTGTGTGTGTGTGTGTGTGTGCACGCATGCATAAAACTTGATGATTGTGCATGCTCAATTGGACTTGTAATTGCAAAGTTGGTGTGTGTAATGTATAATTATTGCATGATTGAGCTAAAATCAATGATTTACACACTTTACTTAACACCAATTATGACCAATTTTGTCATTTTAATTGCTTAGTTCTTGATTTGAATTGATGAAATTAATTGGAAATTGAGTTTTTGTGAAAATTGTGAGTTATTTGGCTACAATTCATTTAAATTCGTGGATTAAAAAAATGTTATTTTTTGGATAGTTTTTGTAAAATTTTGGCAAATTTTTACTATTTATTGCAGAAATTTCTTTTTTAAGCATGCTCTTAAATTTGAATGCATGATTCTGGCATGTTTGCAAGTGCTTATGTTCCGATTTGATCAAGTTTGACACAATTCACGATTGGTATGGTGATTTTTATTTTTCTTGATAATTTTCATAAAAACTGCTATTTTTTGGCATGGTTGTATATGCCCGTTGCAATCAAATGTGATAACCAATGATTTTCTCAGTTGTTGGGAAGTTTTTGGATACTTTGGACAATTTTTTGAAATTTTTAAGTTTTCGAGCAAAGTTCGAGCATACCCTTTTGGAGTTCAAAAATAAAAAGATTAAAAAAATAATAATTCCACGTGCACAATTGTACTCACACATTATCTCTCTCTCTCTCTCTCACACACACACACACACACACACACACGCGCGTGCGCGCACACACACACACTCACTCACTCTCTCTCTCTCTCTCTCACACACACACACACACACACACACACACACACACACACACACACACACACACACACACACACACACACACACACACACACACACACACACACACACACACGATATCGGTGAAAAACAAGAAATTTGTGTATTTTTAGTCGACTAAAGTTGCAAAATCCAAGCTAGATTTTGAGCTTGCCTTAATGAAAAATCATTAGAATATTTGACAAATTGGCATCAAAATTGGCAAGTGCTTCAAATTCTGGCCTAGATTTTGATGATGTCAAGTGTGCCCTTAATTTTTTTGATTGAAGAATATAAATTACAAATTAAAATTTGAAAACAAAATAATCTCCCTCTTTCTCTCAACCATTAGGTGTTGTCCTCTCTCTCTCTCTCTCTCTCTCGCATACCCGCCGCACACACCACTTCTCTCTCTTTCCTCCCACACTCTTTCTCTACATCCCCCCCCTCCCCCCTCTCTCTCTCTCTCTCTCCCCCCCCCCCCCCCCCCCCCCCCCCCCCCACACACACACACACACACAATGTTGCTGAATCACCTTCTCTCCTCATCGGTTAAGGTCTATTGGGATAGTTTCTTACGATGTTAAATCTTCTTCTTCTTTTTCTTCTTCTTCTTCTACCTATGTCTTTTTCTCAGTTGACACCAAATCTAGGACCTTGCTCACACACACAAGTCTAGTGCTTTCCTTTTTTTGTTGAGTATGTGGCCTTTTGCCTATGCCACAACATGTTGGTGTGAACCATCTACAGTTTAGTCAGCATCTAGTCAATTGCACAAGGAACCAAAAGAGTGCCCTTTGGAGTCTACATTGGGAGGTTGACCCTTATCCTTTGGGAAGGTTGACTCTTGCCATTTGGGAGATGCCTTTTGGCCGTTGAGAGGTGCACAAGGAGCCAAAAGAGTGCCCTTTGGAGTCTACACTGGGAGGTTGACCCTTGTCCTTTAGGAAGGTTGACTCTTGCCATTTGGAAGATGCCTCTTGGCAAGAGTGAGTTGAACAAGGAGCCAAAAGAGTGCCTTTGGAGTCTACATTGGGAGGTTGACCCTTAGCCTTTGGGAAGGTTGACTCTTGCCATTTGGGAGATGCCTCTTGAACATTGAGAGGTGCGCCTATCCATCTGCTACTCATGTAAGTAGTTACACTTTGTACACACTCTTTGTGAGGTCCCCACCTCGCCGTTTCCAATGGCGGATTTGATGGTGAACCCGGTGGCCACTAGATCTATTGCGGAAGCAAACAAAATGGTTCAGGGTTCGACTAGCAGACGATCTCTCATCACAAAGTGAGTCGAGTTCGAGCCTACTAGTAGGGAGATCTAGCTCCACCTCGCAGGGGAAGCGTACTTGAACTATCTAGCGATCCTAAGACCCACCTTCCAAGAGGAGAGAAGCCTCGAGTGCCTTTTTCCCCATGTTTCAGAGGCACGTACTCTCGAGAATTCCCCGCTCTAGGGACAATGAGCATTACTAATATCGAGTAAGTACTATGGGGACAGAGAGTTCTCGACCAATCGGGACCACCCATCTCGTAGGCATTGGCAACCTGAGCCAAGCCCCCACTTTCCACCCCCACACTCACACTTCCTTGTGTGACCTAATTACTACCACAAAGGTTGTTCAACATAAAGATTCCTTGTTTAATCCCGAATCACATTGTTCGTTAATACGGCCCTTCAACCAGTATTGCAAACAACACCAAGACAGAATTCTAGTAAAAATTCTACTCGAACTTATTCATAAAAATTCCAATGTTCTGGAGGTACAACATCCCCCCTCCAGCGAGAGTTCACTCCTCCCGTTGTCGCCTAGCTGCCCATACAACTAGGTATGTCCACCGCATAGAAAGCACGTCATGGACACTCCCACCGCATAGAAAGCAAGACGTGGGTTCCCACCGCATAGAAAGCAAGTCTTGGGTATCCATCGCATAGAAAGCAAGTCGTGGATTCAAGAGTCCTTAACGAGGAACTCTGCCCCCTGTGATCAGTAGGGGGGTCAGGACTGATTCAACATTGGAAATAAAATGAACATGTCGAGCTAAATTTTCCCTAGCAGACATTCTTTCCTAATTGCAACCAGCATACCCATCAATCATTTCCTTCCTACTTTAGAACTTAATGTACAATGAATTCAATGCCGAGGTTTCCGTCGGATTTCTCCAACATGTTTGGGGATATTTTCATTCCTAACTAAACGTGTGCAATGTTAAATTAAACAACTTGAATGAAATTATGATCTACCTCTTCCATTTCTTCGTCGATGGCCCGTGAGATGGCCGGTATTTGTTCCTCCATGGGAGCTTTTCCCTTTCCGTTCACCTTGCTCGTTCCTGCCTCGTGGTCGTGGGCTCCACCAAAGCGAGTCCTCTTAACCGGGCCATTTTAAACTCACTACTTTAAGTAATTAACTTGGGGAAAAGAGCTAATGTCCGTAAGCGTCATAACAAGCCAAATGACAGATTAGCAACATCAAACAATGCCTGCTACATGAGAGGTTTAGATTTTTCCATATAGCAATCATTATGGATGACACATAATCCTATGGGAACCGGCTCTAAAGATAATTACTCGGCTTACATGATTAAGAATAATAGGATTTTACTAATGGAATTACTAGAGAGATGAATTAAGCACGATTAATCTCTTTCCTAGCAATTAGAGGGTGCAGAATCACCGCATGCATAGGTGTGAGAAAAACAACCTCTTAGAGACTTAATGACAGATTAATCTTACCTTAATTATATCTTAATGCATAACAAAGATGGATCTAAATCATCTACAATATCAATGCGTGATAGAAAGAGTGATTCTCATCAATCTACACAATTACCAGCTTATCGATTAATTTCTATGCTACCTAGAGAGAGAAAATTCTAATAATCGTGCACTAATCATTAATTAAGAGTGATGAATGGCTGATAATTCAGCTATGGGATGATGATTACATAATAGAATATGGTTAAGGAGAATTTAGAGAGTGATTATAGAGAATTACGACTAGGAATAAGCATAATAGACGAGAAATTTAGATGGTAATGAAAAGGATTTGCAGAAAGCATTAATTAAACCATGGTTACCGTGATTAAGGGCTGATAATCCTCTTGATTCTCTGATCTAATCAAGCTTCTTGAGGTGAGAATTCGACAGCACCTCCTTCCTTCCTTCTCCTTCAAAAGGTGTGTGTTCCGGCAGCACCTTCCCAGAGTGTGTGTGTGTGCACTGTGTGTGTGTGTGAGCATGTGTGTGTGTGTGTGTGTGTGTGTGTGTGTGTGTGTGTGTGTGTGTGCAGTCCTTTAAATAGGCTCCTACAGGCTGAAAATCGACCAGCCCTGCTATTAGCATCTGGAGGAGCACTCAGTTCACTGTATTGGCAAGTCTAGTTGCCTACTCACCAAGTGTCAGGTTGGCTAGTTTAACTGACTCTAAGACTTAGTTACTGGCTTGGAAACTCTCCCAGGACTCCCACAAAGCAAGAGGGCGTCCCCTAGCTACTAAAGCTGAACTGGAGTGGGCTGGAACTTGTTTCCACACAGTCCCGGGCCCCGGGTCCCTCCCCAGACAAATTTTAGGAAAATTGGTTCTAGGCTAAAATGGGTCATACGAGTCGGATTTTGATGCCGAAAATTGCTATAGCAAGCTCTAACTAAGGCGTACTGGCCCGAGTACCTGGCATATTTAGCAGCCCCCGGCGTCTGAAAATGCATTTTTTTGAAATTCGGGGTACGGGTGCAGTTTTTCGAGACGATCAGAACTCGACGGGTCGGGTGACCAAAAACTTACTATTTTTGAAATTTTTTTATAAAAATTATTTTAATTCACATTTCGGAGCTTTAAAACATTCTAAACATCATGGCACTGACAGGATCTTGAAAACTGCTAAAAATAGTAACTTATTCCATTATATTCAGTTCATGGTACAAGGGTGCTCTTTTTGATCGGGGTGAGAGACCTTACAACCTCCCCAACGTGAAAAATTGAGATGTCCTCATCTCAAGAATGTGCTTGGGTAATCCTTTATGAGCGTTGGTTCGTCCTCCCAAGTTGCATCGTCTTTAGGATAATCCTTCCACTTTACCAGATGCTCCGTGATAGTTCTGTTGCGTAACTTCCTTTCCCTTGTTTCCAGTACGTAGTCAGGTTGGAGCTCGAGAACTCCTTGTGCTGGCATGACTATCTGATCTGAGTCCAAGAATTGATCAGGGTTAGGAATATAGGGTTTGAGTAAGCTGACGTGGAATACATCATGAACCTTCAAGTTTACAGGTAACTTTAGCTTGTAGGCTTGGTCACTCACAACCTTAACGTTCCCGAATGGTCCACAATACCTTGGGCTTAGCTTCTTATATCTGCCTAGAGATAAGTTGCTTTTCTTTGGTCGGACTCGCAGAAAAACCTTATCTCCTTCTTTGAAAGTTCTTGCCGAACGGTCCTTATCTGCATAGTGCTTCTGTCTATCCTGAGCAGCCTGAATGTCCTGGCGAATAGCTCTAGTCTGTGCTTCCATATCCTCTAACATCTTTCTAGAAGCTTCTACCCTGATGGTTGGATTTGAGAAGTTCAGTGGTGCTAAACAGTCCTGTCCATAAAGAGCTTTGAAAGGTGACATTCCAATGCTTCTGTGTTCGGAAGAGTTGTAAGCATACTCCACCAAAGGTAGATATTGTAGCCACTTCTTTGGCTCTTGCGAACAATAGGCTCTGAGAATGTCCTCGATGACTTGATTAACTCTTTCAGTTTGCCCATCTGTCTATGGATGATACGTTGTACTAAAGGCTAATTGTGACCCAATAGATTGGAAAAGAGAAGTCCAAAATTTTGATGTAAACTTGGCATCTCTATCGCTGACGATACGCTTGGGTAGACCATGTAACCTAAAAATCTCCTTGATGAATACCCGACTAATATCTGAAGCAGTAAAGGTTGTCTTTACGGGTATTAGATGAGCCACTTTTGTGAGCATATCAAAAACCATGAAAACAGAGTCATAACCTCCTGTAGAAGGTAATCCTGTAACAAAATCCATACTGATGCGTTCCCATTTCATCTGGGGTATGTCAAGAGGTTGAAGTTGCCCTGGTAACTTGATTCTTTCGGCCTTTATCCGCTGACAAGAAAGACATTGCCTCACATAGCGAAGTATGTCTCCTTTCATCCCAGACCAAAAATAACTCCTCATGACAGCATGAAGAGTCTTAGCATAGCCTGGATGTCCGGATGTAGGGCTATCATGTGCTTCATACAGAATAGTCTTCTTTAGAGCTGGGTCTCTGGGTACACAGAGTCTATGTCTGTAGTAAAGACATCCTCCCATAAGAGAGTAATCTTTACCTTCAGGCATCTTATTCTGCTGGACTAGAGATACTATACGTTGGTACTCTGGATCTACCAAAGATGCTTCTTTGATTCTATCCCAGATAGGGTTATTTGGAATAGAGATAGCTCCGAGAAAGGATTTTTGGCTAAGACCATCTGCAACTGCATTTTCCTTTCCTGGTCTATACTTTATGTCAAGGTCATATTCCTGTAACAGCTCTATCCATCGTCGTTGTCGCATATTGAGAATAGGTTGAGTAAAAATCCATTTTAAGCTCTTGTGGTCTGTAACCAGTTGAAACTTGCGCCCAAGAAGATAATGTCTCCATAACTTCAATGCATGAATAACTGCTAAAAGTTTCAAATCATGAGTAGGATAATTCTTCTCATGATCTCTTAGCTGTCGCGAAGTATACGCCACTGGTCTTCCTTCTTGAGTAAGAACTCCGCCTAGAGCAAATTTGCTAGCGTCGGTCGCTACTTCAAATTCCTTGCTGAAATCTGAAAGCTTTAAAATAGGAACCGAGACCAAGAACTCTTTTAGCTTAACAAAGCTAGACTCGTGCTCGGTCTGTTAGGAAATAAGATGTAGCTAAATAGATAATTGAGTAGATTACTTAATGGAGAGAGACAGATTTATATACACGAGATTATAGAGTAGAGAGAGAGAAAGAGAGAGTACACACGATATACGTGGTTCACCCAATGTGGGCTACGTCCACGGGAAAGCAGCCACTCAATGGCTTTAGTACTTCAAAACAAGAAGTAGTTTACAAAGGGATTATACCCTTAATGGAGCTCCCGCCTTGCTTCACTCTCACCACCTCACACTCACCTTGTTGCATCAACTTCACACTATGAAATGTGTGTAGAAATGGCCTCCTTTTATAGGCCAAAAGGGTTGCCCTCTCTTATGAGAGACAACCATGTGTAGCCGCCCTTGTGCGAATAAGTCCAAATCGGACCCTCCAATCCGCCCATGTGTGGCCGCCCTTGAGAAGACAAGTCCGCTTTTGAATTCGGCCACCGGCCATTGACTTTGGCCACTGGCCACCGGCCATTGACTTCCGACCACCGGCCATCGGCCATTGACTACCGGCCACCGACCAACCGACCGGTTGTTTTTCGACCACTTTCCGACCGCCGTCCGGCCATAATATTCCGGCGAAAAAAAAAAGTCTCGGGGGCCTCCGCCCCCGAGGCCTTTAAAGTTGCCCTTGATTCTTGTCCATGAAAATTTTGGTTTCCGGTTCTCCATATGATTCCGGCTCTCCAGAATCTAAGATCAAGAGATGGTTGAAGGAAGGAACAAACCTTTCTGGAGGTCTACTTGCTCTTGTAGATCTTCGGGGAATAGGTTGAGGCTCCTCATTTGGTTGACGTTGTTGCACATTGTCACCGTTTGCAGTCCTTGAGTCTTGACCGTCCTCAAGCTCCATGTACTCATCACCTGTTTCTTTTGTTTTTTTTCTTTCCAAGTAATCTTTGTACATATTTTGTTCGTTAAAAATTACATCCCTACTCCTTAAGATTTTACCATCTTCAGGATTCCATAGGCGATACCCAAAGTCTCCTTCTCCATAGCCAATGAAGAAACACTTTTTGGACTTTGCATCTAACTTTGATCTTAGGCTTCTATCTATGTGCATGAAAGCCTCACACCCAAACACTTTGAGAAATGCATAATTCACCGGTTTACCTGTCCATGCCTCTTCTAGAACTCCCCCATCCAATGCCGTTGAGGGTGACCGATTGATTAAGTACACAGACGTACTTACAGCTTCCGCCCAAAGCTCAAGTGGTAGGCCTGCATGTAGCCACATGCTTCGTGCTCGTTCCATGATTGTCCTGTTCATCCTTTCCGAAATCCCATTTTGTTGAGGTGTCCTTGGGGTTGTCCTTTGCCTCCGAATGCCATTGCTAGCACAAAAGCTTTCAAAAGCTTGGCTGCAATATTCGCCTCCATTGTCGGATCTGAGGCATTTAACCTTGGTACCTGTTTCATTCTCCACAAAGGCTTTCCACCTTTGAAATATGGAAAATACATCGGATTTATTCTTCATGACATAAACCCATGTTTTTCTAGTCGCATCGTCTATGAATGTTACATAGTACAATGAGCCACCAAGTGATGGTGTACTTGTAGGACCCCAAACATCAGAATGAACCAACTCAAGTTTTTTATTTTTTCTTTCATTTCCTGATTTTTGAAATTTTACCCTCTTTTGTTTACCATAAACGCAATCTTCACAGAACTCTAAGTCCACTTCTTTCAAACCTGGTAGAAGCTTCTTTGTTTGAAGGATTTGCATTCCTTTGGCACTCATATGCCCAAGTCGGTAGTGCCACATCGCACTGTCAACTTCTGTAGTTGTTGCACAAGCTAAAGGTTGCGTGCTAACAGTACACAAGTAAAGTGTACCGACTTTTTCACCCTTGGCAACCACCAAAGATCCCTTTGAGATCTTCCACCGTTTGTTTCCGAATGCAATGTTGTGACCTTCATCGTCCAATTGTCCTGTAGAGATCAAATTTTTGCGAAGAGAAGGAACATGCCTAACATCTTTAAGCTTCCATTCATTTCCGTTAGCAGTTTTGACAGAAACTGTACCTTTGCCGACAATCTCACAAGCTTCATCATCTCCCAAGTATACATACCCAAAATTACCTTTGGTGTAGTCTTGGAAATGTTGCTTGTGTGGTGTCGCATGGAATGAAGCCCCGGAATCTATTCGACCACCGGCCATTGAATTCAGCCACCGGCCATCGGCCATTGACTTCCGACCATCGGCCACCGGCCATTGACTTCTGACCACCGGCCATCGGCCATTGACTACCGGCCATCGGCCAACCGACCGGTTGTTTTCCGACCACTTTCCGGCCGCTGTCCAGCCATAATATTCCAGCGAAAAAGAAAGTCTCACGGGGCCTCCGCCCCCGAGGCCTTTAAAGTTGCCCTTGATTCTTGTCCGTGAAAATTTTGGTTTCCGGTGAGTGATTTTCCTTCACGCACGATGGCTTCTCCTCATAATGGGGGCCTTACAAATGTGCGCTTTTACCACAGAAAATTACAAGGGTAAATCAGGCTCCATACTTAACACGGTCTTCCATTCAATCCTCATTCCCTTCTTCAGGAGTTCCGTCAAAGGTGCAGCAATACGTGCATAGTCCTTGACAAAAATCATGTACCATCCCGTTATTCCAAGAAATCCTCTTACTTCGCTGACGGTGGATGGTTGAGGCCAATCAACGATGTCCTTGACCTTGTCTGGGTCCACTGAAATCCCCTCAGCTGATATGACAAATCCAAGATAGTGGACTTTAGGCGAGCAAAAAGTGCACTTGCTCTCTTTAGCGTAAAGTTGGTGTTTTCGGAGAAGATCAAGTACTTTGCGAACATGTTCTTCGTGATCTGCCTCGTTCTTAGAGTAGATCAGAATGTCATCAAAGAAAACCAAGACAAAATCATCCAGGTAAGGTCTAAAAATATCCTGCATAAGTCGATTGAAGCTTGCAGGAGCGTTTGTTAGACCAAAAGACATTACTGTGAACTCGTAGTGCCCATACCTAGCATTGAAAGCTGTCTTTGGAATATCTGATTCCTTGATCCTGATTTGGTAATATCCTGACCTTAGATCAATCTTTGTAAATATTTTGGCGCCGTGGAGCCTGTCCAAGAGTTCATCAATCCTTGGAATTGGATACTTGTTCTTGACAGTTACCTGGTTCAGTCCCCGGTAGTCTATGCATAGCCTTAAGGTCCCATCCTTCTTCTTCTGAAAAAGAACTGGAGCACCCCAAGGAGAAGTACTGGGTCGAATGAATCCTTGCTCAATGAGTTGCCTAAGTTGTTCCTTGAGTTCAATGGCCTTTGGAAGTGACATTTTATAAGGTCTTTTTGAGATAGGTTCACATCCAGGAATAGTCTCAATCTCATGATCTATCTCTCTGTGTGGCGGAAGATTCGTAAGTTCTTCTGGGAACACATCGTCATATTCCCTTAACCAGTTTGATCGAAGTGAGGTATCTGATTGGTCCACCTTGTTGAGTTTAACTGCATATATTTGCTAACCCTTCCTTAGTCCCTTCAAAAGTCTGTTGGCCTTAACTAGAGTAGCCTTAGGTCTCCCATTTTCCCCCTGGATTAAGGCTTCATTACCCAAGTTATCTGTAAAAGTAAAGTTCCCTTGTGCACAATGTATGCAGGCCCTATTTTGCTTTAGCGAGTCCATCCCTAGTATCCCATCAAAGAATCCTAAGGGTAGGGTTCGAAATTGGGCAGAAGTTGGGTGTCCCCCTAAATCAAAGTCAATTTTTCTTGCAGAGTGTTGAGATACTACCTCCTTGCCGTTTGCTAACTCTACAACTAGCTTGCTTGTTGGATACTTATCTAGCTTTAGCTTCCTCATGCATCGGGGTGAAAGAAATGAAAGAGTACTACCACAATCTATAAGGAAGTTAACTTGTTCACCTCTGAGAGATCCTGGCGTATGAATGACTGCGTATTGCTCGCAACCATTGGGATTGTCAATTGCAGCATGTAGGGTTGCTCTCTCCACTGCTTCATCACTCACAGTTGGTTGTACCACTGCGGAATTCACTCTGGCGGTAGCTCCACGCCCTCGCCCTCTGTTCATCCTTCCTCATCCTCCTCTTCCATTAGCTTGGCCACACCCATGGGTATTCAAGGGTATGGTATTGGCGTTGGTTTCCTGAATGTTCCTGGGGCAATTGGATCTGTAATGTCCATGCTCGCCGCAACCATAGCATCGAACATCGGGGAACTCCATGGTTGTGGTGGTAGCCACAATAGGGCGATGGTTATACGCTTGGTTGGCTGGTCTGTTATCCCAAGCAGTGGTCCTTGCCCTCTTTGCCCAATGATTCTTTCTGTTCTGATTAGCCTTTTGTACTTTGAGAGCTAGAGGTTTGGCCCTTAACAAGGCATCCTGTAGCGTCGTCGGCCTGAGAGCTTCCAACCGAGTATTCAGGGGATCGATTAGTCCTTGGCAGAACCTTGCCACCTGTTGTTCCAAGGTCATCTTAGGAGCATATCTCCGAAGAGTGACAAACTTTGCATAGTATTCTTCGACAGATGAATTCAGCTGCCGAAGTGAAAAGAATTCATTCATTCTCAAGGTTCTATAGGCAGGTGGTAAATAACGTCCCATTATTGCAGCTTTGATGTCTTCCCAGGACTGGGAAGATCCCTTAATATCCATGTCCCTGCAATGTTGCTTCCACCATATCTTGGCATCGCCAGTCAAGCGGAACATCGCAAGCATGGTCTGATTTACGGGTTGGGTCCCCGCAGCTTCAAAGTAGTCGTCCATGGCTTCCATCCATACTTCTGCATCTCTCTCCACATTTTTCCCCTCGCCCTTAAATATCGGAGGTTGGGCTTGCTTAAGGAGGAGCTTCTTCTCTTGCGCTGCCGAGTACAGAGCAACAGGCGGTGCCTACATGGGTTATACGAATTCTTGATACATTACTTGGATTTCAAAATAGACACGACACTTTAAATAAAATTCAAGATTCTACTTTATCAAGAGACAGAGATTCAGAGACAAAAAGCACTTTATTGATGAAAATTTATTACAATTGAAACCCCTCAAGGTTTAGGATAACTGATGATTAGCTTATTACATGGCTTTATGGATTGCGTATAAAATACGCTTAGGAGATGGTATTCGTGTAATAGTTCCTATACTCATTCTTGAGTGGATAATAAACTAGGATATCAAGCGGGAGTTCTGCTTTCAGTAATCCAAAGGTTTTGACTCGGCTGGGATCACGTTGGTGACCTTCTCCAAGAGCCAGTCGTTGATGGTTTGATTGGATTTTCCTGAAACAGTCTGGTCCAATCGTGTAGGCACCAAGTAGAATATCTCTATTACTCTCAACTCTTCTCCCCAATGTATCTTCTTCAAGTCGGTAGCCACGCATCCTAGCTTCCGAGCGTTGATGTAGTAAACCCCTCCTGGAAATGTCCAATCAAGTTCCCATCCTCTATCAATGCGAGTGGAGTGTGGCGTATAAGCCTTCAACAGTATCTCCATGACATCTCGCCTGAACTGGTAAACTGGGGATCTTAGAGCTTGCTCATAAATAAACTCAAACACTTGGAACTTCCGATATTCGAGCACGGGGTCTTCCTGCAACACCAATGCAAGGAATTCGGATCAACTACCTATATACTTTTAGTTCCTTTTAAATGTTCTAACAATATGACTTTATTTCCTAGCCTAACCTAGGCTCTGATACCAGGTGTGAGGTCCCCACCCCGCCATTTCCAATGGCTGATCTGATGGTGAACCCGGTGGCCACTAGATCTATTGCGGAAGCAAACAAAATGGTTCAGGGTTCGACTAGCGGACGATCTCTCATCACAAAGTGAGTCGAGTTCGAGCCTACTAGTAGGGAGATCTAGCTCCACCTCGCAGGGGAAGCGTACTTGAACTATCTAGCGATCCTAAGACCCACCTTCCAAGAGGAGAGAAGCCTCGAGTGCCTTTTTCCCCATGTTTCAGAGGCACGTACTCTCGAGAATTCCCCGCTCTAGGGGCAATGAGCATTACTAATATCGAGTAAGTACTATGGGGACAGAGAGTTCCCGACCAATCGGGACCACCCATCTCGTAGGCATTGGCAACCTGAGCCAAGCCCCCACTTTCCACCCCCACACTCACACTTCCTTGTGTGCCCTAATTACTACCACAAAGGTTGTTCAACATAAAGATTCCTTGTTTAATCCCGAATCACATTGTTCGTTAATACGGCCCTTCAACTAGTATTGCAAACAACACCAAGACAGAATTCTAGTAAAAATTCTACTCAAACTTATTCATAAAAATTCCAATGTTCTGGAGGTACAACATCCCCCCTCCAGCGAGAGTTCACTCCTCCCGTTGTCGCCTAGCTGCCCATACAACTAGGTATGTCCACCGCATAGAAAGCACGTCATGGACACTCCCACCGCATAGAAAGCAAGACGTGGGTTCCCACCTCATAGAAAGCAGGTCGTGGGTATCCACCGCATAGAAAGCAAGTCGTGGATTCAAGAGGAGTCCTTAACGAGGAACTCTACCCCCTGTGATCAGTAGGGGGGTCAGGACTGATTCAACATTGGAAATAAAATGAACATGTCGAGCTAAATTTTCCCTAGCAGACATTCTTTCCTAATTGCAACGAGCATACCCATCAATCATTTCCTTCCTACTTTAGAACTTAATGTACAATGAATTCAATGCCGAGGTTTCTGTCGGATTTCTCCAACATGTTTGGGGATATTTTCATTCCTAACTAAACGTGTGCAATGTTAAATTAAACAATTTGAATGAAATTATGATCTACCTCTTCCATTTCTTCGTCGATGGCCCGTGAGATGGCCGGTATTTGTTCCTCCATGGGAGCTTTTCCCTTTCCGTTCACCTTGCTCGTTCCTGCCTCGTGGTCGTGGGCTCCACCAAAGCGAGTCCTCTTAACCGGGGCCATTTTAAACTCACTACTTTAAGTAATTAACTTGGGGAAAAGAGCTAATGTCTGTAAGCGTCATAACAAGCCAAATGATAGATTAGCAACATCAAACAATGCCTGCTACATGAGAGGTTTAGATTTTTCCATATAGCAATCATTATGGATGACACATAATCCTATGGGAACCGGGTCTAAAGATAATTACTCGGCTTACATGATTAAGAATAATAGGATTTTACTAATGGAATTACTAGAGAGATGAATTAAGCACGATTAATCTCTTTCCTAGCAATTAGAGGGTGCAGAATCACCGCATGCATAGGTGTGAGAAAAACCACCTCTTAGAGACTTAATGACAGATTAATCTTACCTTAATTATATCTTAATGCATAACAAAGATGGATCTAAATAATCTACAATATCAATGCGTGATAGAAAGAGTGATTCTCATCAATCTACACAATTACCAGCTTATCGATTAATTTCTATGCTACCTAGAGAGAGAAAATTCTAATAATCATGCACTAATCATTAATTAAGAGTGATGAATGGCTGATAATTCAGCTATGGGATGATGATTACATAATAGAATATGGTTAAGGAGAATTTAGAGAGTGATTATAGAGAATTACGACTAGGAATAAGCATAATAGACGAGAAATTTAGATGGTAATGAAAAGGATTTGCAGAAAGCATTAATTAAACCATGGTTACCGTGATTAAGGGCTGATAATCCTCTTGATTCTCTGATCTAATCAAGCTTCTTGAGGTGAGAATTCGACAGCACCTCCTTCCTTCCTTCTCCTTCAAAAGGTGTGTGTTCCGGCAGCACCTTCCCAGAGTGTGTGTGTGTGCACTGTGTGTGTGTGTGAGCATATGTGTGTTTGTGTGTGTGTGTGTGTGTGTGCAGTCCTTTAAATAGGCTCCTACAGGCTGAAAATCGACCAGCCCTGCTATTAGCATCTGGAGGAGCACTCAGTTCACTGCATTGGCAAGTCTAGTTGCCTACTCACCAAGTGTCAGGTTGGCTAGTTTAACTGACTCTAAGACTTAGTTACTGGCTTGGAAACTCTCCCAGAACTCCCACAAAGCAAGAGGACGTCCCCTAGCTGCTAAAGCTGATCTGGAGTGGGCTGGAACCTGTTTCCACACAGTCCCGGGCCCCCGGTACCTCCCCAGACAATTTTTAGGAAAATTGGTTCTAGGCTAAAATGGGTCATACGAGTCGGATTTTGATGCCGAAAATTGCTATAGCAAGCTCTAACTAAGGCGTACTGGCCCGAGTACCTGGCATATTTAGCAGCCCCTAGGGTCCGAAAATGCATTTTTTTGAAATTCGGGGTACGGGTGCAGTTTTTCGAGACGATTAGAACTGGACGGGTCGGGTGACCAAAAACTTACTATTTTTGGAAATTTTTTACAAAAATTATTTTAATTCACATTTCGGAGCTTTAAAACATTCTAAACATCATGGCACTGATAGAATCTGGAAAACTGCTAAAAATAGTAACTTATTCCATTATATTCAGTTCATGGTACAAGGGTGCTCTTTTTGATCGGGGTCAGAGACCTTACACTCTTGTAGTGTTGTTGATTGTTTATTTCACAATCTAGTATTGTTACTAGTTTTTTACTTTGTGCATTGTCCAACTGCTCTCTACAATTATTCATCAATGAATGCTACACTAATCATGCCACCTTGAGCCCAACCTTTCAATTGGTATCACATCCACATAGTGATTGGTATTTTGTAATCACACTGAGCTCCATTAGTTTAATTAATCTTCTATGTGTGGGCATGTTCTTGGTGAATTCCAATGAGCCACTATCCTTCGTATCTCGATTATAGTTGATTAAGGAGATTGTAGGTGTCTATTAGCATCCCAGGGGATTCACTATATATAAAAAACAGGATGCCACCTGCGAGCAGATAACTTTGATAAAACCCTTATATACAACTCATATTAAGGAATATGACTCCTTTTTCTACGCTTATACGACAATCAATGAAGAAAATTATCATACCCCTATCTTACATATAAAATTTAGGTCTCACATGATCTAAGTAAGTAAAACTAGTGAAAGAGTGTGTAGCATAGTAACTAGCTATGTACTAAAGAACCACTTCTATTGATAACTAGATGTACCCTCAATGTGTCTTAGTTTGATTTTCAAACTATGTGCCCGATCAACCTGCACTCTGGCTACTCATTGAATTCTGACCCATCCAAAGCTGGTGTAACTCAATCCTTGACCTAATCCAAATCAGCCCTTGTCTATGACCTTCTTGATACAAAATTTGATGTGTGATGTGATAAAAACCTTCCCAAAAGTCATCCATGTTCTAGTGCACACCAGTGACCAATCGTTACAAATAATCAACCTGGGTCAGGTTCGCCTCCGCCCTCCATAAATATGATACCCCCTCCCTTATTTTTAATCTTGGGAGATAAATTATTGGGGGCCTACCCTAAATTATACGCTTATGTAACTTGTAAAAAAACCCCTTCCCTTACACTTACGTGGTGCGGTAAGTTCTCCATGGTGAATCCCTCGGGATTAGCATTTAGTGTTTGCATTAAGCAATTTTCTCAAGCTAAATTGATTGGATGTCGCCTCTCCGTTCATCTTTGACCAATTGAATCCAATTTCCCTTATTTAGGGTGCGTTTGGTGCCAAATTCACATGAATTTTCTTCATCTACTCCATCAAGAATTCCTTTGAACTTTTGCTTTGTGTGGAGATAGTGCCCATCAAGAGACTCCATTTGAGGTACCGAGGTCTGTAAATAGAGAGACCTTGATTGGGATCAACCTAATTATCTTTCTAAATAAGTGTGTGTGTGTGTGTGTGTGTTGTTTTATGTCGTATCTGAATCTTTGTCAAGCCGAGACCAAATATACTATCTTTCAAAGCGTTTGGCAAGCGAGCCAAGTGGGGTTGGTGGTTAGAGGGTTGACCCTATATTGGGGGTGCTTGGTCATGGACTAAAATCCTATTTTAAGGAGGACACTAGGGGCGGATCTAATTCAGCCTCAAATTTGGATTGATAGCCCTAGCAAGTCCACAGGGAGACATTCCCGTGAGTTCCATTTTGATAAGGGGTCTAAACGCCAAATTGGCTTTAGAATATTTTGTATGCTTGTGGGTGTGTAGATAGTCTTTCTCATGCATGCTGGACTTTTTGCCCATTGTTGGATTCAAAGTCCTAAAACCTCTGGAGTCTACTACACCCTATCCCACGTTTGTATTCCTCACATGTACGATAGTGGAGCTCCCCTCCACAAGCACTCAAGCCTACTGAAGAGTCAACTCTCAACACAATGGAATTAGGCCTCCCTACCCGAGATTTATTCCCACTAGCTCAGAAGCCCTTAAACCTTCTAAGAGGTGTTCCCGCATCCCTCTCCCTCCAAGAGAGGTCTCAAATCAAAGCAAAGGAACCAAAGGACAACATTTGAGCTTTAAGATCTTCAAGGGACTTCAAAGACTCTTGGAAGCACTTAAGGAAAAGGAAAATTATATTTCTCTTATTCCCATTTCTACTCTCCCTAAACACCTTGAATTTAACAAAATCTTGCATCTCAAGGCACATTTGTTGTAATGTATGTCATAAATCTCATTTACGAAGATGATATTATTAGTGCACTTGTGAAGAGGCAATTATTGGCATTGGCACACCGCTAATAGCAAGTGTCCCTCTATTTGCATCGTGGGGAATAAGAAAATTGGGAAACGATCCAGTAGGGACATGATTTGCATCATCACCACCATCATCTAGGTTAAATAAGTGTGACAAACATAGTATTAGTAACAACAACAAGCATAAAGGCATTAGAAAGTGCTATGCGTGCAAAAAACCAAGGCCAATAGACAATGATGGTTGGAAACTCAAAGCATGTGCACTTTGTGGAAAGATAGGGCATCCCTCTTCCAAGTGTATCGTCGAGGAAGCAAATAGAAGGAGTGACAGACAAAGATAGAATACAATAACTTGGTAGTGATAGTGATAGCTTGTAAAAAGTATGGATGATCCTCGACCAAATCATTGGAGTCATCATTGGGGATTTACTGGTGACATCTAAATTTAAGATGTGGACATGACACATGTGGTTGCTAATAGTACAATCAATCTTTATAAACAGTAGGAAGAGAATGAAGTATATGAGGGCCTCTTTATCTGGTACTTTAAAGAAATACTTCAAACTTAATCAATATTTGACCAAAGGCTAGAATGGTGAAGTGTGCTAGCGCTAGTCTTAGGACGTATGT
Source organism: Adiantum capillus-veneris (assembly GCF_014529385.1). Lineage (NCBI taxonomy): Eukaryota > Viridiplantae > Streptophyta > Polypodiopsida > Polypodiales > Pteridaceae > Adiantum > Adiantum capillus-veneris. The sequence continues at coordinate 7,328,674 of NC_140950.1, read as the reverse complement.
ATAAAAGTTCCTTGGGCCAAGTTAGTGGTGGCCTTTAGGACATATGCACAAAAGTGCCTTGGATCAGTTAGTGGCTTGGGCCAGTAAAATAGCTTATGGAAGATTTTGGTAATTTGACCGTAGCTTTTGTATACAATATCAAATATTCATGGAAGTATGGTTTTAATATATGAAAAAAATGATAGACTCATATTTGACTTCAAAGGACCCAAAAGAAGGATTGTTAAAAAAAGAAGAAGTTTATGCATTAAGTTGCAATTTATTGAATGCCATCAATCTTTCTTGAGACATTCTAGAGGCTTCATAATTGTATTACATACCTAAAAAAAGAATTTTCAAATAAATTGAGCTTACTCAAGAAATAAATGACCTATGTTTATGATTAGTAAATTTTTTTATGATTTGACAATTTGTCCTTAAAGATGGACATGGAAATGTGTTAAGTATAGAGTTTGATTTACCCTTGTAATTCTTATTCTAGAAAGTTGCATTTCTAAGGAACCCATTATGAGGAGAATCCATCGTGTATGAGAAAAATCACTCGTTAGAAAACCAAAATCAATCCAAGCTCTTGAGCTTTGGGTCCTTTCGTTGGAATATCTTGGCCAGACAGTGGTTGAAAAATGGTTCGTAAATACATGGCCGGTGAGCGGCGATCAATGGCCGGTGGTAAGATATGTACCAAAAAATTATGTGCAAGGCTTTGTTGAGTCTCAAGGAGGCTCAAGGATAGCTCATGCACCACGACACAAGTCTGGCCTATATGCTACATTTTTGGTGCCGTAAAGAGGATTTTTCCATGTAAGGCCATGTTTTCCGGCCAGATTATGGCCAAATCAAGTAGCATTTGCACCAAAGAACCACGTCGGGGGGCTTTTTGAACCCAAGGAGCCAAGAACATGCCCCATGCACACATATATCTTTTTCAAATTTAATCTATTTTATTAGATAAGTAGACTTCTTCCAAAGAGGGCACGCAAGACCAGACTCTCAATGAAAAGGGCAAAGAAAGTTCAAAGAGGAAGAAAAATATGGCTCAAACCACAATGGAGTAGAGAACCCTAGAGTAGTGAAGAAAAACATACAAGAACGATGTCCTTGCATGGAAATGGCAATCACCACCACCAATGACTAAAAAGAGTAGAAAATGGAGAGCCAACAGAATGGCATTGTGATATACAAAAATATTATAAGAGCACAAAGCCCATAATTCCCAAAGCTCCATTCGAATTCAAGGGAGGAGCGTGAAATAATTTAGAATTTTTATCATCCTCTCAATGTCCCACAGTCTTTGAAATGTTGTTGAGGAAAAGAACTTGATCATTCTTTATCACCATTACATGCGAAGTGAGTACATGGAATTTTGGAACCTCCATCACCTCATCTCCATGATCTAGTACTTGATCTACGGAATCCATAGGGCCAAAGTTTTGTAGAAGAATAAGTGACATTGAGGCCTCTTCATGCTCACTTATCTCTTCCATTTACCCATCTCTCTTATCAACAAGGATTACAAGAGGCTTCTTGCTTGCTTTTTTCTTTTTCCTTACCCCTCTCCGTGCCCTCAAGCACCAACAAAGCAAGGACCATGTCATATTCAAGGAATTGTAAAATCGTCCTCCCTATTTCTCTTATCAACAAGGATTACATAGGGCTTCTTTCTTGCTTTTTTCTTTGTCCTTACCCCTCTGTATGCCCTCACACATCAACAAATCCAAGACCATGTCCCAATTAAGAAATTGGGTGCCTATACACCCCATGCCCAAGTCGATGAGTTCATCCTCATCCTCTACCTTGTAGCCCCTCTTTGCAAGCCCTTTGAAGAATCTTAATAGGAAATATAAAAAAATATTGTCATATTTGTATATATGCTTTAGAAAATCAATCGACAACCACAAGGTGTGTTGGGATTGTGGTCCTTGGCCTACACCGACAAGTGGTGCATGAGAATCACCTCTTCTATAGTCAACAGTCTAGTCATTATGTAAGCATGTGAGAGTACATGGCCTAAAACACATGGTAGGTGAGTTGCACGAGAGTCCAAAAAGGTATCCTTGTGAGCCTATCTTTCCACATTGTATGGAACCACTCTTGCCCTTTGTGAGTTGCCCCTTGACCCTTGGGAAAGATACCAATGTGACCCTTGAGAGGTACACCCAACCACTTGTAACTACTATATAAGTAGCCATTTCATGTACATTTCAAGCATGCTGATAATCTATCATTGATCAGGTTATCCTTTTGAGTCTATACACACACACTCTCTCTCTCTCTCTCTTGCATTAAGTAACTAGTGTAATAATAAGTGATTATCAATTATGCTACCATGATTGCCACGCTTGCTAAACGGCCTTGAACCTTTCAATTGGTATCAAAGATGATGGTTCACAGCATGCCTACTAATCCCTAATCTCTCTCTTATAATTACATACTTGATTCTTCTCTTTTGTATCAAGTGTTAGCAGCAATAAATTGCATAATCTGTTAGGGTTTAAGCCAATTGGCGATACACCAATTACATTGACTGTACTAGCCTTATCTATTCTTTTGATCATATAGAACAATAGGGAGTAGTGGTGAGGTATTCAAACCTTCACTGAGAGCTCCACCAACACTCTGTGTCTGCTCTTCTTGTCCTTTGCTTTCGTATGCACTGTGCACTTCACAAGTGGTATCAGAGCCAGATGTTGTGGTGCTACTCCTCCCCCGACATTTTCCTCTTCTTGACAAGCTTCCCATTGACTACAAAAAAAATGGATTGAAGCTCAGAGCTTCCATAGCTACGGAGGCATTGTGAGCTCAACACATAGAGCTCACATATCAAGGTGGCAAGGGGCTGAACACCACAAGATAGAAGGGGTGAAAGATTGAGTTTTCTATGACCTCAAAGAGAGAGAAAAGTAGGTTGCTTAGTTTAGTGCAGATTGAAAGTAGGTCAATATTTTGCTCATAACTTGAACTAGAAAGCTCGGACTCAATTTTATTTATAAAATCTAAACAAAGCTCTCTTCAAGCTCTACGACTTTGTAGAAAAGCTTGTTAGCTATTTGGAGTGTAGGTATGTCTAAAATAAAAAACACAGACGTTGTTTTCTCAAGACACATTGTGTGCTTGAGTTGAGTAAGAGAGGAAAGAGCGTGTAGAGAGAGAAAGATTCATCTCAACTTTAATGCTAGAGGCCTCAAGGACACACACACACACACACTCTTCAAGAATTGGTGAGACACTTCCTTCCGATGGTGGCGAAAGCAGGCATCAACACCCAATTTTCTTGGAATCGACAACCCATTTTCTTAGCTTGTGGCATCAGCTTCTCCTTTGACATCTATGTGCATAGGTGAGGTGCCTCTTTCATAGAGAAATGATACCCAGCATCGGCATCGCCATCGGCATCGGCTTTGGCAACATTGACTACAGGTTCTATAGCATTTAGAGAGCGAGACAGAGAGACAATTTGTGGGTAGTGGGAGGTAGGTTACAAAGTGACATTAGCAGAAGTCTCATGCATTTCCAAGAGTAGTTTTTTTTTTTTGGATTTCCATATGCATTTGGCCATGGTGTATGCAAGCCCATTTAATTGTAAAAATTTAACGGATTTTGATCCTCTATTGTATTTTTTTATCCTCGCATTGAGCTCCACTAACACTCTACATCTACCCAACACTCTGCATATACTCTTCTTCTCCCTCTCACTCCACACGCACCACACACTCATTTGAGTAATGCCAATATCTCCCATTAGGTGAGCTAACCACACAGCTTCCCTGCTAGCAGCATAAACTCTACCTCTATGGTGGAAGACGACGTACAATTTTGGAGACATGATCTCCATGACATGGTTGCTCCAGCAAATAGAAAAACATAGCCAGATGTGGATCTTCATCTAACCACACAACCCACATAATCTTCATTCATGTAACCCACAATGGAGTATCCCTATTCCCAAAGCATAAGCACTTGTCTGTCATATCTTTTAGATATCTCAAGATGTGCTTAGTGCTTTCTACCAGGATTTTCCATGCATCTGCTAACCACTCCCACTGCAAAGGAAATGTCCGGTCTTGTGGCTACCACATATGGCTGCCAATACTAAAGAATATGGCACCTTGACCATTTTTGCTTTCTTAGCATAAGAATTGGGAGCATCATTCTTGCTAAGTTTTGCATATGCCTGCATTAGGGTACTCAATGTAGCCTCCCCCCTACATATTTAAACATTGCAAGACCTTTTGAGACAACTCTAGTATTCCATGTTTTCTATCCCTCTTGATATGCATATCAAGAAAGTGACTTGCATCTCCCAAATCCTTCATAGCAAAGTGCGTGCTAAGACGTGACTTCTTTAAGATGGCAATATCGTCTTTAGACTTCGGTGCTGCATTGTGATAGTCAAAGTGCGATTGCATTAGCAAAGAACCTCGTGTTTTACTCCAAGTTAAAACACATAGAAGTCCATTATCATGTAATACATGACATATGGGCTAGCAAGCACATTGAGCTAGTCAAGGTTCATATGGATGAAAACCCTACATCTAGATGCTCTCACAAAGAGCCTATCCTCCTCAGAGCAGGTTTCATATTGCATGGACATGATGGACGTAGGGTGAAGCCACTTTGATGCTTCACAGTTGTACAAGTTGTACATACATAGGCCACTTGGGCCACGTTGGCCTTCACGTGGGAGATTGTTAGGGTTTAGGCCAATTGGCCGGACACCCATCACATTGACCATACTAGCCTTATCTATTCTTTTAATCATATAGAACAATAACAAGTAGTGAGTAATCCAATACTCACTTAGAGCTCCACAAACACTCCGTGTCTGTTCTTCTTCTCCTTTGTAGTTTGCACACACCGGGCACTCCACATATCATGTCGTGACTCTCATAGATTTTGGGCACGTTCATCATCTACGAGAGAAGCATATGATTAGTAGAAATTAGTGTGTCCATTAATTTGCATTTGTATTTAGGTTGCCTTTTTTGTGTCAATTTTAAGTAATTCACGTCTTTAATCATTTTTCTCAATTTGTTTTCACTCTCTATAGCTCAAGGTACTCACAACACCCCACTCCTCTCAAAATCACTTCAAAACTACACACTTTCCAATTGCAAAACCACCATTTGCACACACACTAGTGCACATACACTCACACTAGGAACAAAACCGCACTCAATTTACAATGTCAACACACCACACACTCACACCTGTCGAGATAAGCAACTCACATGCATTTCACATCTCATTTTAGCCCACAAACAATGGCCACACACAAAACCTCTCTCTCACTTTCTCTCTGCAAAAAAAAATTGGGCCGAGGGGCACACCTGCTCACACACGTTGACATCACAACACAAAAGCAGATGAAATAGAGAAGGGGTAGGGGAAATGACACTCAAGAAATGAATATGGAAGCTTGATCTTTGAAAAATACCACACACACTCTTACACTTGATGACATGCCCACTTGGTTGCTGGGAAAAAACCTCTCTCTCTCTCTCTCTCTCTCTCTCTCTCTCTCTCTCTCTCTCTCCCCTTCGAGCTTTGCAGGCACACACATCTGCAAAAATCCCACCATACAACCCTCAAACAATGATCATGGTGTCTCAATCTAGATGCCAGACAAAAAAGCCCCTTTGCAGTACTAAAGATGCCCCTTATAGGGGGGAAATCACAATTTTAGTAGGTTCTCTCTTAGCCGAACACTTGTCCACACTTTTGGTATGTTGTGAACCACCTCTTGGTAGGGTGGTACTCCTTTGGTGCTCCTTGAGCTCCCACTTCTCTTCCTTTTTCTCATGAATTCACCCCTCCCCTCCCAAGCACCAGCAATATTGCTAGTTGGGGGGCAGGGGGGGTGTTCTTTTGCCTTCAACATTAAAAGGGGGGGCCCTTCGGGGACCCCGTGTGTGTACAGCTCTTATGGGCACCAAACTCTGGCAACCCATGCTTGGTAGTAGTGCTACCATCGACCACCACCGCACGCTCAAAACCGCCACAACAACCCACCATAACCGATGCACCGCCATCGTACTGCTAGAAATAACACTGCGTAGCGTACACACGCGCAAGGGAAGGTGAGGGAGCCATTAGAGCTCTCTCCATCTCTCCTTGTGTTGCAACATGCTCCCATGCCTGATTTCCCTTCTATATAGCCACAATGAAAGTCCACAACCTCGATCCCCAAGAATCCCATAGCTTCTCGGCTTTTCCAAGACCACGAACTTTCGATGCCAAAATTGAAAAAAATCAGCTGCTACCATCCCCCCTTCAATTGCTCCCAAATTTGATCGTACATATCCTCACATTTTGAGCTTTGATTGAAGCTTTGTAACTTCCAGTAGGCTTCATATGCCACATACTACCTCTAAGAATCTTGGCAAGCTCAAGGAAACCGTTGTCGGCATGCTTATCAAGGCAACCAAGAAACACCAGAATTATCTCCCTGCAAAACTTCATAGGCTCATAACTTGACCGCTGGACTCCGATTGGCAGTCTGAAAAGATCAAAATGCTTCACAAATCCACCACTTTAGGCCTAGCACCACCATTGCTCTTCAAGGCCTTGCTGCACTCATCCATCTCAACAGAGATCTACAAACCACCTCCACCTTCAGACTGCAGTATCTTGCACTCCATAGCTCCATTTGACAAATTGTCTAGATCAACCTGGAGAGCACCCTGAGGGGCATTGCATACACCTTCAAACTTGCACTTTTTGACCTTCTGGAATCCACCCTAGTTAGCCCTAAAAGAGGAATTTTTGGCCTCAAAAACCACCTCAAGCATACATCCTTGAACACCATTACATGCCCTTGATCTTCATACTTGCTTGAACCCACTAGCATGCACCTGTAGACACCCATAGCCCTACTTTTCTCACTCCATAGTGTCGACCATCATTGGCTGCACTACCATCCTCACAAGCTTTCCATAGAGTCCTCAAACCCAGCTTAGGAGCCCCCCTTAGCTCCCTAATCACCCTTTCTATAACTGGGTGTGTGTGCACTTGTGTGAAACTCTACTGAGGCTAGCTCTTATTACCTTTTTTGGGGGGTAGAAGTCAAGCAACTCACATGGGGCTAGTTGGTTGAGGCCGTCACTCTATATTTAGTAGGAAGGCATGGTCTTATGCTCAAGTTGGGCCAACTTTTGAATGAGGCACGCTGGGCAGAATTGAAATCAACGCTCAATTGAAATCAAGTCCCGCACCCAAATCTTTCCTCTCAAAACGGCCCTAAGCCATTTTTGGCTCCGTAAGAGGGCAATCCCCACAAGCAAGGGCGGTTTCCTAAATAGCCAGAATTTGGCATCTTTAAGGGAGGGCTCCCATAGTCCCACCCCAACACTCATACAAAAGGCCCTATCTCTACTTGGGGGTTATTCCCACAAGACTTGCAATATGTTTTTTTCGAAAGGGTTCAACAAAACTCAAGGACTTCAGGGTTTTTCTTTGAGAGTTTTGATCTAAACTTCAAAGAGGAGATCACACAAGGTTAAAAGCTTTGCATCGACCATTTAAGGAAGCTCAAGATCTTGTTGGGGTTAAAGGCAAAGTGCCTTTATCTGGGCCGGACATTCGATGTCTGGTTGCCCACTGACCACCACATTATTCATGTACATATATAGTGAATAAGGAGCTCCTCACTTTAGAGGGTTTCTCCACCCACACAATGCACTTCTCTCCTTCCTCTTCCCTCTCTCGGATGGCACCATGCACACATGCATCCATGCAACTGCACTCTTTCAACTAGTATCAGAGCTATGGTGGTTGAAGGTGCGCTCCCTCAATGTCGATGGAGCTTGGCAACATCGGATCAAAGCGATTCGGTGTGGATTTGGCAAGGATCAAGGAAAATCTTGGAGCTCAAATCTCCTCGCATGTGCACCTTTGCAAGATCAAGCATGGAAGCTTGAAGGACCTATAGGAATTGGGAAGTGAGAAATTTAAGCATAGAAATAGTTTGAACTGAGGACAATAATCAGATTTGCATAACAGAATTGAGCAACAGGGGATCTTTGCAGAATAGCTCAAGCAAGGAATTCCCAAGGAATGGTGGGATCTACAGCTCACAAAAGTGAAGGATTGAAGCAAAAACTGCAGAGTATCATGCATAGAGTAGTACTTGGAAGATAGCCAAGCTTGAAGGGCAGTCTCTTCAAGCTTTTGGAACTACTAGTAGCAAGAAATTAAAGTAGCATTGGAGTTTATCTTTTAGTTGTGCAATTTACAAAAGAGCAGAATATTTAAGGTTGCGGATAGAGCTAGATTTTGGAAACAACAACAATTGAGTGGTTAAGGCTTCAAAGTAGCACAAATTACAAGGTTTTCAACAATGAAATAAGTAAAGAAAATTGGTAGTGTTGTGGGAGTCCAACAGAGAGAGAAGAGTGTGCACACACGTGTCCTCTTAGAGTGTGCACACACGCTTGCTACAGAGTGGAGAGGGCGACACAGAGAGAGAAGAGCAGAGAAGAAGAAAGGGAGTGTGTGTGTCCTGCATTCACAACACACACACACAAGCTCAACAAGCAAGAAGGGAGAGATTTGTGTGTAAAATATACACATAATTTCTTGTTTTATGGTTAGAGAGGGAAAGAGATTCCTCTTCTTGGTCACAAAGAGAGCGAGAGAGAGAGAGAGAGAGAGAGAGAGAGAGAGAGAGAGAGAGAGAGAGAGAGAGAGAGAGAGAGAGAGAGAGAGAGAGAGAGAGAGAGAGAGAGAGAGAGAGAGAGAGAGGATCGGCTCTCGGCTCGATTCTGGCTTGGGCAAGCACACTCTCTACGGCTTTTTGGGTTTTGACATCAGCTTCAACTATTGGTGGCTACTATGACATCAACGTGCTTTCGTCTAATGACGGAAGGAAGTATCAAGTGTTCTTATCAGCTTCAACATAGTAAGAACAATTTGTCTCTCCTCTAGCATAGCCTCACCATCAACTTTCCTCCCACACACATCCAAAGTGGTTTTTGCTCCGACGACCTCTCCCCGACATCTAGGCTTTGACTTACCAAGAGACAGATTGAGAGAGAGAGAGAGAGAGAGAGAGAGAGAGAGAGAGAGAGAGAGAGAGAGAGAGAGAGAGAGAGAGAGAGAGAGGCATTGACTCTCATAAATGTGGGCTCTATGGAGCCGAGTCTCCTCAATGATTTTGACTTGAATGATTTCCCTTCCCCCCCCCCCCCCTTTGATGACACACATCCAGCAGATACAATTTTGATGGACCATTTCAGAGCGATTTTCCTCGAGCAAGTTTGGCTCTCGAACAATGTTTTACAACCACAAGTGGCTGGTTGTACTATGTGTTTGATTTTTGGTTGACGAGTTTTTTGACCGATGAGGTAGTGTGCGTTTTGCTCACATGTTGCACATTTTTTCTAGTGCAGATTATGCAACACAAGTGTTGTGCTCATGTCTGATTGCGTGGGTCTTTCCAGAGAGTAGTTTCATCACAATTTTGTGCAATATTATGTTGTGTATGCATATGGGATACATCGTGAGCTAGGTATAGCTTGCAAGTGGTGGATTCACAAGTTTAGAGGGTTTTTAGATGGGTGCAGTTGTCCTAGAGCTAGGGTTTTGGCAGTTTTTGTATGCCATATGTGGTTTTGTTTACTAAGACAATGAGTGACTGTTTATGTTTTATGTGGTTTTGGTGAGATTTTTGAGATTTTGCTCAAGTTTTAGGGAAAAATCTGCCGAATGTTTCCCATTTTTTTGCCACAAATTTTGCATATCTGCAATTTACTCTCTGATGGTTAAGTGGTTGAGTGTGACTCCCACTTTGATAGTGACTGAGTTTTTACTCACACTTTTGATAGGTTTTATCAGTTCTTGTACCCACTTGCAGGAGTGAGAGTTGCATATGCTTGTGTGGCTATAGACTACAAGCGGGCACAAGCTTTACATGTTCTACAAGTGTTTGGATCGTTGTCAGATCTTTACAGGCAGTTCTCTTATGGGATGCATTTTGAGCATCATTTGCTCATTACTTGCATATGTGGCTATGTGCTTTATGCTTGGTTGACTTGTTTATCTTAGATTGGGTTTATTTGGATTGTGATGTTGTTTATGCCTACAGATTGTGGAGCCATTTTATGCATATGTGAGCATTGGTTTTGATGTGATCGTTCATCATTATGATTGTGTAATGGTCGAGTTGATCTCCCACTTTGACATTCACTTATGGCAATTGATATGTGTGACATTTTAGAGTCTGCAGACATGACTCGTGAGAGACGAAGGTCTCGTTCATGTCAATACTTACGTTGTTGGCATTGTGGTCGCACATGCACCTTAGGCACCATTATTTCATATGTATGAGGCAACAATGGAGATGTTGCATGATGCATGATGCACATGAGCTTTTGACACATGCTAGAGCGGTTCATATGTCAATGATGGTGATGTCATGTTTACATTTAGCGTTCCTCTTGCTTATGTCTTCTAGAGGCGACAACACTTCTTCCCGTTGGTTGCTAGATGTGAGGATGCAATTTTCCACACCACATTGTGAGCGGTTCAATACTTTCTCTAGTGGGAGAGCTTTGGTTGTGTGCACTTGGCCAATGGTTCTATGTTTGACATTGCAGGTGTAGGAGATTTTTTTTTGTCAAGGCCTAGTGGTGCATCCTATACGCTACAACATGTGCAATATGTTTCTCAAGTGATAATTTGATCTCAATGAGACAACCAACAAATTGTGGGTGTCAAACACCGTTGAGAGCGATCTTTCCAAATGCATTGCAGATGACTAGTGATTGCCAGGGGAGCTTGTAGTGGCTTGATATATGCTATGCATGTATTTGAGGTACAAGGCGACATGGTCTCAGCTTTGTTGCTGGCGTGCGTTGAGCAAGAGGCAAGACATGTCTCCTTCATGGGTGAGCTCTAGTATGCTCAGAAGACAGACCATGTAGCTGTGCAAAACATGTCAGTGGACTTTGCAGAGGTAGAGGTGGAGCGGGATTGCTCCAATGAGACACAATAGGTGTTGTCAGAGTCTATGAAGAGAGAGGTAGAGCAAGTCAGCTCCCTACATACATAGGTAGAGATGACGGACATGGAGTTCTTTAATATGCTCATGCTAGAAGCCGATGAGTTCATAGTTCCATCTATGGATGAGAGGAACATAGCTATCCCAACATTAGTTATGACACATCCATATGTGATGAGTATGCCTGATGATGCAATGCACGTACATAGCACTGAGGAAGCTAGTACAGCTGGGTTTGTGCAATTTTCATTAGCCTTTGGGCATCTCATGTACGACCTACTAGTGTTGAGGCCCAACCTAGCCGCTACAGTGGGAGCATTTGTAGCATGGATTGTCATGTCAGACATACAATGATTGACACTAGCATGATGAATTATGGATACACATGCTCACCTATCACTAGAGCCAATAGGGCTACATGTAGATCAAGAGAGCGAGCTAGTGGGCATACATTGAGAGAGTCTCTCACTTGTTTTCTTGTCCATACTAGTAGTTTAGCTATTAGCACTCACTTATTGGCACCTTCACCTTTAAGTGGAAGGTTGATGGGATTAAAGGCAAAGTACCTTTACTCAGGCTCGGACGTTCGATGTCTAGCTGATCACTGACCACTACCTTATTCATATACATATATAGTGAATAAGGAGCTCCTCCCTTTAGAAGATTGCTCCACCCACACATTGTACTTCTCTCCTTCCTCTTCCCTCTTTTGCACCGCACCATGCGCATAAACACATCCGCCACTACACTCTTTCAGCTCCAAAGCTAAAAAGCTTTGCATCTCAATCTTTGAATATAAAAGCATCAAGATTCAAGTACTCAACTTAAAGCATTCAAAGATTTTGAGCCTTCCTATGAGGCACTTTTAAGTAAAGCTCCAAGGATTTTTTTTGCCTCTAAGCTATTGTAATATAAAGCCAAAATTTTTGCATCCCCAAGCACAACATCGTGTATGCTTATACATCATTGAGGATATTATCACGTGCATTTGTACGGAGTTTAGACACTGGCTTTGGGATAAAAACCCAATGTTGAGACCACTCCAAGGCACAATTTAAGAGCAAAGGAAAAATTTCACTTCAAGGGGAGGAGAATTGGCATTAGCAACCGCATTAGATTATTTTCACCAATATTTTCCAATTTTGTATTTAGTCTTTCATTCAATAAAAGTGTCAAGAAGTGCTACAAGCCTGGACATTTAGCAAAGGATTGGTGGAGATGTAAACATTGTATACACAGTGGAAAAATTGGGCATCCCTTTCTAAGTATAGAAGCAGCAACAACATCCACATAGCAACATTGTAAAAGGGATAAACGTGAAGCCAGAGTCTTGTGACTTAGCAGTGATAGTGACAACTTTTAGGCAAAATGTGGGTGATCTGCATCCTCATTTTTGAAGTCATCTTCGATGACTACTCGGTTCGTGTGGACAAATTGGTCCTAAGAGACTCGTGTTTGAGAGAAGGTGTCTTTGGCCTTCGTGGCACCATAGTCCATTGAATCATTATAACCTCTATGGTCTGGTCTTTGTGACAGTTGAGATCTTTGTAGTTTGTAATTAGTTTAGTCCAAAGTCCAAGGGGAGGTTTTTGGGATTTTGGCCTTTGGCCTACACTCCACCAACTAGCATGTGAGAATCACCTCTTCTACAGTCATTAGTCTAGCCATCATGTAAGCATGTGAGGGAACATGGCCTATCACACATGGTAGGTGAGCTGCACAAGAGTACTCCAAAAATGTATCCCTGTCAACCTAGCTTCTTAGATTTTATGGAGCCACTCTTGCCCTTTGGGATTTGCCCCTTAACCCTTGGGAAAGATACCTATGTGAACCTTGAGAGGTATACCTAACCACTTGTAGTTACTATAAGTAACCATTTCATGTACACTTCAAGCATGTTGTTAATCTATCATTAATCAAGTTTTCATTTTGAGTCTACACACTCTCTCTCTTGCATTCCACACTTGCTGATCCACCCTAAACCTTGAGCCCCTTAAAACAATTGCATATTTGAGCATGTGTGCCTCCATACACTCTACAAACTCCTTGAATGCCTTGGTGTGAATGGTTGATGTTGCCCCCATGTCAATTATGCCCTCAAATATGAGAACTAGTGCATCGGTGTGATCAATAAGGCCCACCTTTGCTAGGAGATTGAAAAAGCTAGCATAGAAAGCAGGAGAGTTACAATTTTATAAAAAGGAGAATTGAACTTTAAAACTTCACAAATGAATTTCAAATTTGACATGCTCACAACTCAAAAAATTTATGAACTACCAAAAGCATCACTTAAATTGAATTGAAAACTAAAAGAACTTAACTTAAACTTTACAATCAATAGTTATCTACAAAGATGGGATATAAAACAAAATTTTCATTAAGATAGGGTCGTGTGGTTGAGCTTATACAATGATAACTCTCGAAAATGAAATGTTCTTACAATTAAAACCCTTCTCTTTTCTAGACCATACAACTTTTCTATTCACACAAAAGGAATACTATTCAAGCAATCTATATCTAAGATTAAGTTACTCGTGAAGATTGCCAAGATGCCAGACTCATCATCGACATAGATGTCAAGCACAATATCATTGTGGGGCCATATATGAAGTTCCACAGTCTCTCGAACAACAATATTTGAATTGAGTTCCTCCCATAATCCCATCGGTTGCTTCCATATTTTGTATGGAAATATCATTCACAAGACTTGCTTTCCAATATGGTATCTATCTGGTCTAGGCCATTGCAGTCTATCCAAGCTTAGTAAGTTAATGGAAAACATATTACCATGCACCCATTTTGCCTTGATGTGACATAAGCATGGCTATAGAAGAATGTCTCATGTGAGGCAAGCTCTCAAGGTAGCACTTTTCATATAACAACTTGCCAAGGTCTGCATGGATAACTTCAAGGATGCATGTAAAATATTCCATTGGCTCCCACTCTACAAAGTTAGATGGAAAATATATAAATGAAAAACACACTAAATCATGCACACATTTGAAGCAAACTAATAGGTAAAAGCATAAACAAGACAATCCAAAATATTTAAGTAGAGGTAGGACATGTACAGTTTGCAAGATTCCTAGCTTGAGACAAGGATATTTCAAGCTTCAATTGAAAAGCTACATACACATGTTGTACTTTTTCTTGACACTTCCCATCTTGAGTTTACTTGAAATCCATGATTCTCTCCTTCTAGTGAGGTGCATGGTAAATGCCCCTCCTAAAAGATAAGAACATGAAACTCTACCACGTGGCACTAATCAACAAGTTTTGTCCAATGGTCCTCAATTGCTCTAGGGTGTTTAAGACCATATGTAAGCCATAAGATCATTGGCCATCGTTAACTTTGCCATGTGAAGCTAATCAACAAACTTAATTAACGGCACACAATTTTCTTAGAGGAGTTTCAAAAGTTCCTCATCCTGGCAAAGATTTTTCTTATAAGCTAATGACGAAAAAAAACAAGAAGCTCACTAGCCTACCGATATGTACCCAAAATGACTAAAAAGCTTCTAGTAATTGATTAGCTAGGATGATACCTTCCAAAAATAACTGAAGAAATAAAAACAAAGCAGGGCATTTTGACAGCTTTATGGTCATTGCCTTGCAATGTGCTCTCTCTCTCTCTCTCTCTCTCTCTCTCTCTCTCTCTCTCTCTCTCTCTCTCTCTCTCTGTGCCTTTGTTTGGGTACACAAACCCTAGGCAAGCACACTCTCTCTTTCCCTATATCCATGTATGCAAACCCTAGATAAACATGTCTCTCTTTGATGATGGAGAAGGGGTAGATGCTCCATGTGTAAGCATGTGGTTGCTTCTCACACTTGATGTGTGCTTGGAAGTTGCATCTTGGTCTCTCTAATGAATACAAATCACTATTATTCTCTTATTTAAGGATGAAATTGAGAACCAATTTTTGTTTTTGATAAGGTCGATGGGCCATATTTTCAGCAATGCCTTCTTCTTTTAGTTGTTCCAAAAATATCCACACTAGGTCCTTTAGAGGTTGTTTTCTATTTTTAGAACTATCTTTCTTGCATGGGAGACTTGTAGACCACATCCCTTATCTCCACATAGCTTTAGTTTGGCATGTGTGGATAATAACACCTTGGCTCCTATTCCCACCTTTAGCCATACTGCTCACTTTTGGAGGCTTTTGGGATCCGTTTTGGACTCGCTAATATCCCCTTTTCGTCCCATAAATTTTCGGTTGAAGCCTTATCAAATTTCATTGGCACTTTTGAAAATGATTTCAAAATTTGGAACTCTCTACTTCCATTGTGAATAATCGGCCATTGCTCTTCTATTAGCTACCCTGAGCTGAATTTTTGTTGGTTCTATCACGGAGTTTGATAGTTTGAGATATGAAGAATACCGCATAGCATTAACTCAGTTACCTTGGTCTTTGAGCTTTGTCCTCTTGTTCTTCTCTTCCCAGGTGTAGATGAGGAACTTGCTACCACTCTGACCGCATGTTTAACTTTGTGTAGAAGGTCAAGTTAAGATTCTACAGGTGATAGTTGGTCAATCATCCCTAAGGCCTCATATGCTATCCTTGTCAGTACTAGCCCCACATTCATATATGTTATGTTTTCTTCATTGCTCTTGAGGTTAGTTTCAACAAGATTTCCAATATATGGTTGCCTAAGTCACAACGGACCGCTCTTTGTTTTGCAAGCCCCATAGCCATGACAACTGCTATGTGTGGGTTGGGCTCGATATACCTTAGATTTTTTGCACCTTCAAATGCTGTGAAATTAGCCGCAATGGCAGCTCTGTCTCTTAGTAAACAAGGTTTTTGTAGGTGAACTTGTGTCCTTGCTGCTTGATAATGAAATCCTTGTCATTATCTATTCCCGTTGTCTCTAGCAACAAGTTTTAGTTGGGTGGAGGAAGGTGGAGGGCTTTGTTGATTAGGTCACTTGTGACTCTCACCTTCACCGTAGCTCCGTCATTGTCTGTTAATGTAGCCTCGCTATTGTACTTGATGGAACTCATTAGCTCACGAGCTCTCTGGAAATATGTTTCCGATGGAGGTAGCCCGAAGAATGTTTCCATATGTAGGCACTTTGATCCCTTGATGACGTCCCTTTGCTGATGTAAGGTCCACAGCTCTTTTGGGAAGATAGTGGTCTTGAATTTGTTAAGTGTAATTTTTCGATAAAGATATTGATCAGTGTTTTGGCGAGCTCTTCCTGCAAGAGGCGTGCTTTATTGTTTGAGGATATTTCCACCACTTCATAGGGAGAAGTTTTCCACTCCTTCTTGGTTCTTATACGAGGAGTTTTGGCATCCAAAAATCACATGATTAGCTCCTGAATTTAGTCAAAAAAATTTAAAAAAATAAAAGAAAAAAACACAAATTTGACCATAAAATGAAAAAATGAGCATAACTTGATCAAAAGAAGTCCAAACTTCATCAATGCATCTAAGTAGGACAACTACAGCACTAGGTCATGTGGTTACCAATCACATTTGCCCCTGGGGTACATGGATCACGATCCATGTTGGAACACGTCTAGGAATTTTGATGACACCCAAGCATATTATGGGGATGATGTGGCTCAACTATTTTGGATTTGAATCATTAGTTGGAAATTTATGCCATTTCTTGTAAATTTTTCTCAAACTTGGAGAAATTTGGGATTTTGGTTAGGGGTTTTTCATTCAAATGGCTTACTTTAGGGTTAGGCTTTTCTTGACAGTTTGGACACGTTGGTATGTATGACTTTGGCTGGGAAAGCTCAAAAAGGTACATGGATCACAATCCATGTTTGACATCTTTTGTGGGTGAATAATCAATTTTGCCACATTGCATAATCGATGAACACTACACACAATCTGCAACCACTTTCTGCTTCAAGGGGACTATGATCGCGATCCATGTTTGGAACCCATTTTTGACAAAACTTTGGGGGTATCTTCTAGGAATATTTCCTAAGCTAATGGTCCATTTGTTCCTGAGTTTGGGTCAAATTTTCCCATTATGGGTCAAAATGACCATTTGGGGATCAATTTTTCAATTTCCTTTGGTTTTTGGTGGTTCAAGGTCCAATTTTCTCCAAATTTGTTGGGCACATTCCTCAAGGAAAGGCCAAACTATGTGGACTAGAATTTATTTGTTTTGGCATGTATATGGACGTGGATCGCAATCCATGTTCCACAGCATTTTTCAGCACAACTGTGTATAGGCGCTTTGAAGGAGATAAATTATCTTTCAAAAATGAAGTGGGGGGATCTGGATCACGATCCATGTTCCACACCACTTGGTAATTGTACTTGCATGGCCAGATTTTTCTAGGTAAAAGGATAACTCCAATGAACTTATTCTTGAATTTGACTTTGTTTGCTAATCCAAAAGTCCTTTGATAGTTCTCATAAATCCCTTCTTTCATTCGAATGATTTTATTTTTTTGTTCTAGAGCTAAAGACAGTCATACCTGTCCAATCTGGTGAAGTATGGGTTTTCGGTGTGGCTATAGCAGCTAAAACCACAGCCAAGTGCTCTAGGTAGTAGAAGGCTCTCTCTCTCTCTCTCTCTCTCTCTCTCTCTCTCTCTCTCTCTCTCTCTCTCTCTCTCTCTCTCTAAACTAACTGTATACAAATGAGGTGTAATTTGCCCATCTTGCCTATATGTGTCTAACTTACCCCAAATGCAATGCCATGGAATGTGGCCCTATCATATGAGCTTATGGAAGAGATACATTGAATAATACTATGTTGTGCATGATGTGGGTACTAAATTGATTCTTCAGTGGTTTTTGTCGAGGAGGTTTCATCTAAACTGCATTTTTCAAAACAAACAAATCACTTGTTCTTTGATGGTTGGTTTAGTGAGTACTATTGGCTGGTTGATGATTTCGCTTGGCTTGACTTTGGGTACCCAGGTGAAGATTGGTTTTGGAGACTGTGAATATGGTCGACGATTTGATTGTTTAGGTCTCCATTGCCATGTTGTTGGTGGTGTGGTTGTTGGCTTTTCGGATGTGAATTTGAGAATCCATTTGTACTTGGGTGAATATTTGGTTGTTGTTTGAAGCTCATCCATTCATTTGGCTTGTTTTTGAGGGATTTAGGCTCCTTCAAAGCTTGGCATTGCCGAGGTTGAAGACGGATTGGAAACCATGGCTTTTTGTATCCTCTATTTGTGCCAAGGGTGTAACATAGGATGTACCCTTGAGATTGTACTTTAGAGTGTCATCCTAACAGTCTGGAACCGCTTTGCAAGTGTGTACCATGAAAATCCCAAGATGATTTCTTCATTGAGATCTGTATTGGCCATGATGTGGAATTAATGTGGGTAGTGGTTACCATCGATGTTTATTAAGACATTGGCTTGTCCCAAAGCGACCATTGTTCTTCTATTAGCTACCCTGAGCTGAATTTTTGTTGGTTCTATCACGGAGTTTGATAGTTTGAGATATGAAGAATACCGCATGGCATTAGCTCAGTTACCTTGGTCTTTGAGCTTTGTCCTCTTGTTCTTCTCTTGCCAGGTGTAGATGAGGAACTTGCTACCACTCGGACTGCATGTTTAACTTTGTGTAGAAGGTCAAGTTAAGATTCTACAGGTGATAGTTGGTCAATCATCCCTAAGGCCTCATATGCTATCCTTGTTAGTACTAGCCCCACATTCATATATTTTTGTTTTTTTCATTGCTCTTGAGGTTAGTTTCAACAAGATTTCCAATATATGGTTGCCTAAGTCACAACGGACCGCTCTTTGTTTTGCAAGCCCCATAGCCATGACAACTGCTATGTGTGGGTTGGGCTCGATATACCTTAGATTTTTTGCACCTTCAAATGCTGTGAAATTAGCCGCAATGGCAGCTCTGTCTCTTAGTAAACAAGGTTTTTGTAGGTGAACTTGTGTCCTTGCTGCTTGATAATGAAATCCTTGTCATTATCTATTCCCGTTGTCTTTAGCAGCAAGTTTTAGTTGGGTGGAGGAAGGTGGAGCGCTTTGTTGATTAGGTCACTTGTGACTCTCACCTTCACCGTAGCTCCGTCATTGTCTGTTAATGTAGCCTCCCTATTGTACTTGACGGAACTCATTAGCTCACGAGCTCACTGGAAATATGTAGCCCATGGAGGTAGCCTGAAGAATGTTTCCATATGTAGGCACTTTGATCCCTTAATGACGTCCCTTTGCTGATGTAAGGTCCACAGCTCTTTTGGGAAGATAGTGGTCTTGAATTTGTTAAGTGTTATCGGCTACCTGTAATTTTTCGATAAAGATATTGATCAGTGTTTTGGCAAGCTCTTCCTGCAAGAGACGTGCTTTATTGTTTGAGGACATTTCCACCACTTCATAGGGAGAAGTTTTCCACTCCTTCTTGGTTCTTATACGAGGAATTTTGGCATCCAAAAATCACCTAATTAGCTCCTGAATTTAGCCAAAAAAATTATCAAAAAAATAAAAGAAAAAAACACAAATTTGACCACAAAATGAAAAATGAGCATAACTTGATCTAAACAAGTCCAAACTTCATCAATGGATCTAACTAGGACAACTACAGCACTAACTAGGTCATGTGGTTACCAATCATATTTGCCCCTAGGGTACATGGATCACGATCCATGTTGGAACACGTCTAGGAATTTTGATGACACCTAAGCATATTATGGGGATGATGTGGCTGAAATAAATTGGATTTGAATCATTAGTTGGAAATTTATGCCATTTCTTGTAAATTTTTCTCAAACTTTGAGAAATTTGGGATTATGGTTAGTGGTTTTTCATTCAAATGGCTTACTTTAGGGTTAGGCTTTTCTTGACAGTTGGGACACGTCGGTATGTATGACTTTGGCTGGGAAAGCTCAAAAAGGCACATGGATCACGATCCATGTTTGACATCTTTTGTGGGTGATTAATCAATTTTGCCACATTGCATAATCGATGAACACTACACACAATCTGCAACCACTTTCTGCTTCAGGGGGACTATGATCGCGATCCATGTTTGGAACCCATTTTTGACAAAACTTTGGGGGTATCTTCTGGGAATGTTTCCTTAGCTAATGGTCCATTTGTTCCTGAGTTTGGGTCAAATTTTCCCATTATGGGTCAAAATGACCATTTGGGGATCAATTTTCAATTTCCTTTGGTTTTTGGTGGTTTCAAGGTCCAATTTTCTCCAAATTTGCAGGGCACATTCCTCAAGGAAAGGCCAAACTATGTGGACTAGAATTTATTTGTTTTCGCATGTATAGGGACGTGGATCGCAATCCATGTTCCACAACATTTTTCAGCACAACTGTGTATAGGCGCTTTGAAGGAGATAATTTATCTTTCAAAATGAAGTGGGGGGATCTGGATCACGATGCATGTTCCACCCCACTTGGTAATTGTACTTGCATGGCTAGATTTTTCTAGGTAAAAGGATAACTCCAATGAACTTATTCTTGAATTTGACTTTGTTTGCTAATCCAAAAGTCCTTTGATAGTTCTCATAAATCCCTTCTTTCATTTGAACGATTTTGTTTTTTGTTCTAGAGCGAAAGACAATCATACCTATCCAATCTGGTGAATTATGGGTGTTCGGTGTGGCTATAGCAGGTAAAACCACAGCCAAGTGCTCTAGGTAGTAGAAGGCTCTCTCTCTCTCTCTCTCTCTCTCTCTCTCTCTCTCTCTCTAAACTAACTGAATACAAATGAGGTGTAATTTGCCCATCTTGACTATATGTGTCTGACTTACCCCAAATGCAATGCCATGGAATGTGGCCCTATCATATGAGCTTATGGAAGAGATACATTGAATAATACTATGTTGTGCATGATGTGGGTACTAAATTGACTCTTCAGTGGTTTTTGTCGAGGAGGTTTCATCTAAACTGCATTTTTCAAAACAAACAAATCACTTGTTCTTTGATGGTTGGTTTAGTGAGTACTATTGGCTGGTTGATGATTTCGCTTGGCTTGACTTTGGGTACCCACGTGAAGATTGGTTTTGGAGACTGTGAATATGGTCGACGATTTGATTGTTTAGGTCTCCATTGCCATGTTGTTGGTGGTGTGGTTGTTGGCTTTTCGGATGTGAATTTGAGAATCCATTTGTACTTGGGTGAATATTTGGTTGTTGTTTGAAGCTCATCCATTCATTTGGCTTGTTTTTGAGGGATTTAGGCTCCTTCAAAGCTTGGCATTGCCGAGGTTGAAGACGGATTGGAAACCATGGCTTTTTGTATCCTCTATTTGTGCCAAGGGTGTAACATAGGACGTACCCTTGAGATTGTACTTTAGAGTGTCATCCTAACAGTCTGGAACCGCTTTGCAAGTGTGTACCGTGAAAATCCCAAGATGATTTCTTCATTGAGATCTGTATTGGCCATGATGTGGAATTAATGTGGGTAGTGGTTACCATCGATGTTTATTAAGACATTGGCTTGTCCCAAAGCGACCATTGTTCTTCTATTAGCTACCCTGAGCTGAATTTTTGTTGGTTCTATCACGGAGTTTGATAGTTTGAGATATGAAGAATACCCGATGGCATTAACTCAGTTACCTTGGTCTTTGAGCTTTGTCCTCTTGTTCTTCTCTTGCCAGGTGTAGATGAGGAACTTGCTACCACTCGGACCGTATGTTTAACTTTGTGTAGAAGGTCAAGTTAAGATTCTACAGGTGATAGTTGGTCAATCATCCCTAAGGCCTCATATGCTATCCTTGTCACTACTAGCCCCACATTCATATATATATATATTTTTTGATTGCTCTTGAGGTTAGTTTCAACAAGATTTCCAATATATGGTTGCCTAAGTCACAACGGACCACTCTTTGTTTTGCAAGCCCTATAGCCATGACAACTGCTATGTGTGGGTTGGGCTCAATATACCTTAGATTTTTTGCACCTTCAAATGTTGTGAAATTAGCCGCAATGGCAGCTCTGTCTCTTAGTAAATAAGGTTTTTGTAGGTGAACTTGTGTCCTTGCTGCTTGATAATGAAATCCTTGTCACTATCTATTCCCGTTGTCTTTAGCAGCAAGTTTTAGTTGGGTGGAGGAAGGTGGAGGGCTTTGTTGATTAGGTCACTTGTAACTCTCACCTTCACCATAGCTCTGTCATTGTCTGTTAATGTAGCCTCGCTATTGTACTTGATGGAACTCATTAGCTCACGAGCTCTCTGGATATATGTTCCCCATGGAGGTAGCCTGAAGAATGTTTCCATATGTAGGCACTTTGATCCGTTGATGACGTCTCTTTGCTGATGTAAGGTCCACAGCTCTTTTGGGATCGGCTACCTTTAATTTTTCGATAAAGATATTGATCAGTGTTTTGGCGAGCTCTTCCTGCAAGAGGTGTGCTTTATTGTTTGAGGATATTTCCACCACTTCATAGGGAGAAGTTTTCCACTCCTTCTTGGTTCTTATACGAGGAGTTTTGGCATCCAAAAATCACATGATTAGCTCTTGAATTTAGCCAAAAAATTTAAAAAAAATAAAAGAAAAAAACACAAATTTGACCATAAAATGAAAAAATGAGCATAACTTGATCAAAAGAAGTCCAAACTTCATCAATGCATCTAAGTAGGACAACTACAGCACTAGGTCATGTGGTTACCAATCACATTTGCCCCTGGGGTACATGGATCACGATCCATGTTGGAACACGTCTAGGAATTTTGATGACACCTAAGCATATTATGGGGATGATGTGGCTCAAATATTTTGGATTTGAATCATTAGTTGGAAATTTATGCCATTTCTTGTAAATTTTTCTCAAACTTGGAGAAATTTGGGATTTTAGTTAGCGGTTTTTCATTCAAATGGCTTACTTTAGGGTTAGGCTTTTCTTGACAGTTGGGACACGTTGGTATGTATGACTTTGGCTGGGAAAGCTCAAAAAGGTACATGGATCATGATCCATGGTTGACATCTTTTGTGGGTGAATAATCAATTTTGCCACATTGCATAATCGATGAACACTACACACAATCTACAACCACTTTCTGCTTCAAGGGGACTATGATCGTGATCCATGTTTGGAACCCATTTTTGACAAAACTTTGGGGGTATCTTCTGGGAATGTTTCGTAAGCTAATGGTCCATTTGTTCCTGAGTTTGGGTCAAATTTTCCCATTATGGGTCAAAATGACCATTTCGGGATCAATTTTTCAATTTTCTTTGGTTTTTGGTGGTTTCAAGGTCCAATTTTCTCCAAATTTACAGGGCACATTCCTCAAGGAAAGGCCAAACTATGTGGACTAGAATTTATTTGTTTTGGCATGTATAGGGACATGTATCGCAATCCATGTTCCACATCATTTTTCAGCACAACTGTGTATAGGCGCTTTGAAGGAGATAAATTATCTTTCAAAAATGAAGTGGGGGGATCTGGATCATGATCCATGTTCCACCCCACTTGGTAATTGTACTTGTATGGCCAGATTTTTATAGGTAAAAGGAGTTGGTACTTATTCTTGAATGTGACTTTGTTTGCTAATCCAAAAGTCCTTTGATAGTTCTCATAAATCCCTTCTTTCATTTGAATGATTTTGTTTTTTGTTCTAGAGCTAAAGACAATCATACCTATCCAATCTGGTGAATTATGGGTGTTCAGTGTGGCTATAGCAGGTAAAACCACAGCCAAGTGCTCTAGGTAGTAGAAGGCTCTCTAGCTCTCTTTGTCTAAACTAACTGAATACAAATGAGGTGTAATTTGCCCATCTTGACTATATGTGTCTAACTTACCCCAAATGCAAGGCCATGGAATGTGGCCCTATCATATGAGCTTATGGAAGAGATACATTGAATAATACTATGTTGTGCATGATGTGGGTAGTAAATTGATTCTTCAGTGGTTTTTGTCGAGGAGGTTTCATCTAAACTGCATTTTCCAAAACAAACAAATCACTTGTTCTTTGATGGTTGGTTTAGTGAGTACTATTGGCTGGTTGATGATTTCGCTTGGCTTGACTTTGGGAACCCACGCGAAGATTGGTTTTGGAGACTGTGAATATGTTTGACGAATTGATTGTTTAGGTCTGCATCGCCCTGTTGTTGGTGGTGTGGTTGTTCGATTTTCCGATGTGAATTTGAGAATCCATTTCTACTTGGGTGAATATTTGGTTGTTGTTTGAAGCTCATCCAGTGATTTGACTTGTTTTTTAGGGATTTAGGCTCTTTCAAAGCTTGGCATTGCCGAGGTTGAAGACGGATTGGAAACCATGGCTTTTTGTATCCTCTATTTGTGCCAAGGGTGTAACATAGGACGTACCCTTGAGATTGTACCTTAGAGTGACTTCCTACCAGACTGGAACCGTTTTGCAAGTGTGTACCATGAAACTCCCAAGATGATTTCTTCATCGAGATCCGTATTGGCCATGATGTGGAATTAATGTGGATAGTGGTTACCATCGATGTTTATTAAGACATTGGCTTGTCCCAAAGCGACCATTGTTCTTCTATTAGCTACCCTGAGCTGAATTTTTGTTGGTTCTATCACGGAGTTTGATAGTTTGAGATATGAAGAATACCGCATGGCATTAACGCAGTTACCTTGGTCTTTGAGCTTTGTCCTCTTGTTCTTCTCTTGCCAGGTGTAGATGAGGAACTTGCTACCACTCGGACCGTATGTTTAACTTTGTGTAGAAGGTCAAGTTAAGATTCTACAGGTGATAGTTGGTCAATCATCCCTAAGGCCTCATATGCTATCCTTGTCACTACTAGCCCCACATTCATATATGTTTTTTTTTTTTTCATTGCTCTTGAGGTTAGTTTCAACAAGATTTCCAATATATGGTTGCCTAAGTCACAATGGACCACTCTTTGTTTTGCAAGCCCCATAGCCATGACAACTGCTATGTGTGGGTTGGGCTCGATATACCTTAGATTTTTTGCATCTTCAAATGCTGTGAAATTAGCCGCAATGGCAGCTCTGTCTCTTAGTAAACAAGGTTTTTGTAGGTGAACTTGTGTCCTTGCTGCTTGATAATGAAATCCTTGTCATTATCTATTCCCTTTGTCTTTAGCAGCAAGTTTTAGTTGGGTGGAGGTAGGTGGAGGGCTTTGTTGATTAGGTCACTTGTGACTCCCACCTTCACGTCATTGTCTGTTAATGTAGCCTCGCTATTGTACTTGATGGAACTCATTAGCTCACGAGCTCTCTGGAAATATGTTCCCCATGGAGGTAGCCTGAAGAATGTTTCCCATCTGTAGGCACTTTGATCCCTTGATCACGTCCCTTTGCTGATGTAAGGTCTACAGCTCTTTTGGGAAGATAGTGGTCTTGACTTTGTTAAGTGTTATCGGCCACCTATAATTTTTTCATAAAGATATTGATCAGTGTTTTGGCGAGCTCTTCCTGCAAGAGGTGTGCTTTATTGTTTGAGGATATTTCCACCACTTCATAGGGAGAAGTTTTCCACTCCTTCTTGGTTCTTATACGAGGAGTTTTGGCATCCAAAAATCACATGATTAGCTCCTGAATTTAGCCAAAAAAATTTAAAAAAATAAAAGAAAAAAACACAAATTTGACCATAAAATGAAAAAATGAGCATAACTTGATCTAAACAAGTCCAAACTTCATCAATGCATCTAAGTAGGACAACTAGAGCACTAGGTCATGTGGTTACCAATCACATTTGCCCCTAGGGTACATGGATCACGATCCATGTTGGAACACGTCTAGGAATTTTGATGACACCTAAGCATATTATGGAAATGATGTGGCTCAAATATTTTGAATTTGAATCATTAGTTGGAAATTTATGCCATTTCTTGTAAATTTTTCTCAAAGTTGGAGAAATTTGGGATTATGGTTAGCGGTTTTTCATTCAAATGGCTTACTTTAGTGCTAGGCTTTTCTTGACAGTTGGGACACGTTGGTATGTATGACTTTGGCTGGGAAAGCTCAAAAAGGCACATGGATCACGATCCATGTTTGACATCTTTTGTGGGTGAATAATCAATTTTGCCACATTGCATAATCGATGAACACTACACACAATCTGCCACCACTTTCTGCTTCAGGGGGATTATGATCGCGATCCATGTTTGGAACCCATTTTTGACAAAACTTTGGGGGTATCTCCTGGGAATGTTTTCTAAGCTAATGGTCCATTTGTTCCTGAGTTTGGGTCAAATTTTCCCATTATGGGTCAAAATGACCATTTGGGGATCAATTTTTCAATTTCCTTTAGTTTTTGGTGGTTTCAAGGTCCAATTTTCTCCAAATTTGTTGGGCACATTCCTCAACGAAAGGCCAAACTATGTGGACTAGAATTTATTTGTTTTGGCATGTATAGGGACGCGGATCGCAATCCATGTTCCACACCATTTTTCATCACAGCTGTGTATAGGCGCTTTGAAGGAGATAATTTATCTTTAAAAAATGAAGTGGGGGGATCTGGATCACGATCCATGTTCCACACCACTTGGTAATTGTACTTGCATGGCTAGATTCTTCTAGGTAAAAGGATAACTCCAATGAACTTATTCTTGAATTTGACTTTGTTTGCTGATCCAAAAGTCCTTTGATAGTTCTCATAAATCCCTTCTTTCATTCGAATGATTTTATTTTTTTGTTCTAGAGCTAAAGACAGTCATACCTGTCCAATCTGGTGAAGTATGGGTTTTCTGTGTGGCTATAGCAGGTAAAACCACAGCCAAGTGCTCTAGGTAGTAGAAGGCTCTCTAGCTCTCTCTCTCTCTCTCTCTCTCTCTCTCTCTCTCTCTCTCTCTCTCTCTCTCTCTCTCTCTCTCTCTCTCTCTCAAAACTAACTGAATACAAATGAGGTGTAATTTGCCCATCTTGACTATATGTGTCTGACCTACCCCAAATGCAAGGCCATGGAATGTGGCCCTATCATATGAGCTTATGGAAGAGATACATTGAATAATACTATGTTGTGCATGATGTGGGTACTAAATTGATTCTTCAGTGGTTTTTGTCGAGGAGGTTTCATCTAAACTGCATTTTCCAAAACAAACAAATCACTTGTTCTTTGATGGTTGGTTTAGTGAGTACTATTGGCTGGTTGATGATTTCGCTTGGCTTGACTTTGGGTACCCACGTGAAGATTGGTTTTGGAGACTGTGAATATGGTCGACGATTTGATTGTTTAGGTCTCCATTGCCATGTTGTTGGTGGTGTGGTTGTTGGCTTTTCCGATGTGAATTTGAGAATCCATTTCTACTTGGGTGAATATTTGGTTGTTGTTTGAAGCTCATCCATTGATTTGGCTTGTTTTTGAGGGATTTAGGCTCTTTCAAAGCTTGGCATTGCCGATGTTGAAGACGGATTGGAAACCATGGCTTTTTGTATCCTCTATTTGTGCCAAGGGTGTAACATAGGATGTAGCCTTGAGATTGTACTTTAGAGTGTCATCCTACCAGTCTGGAACCGCTTTGCAAGTGTGTACCATGAAACTCCCAAGATGATTTCTTCATTGAGATCCGTATTGGCCATGATGTGGCATTAATGTGGGTAGTGGTTACCATCGATGTTTATTAAGACATTGGCTTGTCCCAAAGCGACCATTGTTCTTCTATTAGCTACCTTGAGCTGAATTTTTGTTGGTTCTATCACGGAGTTTGATAGTTTGAGATATGAAGAATACCGCATGGCATTAACTCAGTTACCTTGGTCTTTGAGCTTTGTCCTGTTGTTCTTCTCTTGCGAGGTGTAGATGAGGAACTTGCTACCACTCGGACCGCATGTTTAACTTTGTGTAGAAGGTCAAGTTAAGATTCTACAAGTGATAGTTGGTCAATCATCCCTAAGGCCTCATATGCTATCCTTGTCAGTACTAGCCCCACATTCATATATGTTTTGTTTTTTTCATTGCTCTTGAGGTTAGTTTCAACAAGATTTCCAATATATGGTTGCCTAAGTCACAACGGACCACTCTTTGTTTTGCAAGCCCCATAGCCATGACAACTGCTATGTGTGGGTTGGGCTCGATATACCTTAGATTTTTTGCACC
The DNA here is from genome assembly GCF_014529385.1 of Adiantum capillus-veneris. Taxonomy (NCBI): domain Eukaryota; kingdom Viridiplantae; phylum Streptophyta; class Polypodiopsida; order Polypodiales; family Pteridaceae; genus Adiantum; species Adiantum capillus-veneris. The sequence goes on along the minus strand of NC_140950.1, from coordinate 7,300,751 downwards.
TTCAAATGCTGCGAAATTAGCCGCAATGGTAGCTCTGTCGCTTAGTAAACAAGGTTTTTGTAGGTGAACTTGTGTCCTTGCTGCTTGATAATGAAATCCTTGTCATTATCTATTCCCGTTGTCTTTAGCAGCAAGTTTTAGTTGGGTGGAGGAAGGTGGAGGGCTTTGTTGATTAGGTCACTTGTGACTCTCACCTTCACCGTAGCTCCGTCATTGTCTGTTAATGTAGCCTGGCTATTGTACTTGATGGAACTCATTAGCTCACGAGCTCTCTGGAAATATATTCCCCATGGAGGTAGCCTGAAGCATGTTTCCATCTGTAGGCACTTTGATCCCTTGATGACGTCCCTTTGCTGATGTAAGATCCACAGCTCTTTTGGGAAGATAGTGGTCTTGACTTTGTTAAGTGTTATCGGCTACCTGTAATTTTTCGATAAAGATATTGATCAGTGTTTTGGCGAGCTCTTCCTGCAAGAGGTGTGCTTTATTGTTTGAGGATATTTCCACCACTTCATAGGGAGAAGTTTTCCACTCCTTCTTGGTTCTTATACGAGGAGTTTTGGCATCCAAAAATCACATGATTGGCTCCTGAATTTAGCCAAAAAAATTATCAAAAAAATAAAAGAAAAAAACACAAATTTGACCATCAAATGAAAAAATGAGCATAACTTGATCAAAACAAGTCCAAACTTCATCAATGCATCTAACTAGGACAACTACAGCACTAGGTCATGTGTTTACCAATCACATTTGCCCCTGGGGTACATGGATCACGATCCATGTTGGAACATGTCTAGGAATTTTGATGACACCTAAGCATATTATGGAGATGATGTGGCTTAAATATTTTGGATTTGAATCATTAGTTGGAAATTTATGCCATTTCTTGTAAATTTTTCTCAAACTTGGAGAAATTTGGGATTTTGGTTAGGGTTTTTTCATTCAAATGGCTTACTTTAGGGTTAGGCTTTTCTTGACAGTTGGGACACGTTGGTATGTATGACTTTCGCTGGAAAAGCTCAAAAAGGTACATGGATCACGATCCATATTTAACATCTTTTGTGGGTGAATAATCAATTTTGCCACATTGCATAATCGATGAACACTACACACAATCTGCAACCACTTTCTGCTTCAGGGGGACTATGATCGCGATCCATGTTTGAAACCCATTTTTGACAAAACTTTGGGGGTATCTTCTGGGAATGTTTCCTAAGCTAATGGTCCATTTGTTCCTGAGTTTGGGTCAAATTTTCCCATTATGGGTCAAAATGACCATTTGGGGATCAATTTTCAATTTCCTTTGGTTTTGGGTGGTTTCAAGGTCCAATTTTCTCCAAATTTGCAGGGCACATTCCTCAAGGAAAGGCCAAACTATGTGAACTAGAATTTATTTGTTTTGGCATGTATAGGGACGTGGATCGCAATCCATGTTCCACAGCATTTTTCAGCACAACTGTGTATAGGCGCTTTGAAGGAGATAAATTATCTTTCAAAAATGAAGTGGGGGGATCTGGATCACGATCCATGTTCCACCCCACTTGGTAATTGTACTTGCATGGCCACATTTTTCTAGGTAAAAGGAGTTGGAACTTATTCTTGAATTTGACTTTGTTTGCTAACCCAAAAGTCCTTTGATAGTTCTCATAAATCCCTTCTTTCATTTGAATGATTTTGTTTTTTGTTCTAGAGCTAAAGACAATCATACCTGTCCAATCTGGTGAATTATGGGTGTTCGGTGTGGCTATAGCAGGTAAAACCACAGCCAAGTGCTCTAGGTAGTAGAAGGCTCTCTCTCTCTCTCTCTCTCTCTCTCTCTAAACTAATTGAATACAAATGAGGTGTAATTTGCCCATCTTGACTATATGTGTCTGACTTACCTTAAATGCAAGGCCATGGAATGTGGCCCTATCATATGAGCTTATGGAAGAGATACATTGAATAATACTATGTTGTGCATGATGTGGGTACTAAATTGATTCTTCAGTGGTTTTTGTCGAGGAGGTTTCATCTAAACTGCATTTTCCAAAACAAACAAATCACTTGTTCTTTGATGGTTGGTTTAGTGAGTACTATTGGCTGGTTGATGATTTCGCTTGGCTTGACTTTGGGAACCCACGTGAAGATTGGTTTTGGAGACTGTGAATATGGTCGACGATTTGATTGTTTAGGTCTCCATTGCCATGTTGTTGGTGGTGTGGTTGTTGGCTTTTCCGATGTGAATTTGAGAATCCATTTCTACTTGGGTGAATATTTGGTTGTTGTTTGAAGCTCATCCATTGATTTGGCTTGTTTTTGAGGGATTTAGGCTCTTTCAAAGCTTGGCATTGCCGAGGTTGAAGACGGATTGGAAACCATGGCTTTTTGTATCCTCTATTTGTGCCAAGGGTGTAACATAGGACGTACCCTTGAGATTGTACTTTAGAGTGTCATCCTACCAGTCTGGAACTGCTTTGCAAGTGTGTACCATGAAACTCCCAAGATGATTTCTTCATCGAGATCCGTATTGGCCATGATGTGGAATTAATGTGGATAGTGGTTACCATCGATGTTTATTAAGACATTGGCTTGTCCCAAAGCGACCATTGTTCTTCTATTAGCTACCTTGAGCTGAATTTTTGTTGGTTCTATCACGGAGTTTGATAGTTTGAGATATGAAGAATACCGCGTGGCATTAACTCAGTTACCTTGGTCTTTGAGCTTTGTCCTCTTGTTCTTCTCTTGCGAGGTGTAGATGAGGAACTTGCTACCACTCGGACCGTATGTTTAACTTTGTGTAGAAGGTCAAGTTAAGATTCTACAGGTGATAGTTGGTCAATCATCCCTAAGGCCTCATATGCTATCCTTGTCACTACTCGGACCGTATGTTTAACTTTGTGTAAAAGGTCAAGTTAAGATTCTACAGGTGATAGTTGGTCAATCATCCCTAAGGCCTCATATGCTATCCTTGTCACTACTAGCCCCACATTCATATATGTTTTTTTTTTTTTTTTTAATTGCTCTTGAGGTTAGTTTCAACAAGATTTCCAATATATGGTTGCCTAAGTCACAACGGACCACTCTTTGTTTTGCAAGCCCCATAGCCATGACAACTGCTATGTGTGTGTTGGGCTCGATATACCTTAGATTTTTTGCACCTTCAAATGCTGTGAAATTAGCCGCAATGGCAGCTCTGTCTCTTAGTAAACAAGGTTTTTGTAGGTGAACTTGTGTCCTTGCTGCTTGATGATGAAATCCTTGTCATTATCTATTCCCGTTGTCTTTAGCAGTAAGTTTTAGTTGGGTGGAGGAAGGTGGAGGGCTTTGTTGATTAGGTCACTTGTGACTCTCACCTTCACCCTAGCTCCGTCATTGTCTGTTAATGTAGCCTCGGTATTGTACTTGATGGAACTCATTAGCTCACGAGCTCTCTGGAAATATGTTCCCCATGGAGGTAGCCTGAAGAATGTTTCCATCTGTAGGCACTTTGATCCCTTGATGACGTCCCTTTGCTGATGTAAGGTCCACAGCTCTTTTGGGAAGATAGTGGTCTTGACTTTGTTAAGTGTTATCGGCTACCTGTAATTTTTCGATAAAGATATTGATCAGTGTTTCGGCGAGCTCTTCCTGCAAGAGGTGTGCTTTATTGTTTGAGGATATTTCCACCACTTCATAGGGAGAAGTTTTCCACTCCTTCTTGGTTCTTATACGAGGAGTTTTGGCATCCAAAAATCACATGATTAGCTCCTGAATTTAGTCAAAAAAATTATCAAAAAAATAAAAGAAAAAAACACAAATTTGACCATAAAATGAAAAAATGAGCATAACTTGATCAAAAGAAGTCCAAACTTCATCAATGCATCTAACTAGGACAATTACAACACTAGGTCATGTGGTTACCAATCACATTTGCCCCTGGGGTACATGGATCACGATCCATGTTGGAACACGTCTAGGAATTTTGATGACACCTAAGCATATTATGGGGATGATGTGGCTCAAATATTTTGGATTTGAATCATTAGTTGGAAATTTATGCCATTTCTTGTAAATTTTTCTCAAACTTGGAGAAATTTGGGATTTTGGTTGGGGTTTTTTCATTCAAATGGCTTACTTTAGGGTTAGGCTTTTCTTGACAGTTGGGACACGTTGGTATGTATGACTTTGGCTGGGAAAGCTCAAAAAGGTACATGGATCACGATCCATATTTAACATCTTTTGTGGGTGAATAATCAATTTTGCCACATTGCATAATCGATGAACACTACACACAATCTGCAACCACTTTCTGCTTCAGGGAGACTATGATCGCGATCTATGTTTGGAACCCATTTTTGACAAAACGTTGGGGGTATCTTCTAGGAATTTTTCCTAAGCTAATGGTCCATTTGTTCTGAGTTTGGGTCAATTTTTCCCATTATGGGTCAAAATGACCATTTGGGGATCAATTTTTCAATTTCCTTTGGTTTTTGGTGGTTTCAAAGTCCAATTTACAGGGCACATTCCTGAAGGAAAGGCCAGACTATGTGGACTAGAATTTATTTGTTTTGGCATGTATAGGAAGGTGGATCGTAATCCATGTTCCACAGCATTTTTCAGCACAACTGTGTATAGGCGCTTTGAAGGAGATAATTTATCTTTCAAAAATGAAGTGGGGGGATCTGGATCTGAAGGAGTACGAGCGGAAGTGCGACGCGAGAGAGAGTGCGAGAAGAAGAGCACGACGATATGGTGAACTCGCTCTACTGTAATGTGTAGAGCATAGTGAGTTCTTATTAGGTTTTTACAAAGCAATATGTGTTCATACCTGGCGGCCCGCCCACTTACCAGGGCGACCCCATTGGGCTTTATACCCCAACAACCTCCCACTTAAAGTCCAATGTGGTACTTTAAGTGTACTACCCTATGCCTAACTGCTTGCGAAAATGCGCAAAGCTCTCTGAGGGAAGTCCTTTTGTAAGTAGATCAGCAGGATTTTTTGTGGTGTGAACTTTGACAAGCTGAAGTTGCTTATCCTCGAGCATTATGCTTTGTCTTTCAGTGATAAACTGGATTGCGAGCCAATTATATAGCACTTTGACTATCACAATATAACATAGGCATCTCTTCTTTGATTCCCAAATCTGTTACTAGTCGATTAAGCCAAATTGATTCTTTGCATGCCTCTGATGCTGCAACATATTCAGCCTCTGTAGTAGACTGTGTAACACAATCTTGTAATCTAGAACGCCATGATACTGCTCCACCAGCCAATGTAAAGACATACCCTGACGTAGACCTTCGGTTGTCTAAGTCACATGCATAATCTGAGTCTGTAAAACACTTTACACTTAGCTCCTGACTCCCATAGCATATACGCATACTCTTTGTAGCTTTCAAGTATCTCAATATTCCTTTCACTGCCTCCCAATGTTTCTTGCCTGGGTTTGACATGTATCGACTTACTACTCCCACTGCAAATGCAATGTCTGGGCGAGTAGCAATCATTGCATACATCAAACTACCCACTGCAGACGCATATGGAATCTTATCCATTTCAGCCTGTTCTTCCTCAGACACAGGACAATCTTGTTTGATAAGTTTCACATATGGTGGCAATGGAACACTCAATGCCTTTCCCTTCTCCATATTGAAATGTTGCAAAACCTTGTCAATATACTCTGTTTGAGATAACCAAATCAACTTCTTTGATCTGTCTCTCTCAATGCGCATACCAAGTATATGACTTGCCTCACCCATGTCTTTCATGTCAAACGATTTTGCCATCTTTGACTTCAAAGCGGAAATTTCTTCCAAGTGCTTGCCAGCAATCAACATGTCATCCACATACAAAATAAGGATCAGCCAACTACCATCCTTGGCCTTCTTTGTATATAGACAATGATCGAACTCACTACGTTTGTAGCCTTGAGAAATCATAAACTTGTAGCCACAACCTGTGGTTCCAATCTATCCTGTCCTTGCTCCTCTTGAGCCCTGACATTTTGTCTTGCACGTGCAGGTCCATCTTCTTGGAAGACAACTCTTCTAATCTCCTCAACCCTCTCTGGTTTAGAATGATATTTGGATTCATTAAAGTGAACATCATTGCTGCGGACAACCTTTCTGGATTCGGGATCCCAAAGTCTGTACCCCATCTCACCAGAATTACCATAGCCTAGAAAGATGCACTTTCTACTCTTTGGCTCAAGTTTGTTCCTAAATTCCTTTGGAACGTGAGTATATGCCTCACAGCCAAAGACTCTGAGATGCTTGTATGAGGGCATTTTGCTTGACCATACCATCTCTGGCACTGAATCCTTCTGCAAAACCTTGCTAGGAGATCTATTTACAAGATGAATAGCTGTTGATACAGCTTCAACCCAAAACCCATTTGGCAGCTGTGCATTAGACAACATACTTCTGACCTTCTCTTGTATGGTCCTATTCATCCTCTCAGCAACACCATTTTGAGGAGGATTGTAAGGAGCAGTAAGTTCACATTTTATACCTTTTGACTCACAAAATTCCTGAAAGGCCTTTGAAACATACTCTCCACCATTGTCAGTGCGTAAGCATTTAAGCTTCTTGCCACTCTGATTCTCCACAAGTGTCACAAACGTTTTGAAAACACTAAACGCTTCATCCTTGTGCTTGAGAAAGTAAACCCATACTTTCCTCGAGTAATCATCTATAAATGTCATAAAGTAAGAAGCTCCCCCTAGAGATAGGTTAGGCATAGGTCCACACAAATCACTATGAACAAGTGCCAACTGTGTATCTCTTCTACTGCTTCTATGCTTATGTGGCTGCTGTGTTTGCTTACCATACAGACAATGTTCATAGAATTCAAAATCATTAAATGAAAAGCCAGGCAAATAACCAGAACGAGACAAGATTTCCATTCCCTTCTTGGACATATGTCCTAACCGGCTATGCCACAAAAAAACGTTCGGCTACTCGGTTACATTGATTACATTTTTAGAGACATTTGATACATAAATCATGTAAAGTCCTCCAAACTTTACTCCATGTGCTACTGTCATAGAACCCTTGGATATCTTCCACATGTTCTGTCCAAAAGTGGTGACGTAGCCACCATCATCAAGTAAACGTGTGCTGATCAAGCTCTTTGTAATTGCGGGAACATGTCTCACATTCTTCAGCGTGAAAGAAGAGCCATTCTGAAACTTCAATTGAACATCTCCAACACCTAAGATCTCACATGTCTGCCCATTGCCTAGCCAAACATGATCTTTAGTGGTCACATAAGAGGTAAACCACTCCTTGTTTGGAGACACATGAAGTGATGCCCCTGAGTCTATAATCCAGTCACTCAGTGCATTTCCATCAGATGTTGTAAGAAGAGATGAGTCCATTGTATTCTTCAAGAAGTAGATGTCTCCTAACACTAGACTGTAATCCTCTGCAACAGTGTTTGTCACATTTATTTCTTGAATCTTCACTGAGGACTTGTTCTTCTCACCATGGTCTTCAGCTTTCTCTTTGCCTTTTTCTGCTTTCCATTCTCTGCAGTCTCTTTTCATGTGACCCTTCTTGCCACAATGGTATCATTCTATGTCACTCTTGCCTTTAGCACTGCGGGACTTGCTACGAGACTGATTCCTCTTTCCACCTTTGTACTTTTCTTTGGTCCTTCCCCTGACAACTAAGGCTGTTCCTTTGCCTTTGTCCATTGTCTTTCTATTGGTTTCTTCAATAAGCAGACTTCCTTCTACACCTGCTATGTTCAAACCATCTGGAGGTGCAGAATTACTCAAAGCTGTGCGAAAAGTGTCCCAAATTTCCGGCAATGTGATCAACAGGAACATAGCTCTAACAAGTTCATCAAACTTGACACCTTGAGCTGACAACTGACTATAGATTGTGTTGAATTCATTCAGATGATTGGACATAGGTGTCCCTTCTTTCATCTTCAAGTCAACAAGCTTCTTAAGCCAGTATACCTGTGAAGCTGCACTCTGCTTCTCATAAAGATCACTCAGCTTTAACCATGCTTGATAAGCCGACATCTCGTCTGCTACATTGAAGTAAACGCTTTCTGCCAAAGTCAGTATAATGGTAGAAAGTGCCAATTCATCCATTTCGCTCCATTCATCTTCGTCCATATCTTCTGGTTTTATCCCCTTGAGCTTTATAGGTTTTATCTGCTTCTTTTGTACCAACACGTGCCAAATCTGCTTCTTCCACAATGGGAAATTGGTTCCATCCAGCTTCTTGCTATTGTAAAGAGCAGTGTCCTGTGATCCAGCCATAGCTACGCTTCACAGTAGTTTACTTTCCTGGGGAAAATTCGACAGAGTTTCCCCTGTAAACTGACCTCTGAACCAATATCAACCTGTCAAATGAACCAAGAAAGCTTCAGATTCTGCTGAAATTTTGGCAGAGTCTCCTTTGTAAAATGGCTCTGGTGTACTAAAAACAGCTCAAAAAACACTGTTTCTCTGACGCTGTAAGCTGCGGGTAAACCCGTTCTGCACCTGTACTATCTCTGACTGTCCTGTCACTGTCCTGTAAGCATAGACTGCGACAATGCCTCAACGGCAGTAAAGCAAAGATGCAATCCCAACTGTCTAACTCACAGTTAATACATCCTAGCTGCCTATCTAAGGGTGCTCGAGGGATCGCTCCAAGACCTGTATCACCAAAAGGATCTCAACATTCGAGAATCCCCCAGCTCAATAAAACCTCACTCGACCCTCAACAAAGGCTGCAGTAAATCTGACAGTACATAGACTTCCCACAAAGTCATACATCCACAAATTTCCCACTGTATGATGTAACCGCTGCGGCGGTTGTTTGCTGCGTGACTCACAGCCAGCAAACCCTCAACAGACATACATCATCTCTGACAATACATCCCATGTGGAAGTACTTGCAATGTCAGGATGAAATCTGGAATATCAAGCAGCAAACACAAGCTACCTGATGAACTAGTGGATGTCGCCTACAGTCTGTGTGTAGATGCGCCCGTGTCGTATGTGACACGCCTCCAAGAACTGTGTTTGCCTGTCGAATTTCACTCCAATCTGAGCTGGTGACTCTAGCCTCCTGCAGTGCTGCCCCGAGCCTCGATCTGAGCTCTGATACCAGTTGAAGGAGTACGAGCAGAAGTGCGACGCGAGAGAGAGTGCGAGAAGAAGAGCACGACGATATGGTGAACTCGCTCTACTATAATGTGTAGAGCATAGTGAGTTCTTATTAGGTTTTTACAAAAGAATATGTGTACATACCTGGCGGACCGCCCACTTACCTGGGTGACCACATTGGGCTTTCTCTCTCTCTCTCTCTCTCTCTCTCTCTCTCTCTCTCTCTCTCTCTCTCTCTCTCTCTCTCTCTCTCTCAAAACTAACTGAATACAAATGAGGTGTAATTTTCCCATCTTGACTATATGTGTCTGACTTCCCCAAATGCAAGGCCATGGAATGTGGCCCTATCATATGAGGTTATGGAAGAGATACATTGAATAATACTATGTTGTGTATGATGTGGGTACTAAATTGATTCTTCAGTGGTTTTTGTCGAGGAGGTTTCATCTAAACTCCATTTTCCAAAACAAACAAATCACTTGTTCTTTGATGGTTGGTTTAGTGAGTACTATTGGCTGGTTGATGATTTCGCTTGGCTTGACTTTGGGTACCCACGTGAAGATTGGTTTTGGAGACTGTGAATATGGTCGACGATTTGATTGTTTAGGTCTTCATTGCCATGTTGTTGGTGGTGTGGTTGTTGGCTTTTTCGATGTGAATTTGAGAATCCATTTGTACTTGGGTGAATATTTGGTTGTTGTGTGAAGCTCATCCATTGATTTGGCTTGTTTTTGAGGGATTTAGGCTCTTTCAAAGCTTGGCATTGCCGAGGTTGAAGACGGATTGGAAACCATGGTATTTTGTATCCTCTATTTGTGCCAAGGGTGTAACATAGGACATACCCTTGAGATTGTACTTTAGAGTGACTTCTCTACCAATTGTCTAAGTCACAGCCTTCAAGAGTGCATAAGAGAAAACTTCCTACAACGCTGTCTAGAGCCGAACACCCATCAAACAATCTTGAAACACCATAGAACTTGAAGGAGACCCTACTAACACCAATAGGTGGCTCTCCCTAAGGTCTATGAACCAAAATCCCAACCCAAAACATCCGGTGCAAAATCATGTAGGATGTCTTGTCAAAATTTGCAGGTCTTCGTTTTCAAAATCTAAAGTGTCTATATATAGCTCTACTCAATGTGAATGCGTGGATATGCTGCAATGCAAAATCGTACAACGTATGCTCACCAAATCACCAGATGAAGCTCGTAGAAGGAGCTCGCAAAACCGGACCGTACGCGTGCAATGTATGTATTGGCGCGTAGCTCTCGTCTGGGGCAACACGCTGCACTTCTCCGCACTCAATTCCGACCACCGATCCACACGTAGCGTCCAGATGAATCTCACACTCTCTCTCGTACACAATACGCTCACAATATATATACCTTACAATTCTCAAACGCTAAAGTTCCAAATCAGCCATCTACTCAACCTAACTATCAAAACTGGGATACAATCTGGAAACTTCTGTAATCCCCAATATTTACAAGGTGAAAAATCAGGTTTCCTCAATAAATGAATAATTACAAAAAATGATAATCTTCCGAGTAGTCAGTTTCCGTGGGGTGTGTCCAGCTTCTAACACTTCCCCCTCCTTGCTCATGATGTCCCCAATATGGTCGCTGAGCTGCTTCTTCATCGTATGGTTTCGCGCATCTTGATCAATGATTTGTATCTTGCATGTAGATTCATCATTGTTGGGCCAAAAATATCAGTGTTTATTGTGAAGAAGCCGGTCTAGAACGCTTCTTCAAAGGCCTGGAGGTGATAGGATAGCAGAAACATTATCCTTTGATACAACGCATGTATCACCTCCTTGGAAGGTTGACCAGACAGATCATAGGCACATCTGTAAGTATCTTGGAAGAAGAAGATAATGTTTGTCACCTGGCCTAGCTTGAATGTCTCAAATACTGCTAAAAGAGTTTTGCAGATTTTCTTCATCATGATGCATGTAAGGTGAGGCGAGCCAGTGAACAATTTGATGGAACCCGTTAGGGTTGTCACCATGTATTGGACACTTATTCTCTCACCTGCCTTCAAGCCCGGCAGCTTAGGATAATTCAGCCAAGTGGGTTGGCTCCTTTGTAATATCTCCTGGGCCTTCCACGCCCTGATCCTTGGTAGAGGACAAAAGTTGAGGTTGTCTCTGATGTTTTTTGGTGCCTCTACCAAATGGATTAGGTATTGAGGTTACTTCGTCAGCCACGCCTTCCTCCATTTTGGCTGAGAGTCAACTATTAACCTGGCTCCTTTTGGTTGAGAGATATCTACGTTGTAGAGTGGCACTGTCGGCTCTTCTCTAATCCTCTTATTGATGGTGATGGCTTCATATTTTAGCAAAGGATATGGGAGAGAGGGTTGAAGCCACTCGCGCCTGAGGTTGCGGGCGTCGATCTTTTGGATAGTCATGGATTTGAAAACCCTCTACTCCCATTCCAAGGCTTCCTTAGTCGTCTCTCTGATCTCCACCTCTATTGCCTTACGCAAATTTTCTTCCTCTTCCTCTGTCAGATCTTGTGGCTCTTGAGAGGATCCTACTAGGATTTCCTCTTGCATAGGTGTGTCCACAGGATCTGCCACATTTTCTAAATCTATGCCTTCATTGGCCGCTGGCCCTGTGCCTTCTTGCTCTCCAGCTTGCTGTCCTCTCAGCTCCTCAATCTACTTTAGGAGTTTCTGTTTTTCTGTTTCAGCTTCTTCTCCCATATTCACGAGGAGGTCGTTCAACTCGGCGTTTATCTTCTCCGCCTCCTCGAGATTTCTTTTCACACTTTCTAATTCCTCTTGCATGGATTTTAATTCTTCTTCCATTCGTGTTTGCATAACAATTGACCCTTCTGCCATCATCAATTGTTGCTTTTTCTCTAGAGTCAGCTCCTTCTCAAGTTCTTGCATCTGTTATTCATAAATTTGGCTTTCCGTAGTGATGTGAGTCGAGCTAGTAGCTTTGACTCTGGCAGGAGATGCCCGTAGCCTCTGGATGGTTTGATCTTTCACTCTAGCAGATCTTCTTGGATCCATGTGCTTGTGGGCTTTAGTGTTCCTTCTGGTATGAAGAAGGGCTCCACTTCTTCTAAGTTATCCTTAATGGTCATTCTTTTGTTCTTTGCCAGTGACTTCGTGGCTACCATAGATCCTGTTGCACTCAGTAGTCCGAAGTTAGCGTTTTTTCCATCTGAGCTGAGAAACTGAGTTTTAACTATCCAAATGACTTGAAAATTGAAAACAAAGCTTAAAAGAAACTTGTGAAACCGTGCATGTGCTCACAGTGCAATTCTGGCCAAAAATTTCCATTTAGACATCCTACGCGTAGGATGTCTTTTTCATCAAAATTGGTTGATACTTGACATGCTGGTAGTGCATGGCTTATGGAACATGGCTATGCTCTTGGATTTGGATTTGGGCATCAAAAAGTGGATTTTTTGGGCTGATTCAGACTTTAGGTCACAGATTGGGTAGAAAGTCCATAACAAGTAGCAAGTGATGTCCAAATGGGTTGAAAATTGATATATGGGCTCATTGCACCATAGTATTGGCTCCCATGATGTCACTCTTTTCACAGAAGGTCTAAATTATGTTGGAGATATCCTATGCGTAGGATGTCTATTTCATCAAAATGGCATGGGATTTGTTCTGTGGGGTCCTTGGCCTATGGAACATGGCTATGCTCTTGGATTTGGATTTGGACAATGGTTGATGCTTGTAAGAGCCTGTGTAGTATTTTTGGGATCAAAAAGTGTATCTTGAAGGTGTTGGGGATAAAAAATGATTAGAATGGCCTCAAAATTGGTGTATGAGCTCTTGATGATGATATGATTGGGTCTGGAATGGACAAACATCCTCTGTAGGCCAAAAATGTCAAATAGACATCCTACGCGTAGGATGTCTACCACACAGATTGGTTGGTTATGTGCTTGTGAATGTGTTGTGCAAGTTTCATGTGATTTGGACAAGATTTGGTAGGTCTATGGCCCATTATTGCCTCTATGCCCTAACTTTGCATTTTTTCATGCATATGAGGACAATTTTGGTCCAAATGTGATGTAACTTGGTGGATAGCATGTAAAGGTCATTCAAAAAATGTGTGTGATGAAAAATGTTGGGATCGATGTCCAAAAATTCTCTTGAGACATCCTACGCATAGGATGTCTCCTGATGATTTTTTAATGGAATGTGCCACTAGTGCCTGTCCTTGGTCCCCCTGAGTCCCTTTTAAGCCTAATTTCAACAAAAAAGTCAAATGGATAGAAAGTAACTCCCTGTGTGGACTTCAAAGCCTCAGAGCCGTTTTCTGACTTTTGGAGTGCTCTTTGGCGATGAAATTTCTTGATGTTGGTCTCCATAGCTTCCCGATCGCTTGGGGATCCTTGGCATATGGTTTTTGTCGACTTTGGCTTCACCGAAGCTTCATTTGGCAATTTGTCACTCTATAAGCACCCGTGGTTGCGTTTATATATCTTCGATGATTTGTGGTTGTTGATGGTCTAAGAAAGCCGCTCGTGAAGTTTGGTGGAAAACGGGCATGCGGTTTGGCCGCGAGAGCTTTTTGACGCTTTGTGTGTCTGATGCCGTTTCTGAAGTTTAGTGCCACTTCGGGTCACTTTTTGGTCATGTGGGCCACATAGACTTGTTGAGCATGTCGAGATGCTCCTACCCATGAATTTTGGTAGCATTTGGACGCCTTTTCGCCGATTTTCCATTTGGTGGCCTCTTGCGGGATTCTAGGAATTAGGGTTTTTCCCGATGGTTTTCTACTGCCTTTGGACATCCAAGACTGGTCTCCTATGCTAGGGTAAGCTGTCGATGAATTTTTGTTGCTTTTGGGTTAGCCATTAGGTCGCCGCCTCTACTTGTAGGTCTCTACTGCTCGCTTTGTGTGTGAACCCTACGCTAGTTTTCGCGACAAAACGACAAACATGCGCGAAAAGCTCAAGGTGGTGAGCCTACCTCTCATGTCTGAAGCCCGTCGGGTAGTCATGCGCGTCGTAGAAGCTGTTGAAAGGTCCGTTCGCTCTAGGTGGCAAAAGCTCTCTCCAAAAGGTCAATAGTGAAAATGAACTAAAAATGAAGTGAAAATTTCTTATAATGGGGTCCTCGAACCACTTTTCATGAAATTTGACATGTGCTCCCAACTTCTTGCGAGATGCGGTTTAGGCTCAAAAATTTCTTGATTTGGACTCCATTTGCTCTGTTTACCAGAAATTTGGCATTTCGATCAAAATCTGGCCAAAACACGCTTTCCGCTCCAGTCTCATAATTGCACCCCCATTGTACCATAGGTTATCCTATAGTCACTGATCATCCCCATTTTTTGTTTTTCATTACGACCTTTTTTTTCACCTGCTTTTTGTATTTTTGAAGTTTTTCTGCTGAAATTAGCAATATTAGAAGGAAAATAGAAAATCCAACCCCGAAAATCCCCAAAAATCATAATAAATCACAAACATCACCGTAAAACATTATATACACTCACATGCAATTTTTATGGCCGGATTTCTCTGTTTTACCAATATTTTGCCCGAAAAATGGCTATTTCTACTTATATACACACACCTAGGGGCTTGATTTGGCGTTTGGCCCCATATACCTATAGATAAATGCTGTATAAGGACATATGTACTTGGGTTAGTCCAAAAAAAATCACAATCAAACAACGACCCTTAAAATAGTCGAAAATCATGCCCTTTTTTGCTCTTTCTGCTATTGGTTCTGCATTTGAGAATGCCTCTCCCCCTCCTATCCGGAGTCCTCCCGGACGACAAGGTATCGCCTCGGAGTATGTGTCGTGCATAGGTTGACAAAGTTGTGCTAATACTTGGCCGATTAATGTGGCCCTAATTTATGCATACTCGGTCAATGCATGAAAAAATTAATGCTGTGCAAGAGAGGGGAATAAGCAAGATGCTTATTGGCATTCGCCGTTGAGGTTTCCTGTTTTGTTTGCAAGTAGCATCTGTAACTCTACTGCTCTCTGTTTAATTGTCTTTTTTGCAAAAGGCAATCGCTTTGCCGCTACTGTTGATATAGCCGTAGTTGTTTCTATGGAGAGGATTGGCTTGGCTGGAATGGCCTTGGACTGTATTTCTTTTGCTTTCCATTGGTAGCTTGTTTTTGCCGGTTTTTGTAGGTGTTTTGCTACTTTCATTGTTGCCACTGTTTTGTTGCTGATTTGCATCCACATAAATCGGTTGTCCTTTGTCAAATGCAGCTGTTTGCCTTCCGTTGTTGCTTGTACTGAAGGGAGTTCCTTTTGCTTTTGTTTCGGTATCCAAATGCGAGTGACAGTTGGGTTATTACTGAGCATTTTGTTTGGGATCCATATCTATTTTATGTCCTTGGTTTTTTGTTGAACTATCTGCTTTGGTTGACTTATTTCGTTGTATTGTTGTTTGTCAGCCATGTCATTTCTATCCTTCCGCTTCCATACTTGTTTCCCTTGTTTTGGTAACCTATATCTTTGCACTGCGGTCGGTGACTTTGTATGTCTGTAGTTAGCATGGTTGGCTTTTACCTGTCTGTTGGCCTTGGGTATCATGTTGTTCTTTGGTGGCATTCTTGCTTTTGGCTCTTTTTCCAGTGATTGCATGGCTGGCAGCTGATTATTCCGCTATTGCTGAGCAAAAACTATTACTTGTTGTTCTTGTGCATGCTGAATTTTGACTGCATTCGCATTCCAATCTATCTGCACATTGTACTCTTTTTACCAAGGTTGTCCCAACATCATTGGGTGTTGTGTGCTTTCATCCTCGACTACATAAAATTTGTGTGGGTAAATAAATTGATGTACTTGTACATGCAATATAGTCCAGCCTAATGTTTTCAACGAGTGTGATGTACTACTTTCCAGCACTTGAGGAGTAGGATGAAGTTGACTTGTGGATTTGAGTTGTTGGTATAATCCGTAAGAGATCAAATTTGCTTGAGCACTAGAATCAAACAATGCCGTTGATTCAACTTGATTGCTACCCACTTTGACTGCAATTATTGGCTCCATTGTGTCTTCATCCAACTGCGTTATTCGAATGGCATTGATTCGCAATGGGGCTCCACTTTGTTGTTGTCGTCGCAGAAGTCTTCGTTTTTCAATGCATTCTTTTGCTTTTGCTTGAGCTTCTTCTCGTACTCTCTGTTTTTCCTTCATTCATTGTTTTCCTTGATGAATTTGTTGAAGCATATCCTATGTGAGTGGTAAATGATATGTCTTCAGTTGACATCCACTAATCTAGTTCAGCATTTCTTCACCTGCTAATGTAGCAAGCTTGACAGCTCCACTTTGTGATAGATCACTAATCACAAAGGGTCCCATCCTCGCTTTTTAAGTTTCTTGGCATGTTTCTTTAAAGTATAAACAAGTACATAATCACCTATTTTGAACTCTTCAGTGCGCACATGCTTGTCAAAAAACTCTTTTTGTCTTCTATTTTTAGCATAGATTGAAGCTACAGCTCTCAAGCGGAGTTCGTCTAGCTTTTCAAGATCATCTATTCTTAAAGAGAGCTCATGCCCTGTCCATTCTAAGCGTTTCGCTACTCGTAGAGTTGGAATTAAAAACTCTATGGGTAGTATAGCATTTAGGCCAAACACTATGTTGTACGGTGTTGTTCCTATCGATGTGATTGTAGTTGCTGGTCTCAATCTGTTCTTGAATCTGACACAATTTTAGTGAGAACCGTGCATAGTGTTTTATTTGTGGCCTCAGCTTGTCCATTTGCCTGTGGGATGGTATGGAGCAGATTTTCTATGTATGACCATGAATTCCTCTAGCAGATATTCAATGACTTCATTAAGAAAATGTGTCCCACGATCACTGACAATTTCTATTGGTAAACCGTATGGTACAAAAAAATTCTCATACAAAAATTGTGTAGTAGTTCGTGCATCTGCTTTTTGCGTTGCCTTGGCTTTCACCCATTTTGTGAGATAGTCCGTAGCTATAATGATATATTGGGTATGGGTGAGATAGGTCCCACAAAATCAATTCTCCATTTTGCAAATGATCTTGCTCCCATCATTGGCCATAGTGGCATCTCATCTCTCTTTATCGGCACCTTGGTGCACTGACATGCGTCACAACGCTTTACAAACTCTTCAGCATCCATATGCAATGTAGGCCACCATATTCCTGCGGTTAAGAAAATTTTTGCCGTCTTATCGCCCGAAAAATGGCTTCCACTTATTCCGCTATGTGCATGTTCTAGAATTAGTAGGTATTCACTTTCACTTGCACATATTCTAAGTTGATTGTCCTTTCCTTGCTTTTAGAGTTGGTTCCCAATTAACTGAAAGTCGCGAGCTTCCAGCTCTATAACCCTTTTCGTGCTCTTGGTGGTTAAGAAATCAATGATATATTGACTCGATGCAGGTGCAATGTTTACCTGAAACAATATTGCGTGATCCACTGGTCATTTGGCACTACATATAGTACAATTGGTAACATAAGAATGTGTGTCCGCATACATAGTTGGCCAATAAACCCCTTACTGTTTCAGTCTCTGGTGTGTTTTTACTGTTGAATAATGAAAAACACAATCATGGACATGTGCTTCTTCAAGGTAGCACTCGAATTCTTTCGGATTTATACATAATCGTAGATATGGTCCGATCCTAGATGATACAGCCGTTCTGCTATCAACTGTAAGTTTTTTGTTTGTCGAATTGTTTGTTGTTTGGATCTGTATTCCGTATTATCAAACCTACTTCCAAAGGAAATAATGCTAACAATTTCTTGTGACTATTTTGTATCATTTCAATATTGAAAAGATAAGCATCTGGTATGTCATCATCTACTCCTTCAGGAGCTTCCCCGTTGTGTATCCTTGATAGATGATCCGCTCGTAGATGGGTTTTACCCTTTTCAACCACCACTGTGAAATCAAACTCTAGCAATATAATAAACCAGCGTACAATTCTCCCTGTATTGCATGGTTTATTTACCAGATACAAAAGAGCTTGATGATCTGTGAAGAACATAAATTTGTTTGTGAGCAAATAATGCCGAAATTTCTTTACAGCATAAATCATTCCTAACCCTTCTCGTTCGGTGGTTGTGTAGTTTTTTTCCGCATTGTTTAACTGTCGGCTTGCATAACAAACTAGAAAATCCATTGTTCCGTCTCCAGATTGAGCTAGAATACTTTCGATTGCATATGCAGAAGCATCAATGTAAACATGGAATATTTTTTCCCAATCTGGTGCTTTAAGTACAGGTGCTAATATAAGGTTTTCCTTCAGCTCTTGGAATGAAGTTTCACACTCCTCGGTCCAATCGAAATTGACTAGCAAACGATACAGAGGTTGTGCGATGACCGCATACATGTATATGAATCTTCGATATATCTGCAGTGTCCCATGAAGGATTGCACTTGTTTCGCATTAGTAGGCTTGGGTAGGTCTACTATGACTTTGACTTTGTCTAGGTCAGTGGTTATGCCATTTCTTGAGACAATGTGTCCTAAGATGCGGCCTTGCTTAACCATAAAGATACACTTTTCCGGGCTAAGACAGATTCGATATGTCCTACATTTTTCAAATACCTTTTGCAAATGGTCAATATGTTCCTCTCGTAGAAGGGAGTGTACACAAAGATCATCCATGTATATTTCTAAGAATATTCTCAGGTATTCTTTGAACGCGTGCGTCATTAACCTTTGGAAGGTAGCTGGGGCAATAGTTAAGCCAAACGGCATAACTCGATACGCATAAATTCCCCATTCTATGGCAAATGCTGTTTTGTGTTGATCCTCCCTTGCAATTGCCAGTTAGTTGTATCCTGAAAACCCGTCCAGAAAGGAATAAGCCCGTTTTTTGGCCACCCGCTCAAGTACACGTTCTGTGATTGGCAAGGGATAATTATCCCTTATGGTGGCTGCATTTACCTTTTTGAGATTTACACACACTCGTAGTTTTCCTTTCTTTTTGGGAACTACCACAATGGGTGACATCCAATCTGTATGTTCAATTTCATAGATGAATTCAGCTTCCATCAACTTGTCAATCTCTTTTTTGATTCGTTTAGCAAATGTATCATTATATGTATAAGGACGTTGTTTGCTAGGTTTTGCATCCGATTTCAAAGGAATTGTATGTTGGAATATCGATGGATCAACTCCTTTGAGGTCTTTATAGGACCATGCAAACACATCTTTATAATTTCTTGAGAAGTTGTGTTAGCCGTTCTTCTTCTTCAGGATCTAAATCGTTTGCTATATAGACCGGCTAAGACTTTTCACCTGGTTCCGCGAGGTCTATCCTTTGTAGCATTTTCTGGCCCATCATAAGATTCTTGGTTGGTTCTTTCCTTCACTGGTGGTGTCATGATGATTTTTCTGTCATGGATGGTAAATTTTCGATAGTGTGATGGTACATTCATGTTTCCTTTCTCTGAATCCCCTTTACCATCATTATCTTCTTCAGTAGTCCATATCTCACGTAAAGACCGTTTCAGTTCTTGGTATTTCTGTTTACGCTCCAGTTTGGTCCACTCTCGGTCTTTTGTTGTTTCTTTTTTTTATTTTTGATATTTTTGTGATTTTGTTTCTGTTTTAGCTTTTCGTTCCTATTTTATTTCCTCTTGCGTTTTTTCCTTCGATCTTTTGAGAATCTTCCTGATATTTGATCTTTACACAATCCTCTGCTTTTACAAGCATCAAATAGTGAGTTGTACCTTTTATCTTGGGCATCAGGTTCTCTCTCACTTTGTTTCCTGCTCGTTTTCTCCTATAGCGTTCCTGGCGTCTAGGGTGCTGATTAGCAAAATCATAAAACTTGATATTCTCGGTTTCCCTCCACGCTCGCTTGAGGTGTCTGAACACTCATTATCTACATCATCATTTACTTCCAGATGTTCAGAGGAGTTATAAAACTCTTCTTGTTCTGGTGGTTCTATCGTCTCATCTTCTCCGGGTATAATGCTTACCATGTAGTAGGGTAGCACATCATATCCATCCTTATCGTAAAATTTTGTTGCTGGACTATCTGTAATGGTACAGGCATCCAATGTTGCTAGTATGTGTTCCCATTCTAGAGGTTCCAAGGCATCTTCAGGGAAAGGTTCCGGGATATACTCCTTGTCCTCAATCGCTCTTTCTAAGACGCATTCCTCCTTTCTTCAGCTCCCACAATGTGAAGCTTTGCACATCCATAGCTCTTTTTGTTGCCCTAACCATGCTGGGAGTTTCGATCCTGCTACTGTAGCTGAATCAAACTCTTCCACAGGTGTTTGGTTCACATCTTTGTAACTATGGTCTTTCAGGTGTCTTTTAGTTGTTGTCCTGCCATGTCTGAGGTATATGTGGTCGTAATCCCAATCTTGGACCATTTTCAATTGTCGCATGAATGGTCTTCCCAAGATGATCTCATAATTGTTCTTTTTATCGAAATCGACTATTGCAAATGTATGCTCATACTCGATTCCACACGAAGTGACAATCACTTTTTCTAAGAGTCCTAGAGGCTTCTCCGTGAACCCATCTGCTAATTGCAATTTCATTCTGGTAGCTCTTAAAGCTGGTTTTCTCCATTTTTTTCAGATTTCCTTGGTGGCGATAGCAACTCCTGCTCCACTGTCAAGACTAGCTTTGGAAACTACTCCTTGAAATTCTACTGGTAGCGTGGTGTTTCCATCTTCTCCCTCGCAATACTCTCCAACCTTGTTTAATGGTACTGGCCTAGTGTTTAGTTGAGGCTTGTCCAACTCTCTGATCCCTTCCTGAAGCCTCAAGGTGGGGTCTCTCACTCCAAATTTTTCTAGGCATTTACCTACTGTGGTCCACATGTTTGGTCGTAACCTTAGGAGTTCTGCTAATGTGATTGTGCATGCCACCGGGGTGGACAATAACTCAATCAATCCTTGTGAATCCATTACTTTGTTAGAAGAAAGTCTTTGAGATGGGATTGCTTTCACTTCAGGCTTGGCTTCATACTCTCCTAGGTAAGAGGGCAAAGTTTTCAGCGAGTCTGGTTGGCTGTGCCCCGAACTAATTGATCCCTGGTCTCCCCCTTGTGAATGTATCTCAAAGTTCATTTGTGACCTTACCTCAAATTCTTCAATAGGAGGTAAGATCACATTCTTCTCTTTCCTCGTGCTATTCATGTGGTTACTCGTCTTGTTAGCCTCGTTGGCCTCACGGATTTGCTTCCACAGATCATCTAGATCGTTACATCCCTTACCCATTTCTGTCAATGTTTTAGACTGGAACCCGTCACTTGCCTCATCTGTTGTATTTGGCACTATGATAGGTTCTCCTCTAGACTCATAGGCATTTGAGTCTTTTATTTGTTTCTACATGTTCCTGTAAAGTTGGTTGGATAGGGGTTGGAGATGGTGCCTCATGCCAATTTGCAGGTTTACCCAGCCGGTCTTCCATCAATGATTGAGCTGTTTTGATCATCTTTTTACACATTTCCAACCTCTAATTTTCTATTTCCGCATATGGAGAAGTCATCCACCTTTGCTCCTGGGTTTGGTTCTTTTTAAGTCTGGCTTCATAAGTCTTTAGAAGAGCATCCAACTGCTCATTTACCTTGTCTGCTAGTACAAATCCTCCTGATCCTGCACTTTTGGGCTCTGCTATTTTCTTGGGTGCTATGGTTTCCGTGGTGTGTGAGATTAAGCTAGCTAGATCCTCTAACCGCTCTAATCTATCCTTTGTATGTTTTAACTCCTCGAATAGAGCTGTTTGCTCTCGTTCTTTCCTGGCTTTCACACGCGCCTTTCTAGCTTTCCAAGCGCTTCTCTGATTTTTTGTTTCTGAACTTTGGGCATCAATTTTTGGCTCTTCAACTATGGGTTCGTTCCTCATTCTTTGAGCTTGGGCTCGTGTTACCGCCTGAATAGGTATGATTGTTTCATTTTCTGACCCTCCACTAGAAGGTACTGGTTCTAGCATGTTCAAGGTGGTTTTTGCTCCTTTGCTCGGGTTTTTAGGGCAATCGGGAATCAGATGAGTAACTCCACACTCGGTGCAATATGCATTTACTCTAATGATTTCATTATGAGGACAGTCTCTTAGCTAATAGTCTCCACCACACTTGTAGCAGGGTCCCTTGGGTTGTTGAGGTGCTCCTTGAGCTCCCCTTTGTTAGTATGCATGTCTCTGTTCGCCTATGCCTCCGTTGGCTATGAACAACGATGTTCGTTCATCTAAGTTATATCTTCCTTCTCCTGCTGCCTGTGCAGCTGTTGATGGTCATATACTTCCTATCATGCTCCATGATTCTGGTGTCGAGGGTTCTTCCGGTGGATAATAGACAGAGTTTGCCGCATATCCATTGGGATCTTCATAATATTCATGCATAGGCACCAAAGCCTTATCCTCTGATTTGGTTATGGTTGGTGTGTATCTTATACCGACTGGTCGTAATCCTGGTAGGGGTGGTCATTGCCCCAACACCGGTTGTGGTCTTTCTACACCTACAGGTCTTGGTAGGTTGCCTCCTTGATACCTAGGCATCGGTGGAGCTTGAGAAGAAGCTACCGGAGCTTGGGGAGCGTAAGGTCTCTCTCTCACATATCCCTTGTTATAATAACATTCATCGGTCCCATGGTTTGTCCATTTTTGTTCAATAGCACACCACTTGGGCTGTTTAGCCTGGGGTTTGACGTACAAGTTAATCTTCTTTAGCACTTCATCTACAAGCAGCTCTTGGTTTACAGCTACTTCTCCTTTCGGTGCTGTCTTAGAAGACTTGATTCCACTTTGTTGTGAAGATGAATCGTCGTCAAGGTCCTTGAACTCCCCTCCCCCTCTTTGTAGACCGCACAATTGTCCACAAGGTAAAGAGCCTCCTTGGTCAACTCATTCAAGGTCGTGCTCCTCTTCATATGTAAGTCTTTCTGGAGATCCGCATTCCTTAGTCCTTGGATGAATATAAGCATAAGTCTGGATTGAGTTGGCAATTCTTCCACAGGACAGAACTTAACATATCTTTTTAGTCTTAGGGCTACCTTTCGTACAGATTCCCCATCTTTCTGTTTGAATTTATGGATTTGTGAGATGGTATTATGAGCTATCCCCCTTTGTGAGAATTCCTTGATAAATTCATCAAACACTTCCTCCATAGACTCAAAGTCTCTACGCTCTACAGAGTCAAACCAAGTGGCAGCGTCATCCTCTAGGGTTAGTCCAAACCCTGCAAATTGGGTAGGGAAGTCTAACACCTCTTCAGCTCTAATTACGCGCACAAAGGCTACTACATGATCTCTTGGGTCTCTGTTTCCTGTGTATTTCTTGTTTACCCATTTTTGCACTTGAGAAGGTCTAATTCTACGATGGTCTACAAATCTCATCATTGGATCTCCACGTCCTAATTGATATACCTCCTCGGGTCTTCTGTAGTGCTCCTAAGCCATAATTTCTAACAGTTCTCCCCAGAGATGGTTCATCTCTTCGAACTCGTTCTATGGGTGGTCCTCCAGGCTCTGTTGACCCTTGAGTCTTTGGCTTACTCTCTCCTTGATACCTTGAATAGAGTGGTGGCTCTTGCAAATCCCTTAGCCCTTGTGGGGCTTGATAACCATCTTGAGTTCGGTCTTGTTCCAATGTTGCACTCTGTCGAAGCCCATGCTTGCAATGATGGCTGGTTTGCTGGTTGGTTTTGGTTGTTGAATGCCTGCGGTCGGGTGGAATGTGAGGTAGCGTCATACTCTTCAGAAAAGGGATTTGTCGACTTGCTTGGGGTGTAGGTGGCTCTTGGCACTTCCTCAGGGGCGTATGTTGATGCTCCTGGACCTGTTGCCTTTTCTACCTCCTCTGGGAGAATACGTTGGTATTCTCACCCGTATCCATCAACAAAAACTATACCCTTCTCCATAGCAGTTTCATAAGAGAATAAGTAAAGAACCTTGTCTTTGCTTAATTCGTTTAAGTATGGTTCTTTGCTGCGAAAGTAAGCGACTATACCCTCACTCTCATGCTTGTATATTCCCACGTTCTCATTATAAGTTGGAACCCTGGTTGTTTTCTTATCATACATAAAAATAGCTCCGGGCCGATCAATGTTTGGTGGCGGTTCTTGAGCTTCTGAAACCATTTTACCTTTCGCCACATTATCTCCATATCTGTTGTAATCTTCAGGGTTATTGACTATCATATAGTGGTTCCCCTTTTCGTCTCGGAATCTATCTCCATCATCATAGACTCGGATTATTTCCAATCTCTGAGCCGGCCTCTCTTCGATACAAATGCACTTGCATCCTCGATAGTCAGAATAGACTAGCGCTCCCCTCGAGTTTGTTCCCTCTAAGAAGATCACAGTGAGCTTGGGATCATTCAAAGGATTTAGGGAGGTGCTTCCTCCTGGCATTGGTCCGTCATAGGTGAAATCTCCTGGCTGTTGACTACCCATGATGAAGAAAGATTTGTCTGACGAAGTGCTGATCAGTATCACTACCTTCCTTAATAATCGGTGCTAGTGGATCTAGCCTTGCCTGAGTTAGACTCTCCTCGGTGGACACTAAGCTACCTTGGTCACCTGCCACCTTCTAGTCTCTAAAAATGTATCTTCATGATCTTAAATTCATCAAACTTATCAATGCAATTTACCATAAATCCAACCACTCACCTGGCAAAGGATCAGTCTTCGCACAACTTCTTGCTTTGCTACTGAATATACATGTACACAAGCATTTAATTTCGGCAATAGAATCAAAGCATTTATCTGCTAGAGGTTATCTTAGTAATGATTGGTATAACTGGAGAGTTAATCTCAACCACTACTATATTTTATACACTACTAATGTTCTGGATTAGGTCTGCTATTCTGGAACTGTACTTCCCTCGGATGTTGGTCAATTTACGTAAAAAAGTCTGAATTCAGTCTTTGCTCCATCAAATGGACAAACAAGCTTCAAATTCATTTCTGAAAGAAGTTCTGGAACCCTTGAGCCAAATGGAATCTCACTGTCTAAGCCCAGTCAAATTTTCTCTTTAGTAGGCCCCAATAGACATCCTACGCGTAGGATGTCTCCTGCTTTGTTTTGCCTGGATTTTTACACTATGGATTTCCCTTGATGTGCTGAGTCCACAGCTGTTTTTACTTCTTGATTTGGACACCTATAAGCTGGTCAATGGATCATACATTTGTTCCGACAGCCTGTTGCTGATCTTGATCAATCTAATCAACTCCAATTTGGACCAAAATTGACTAGGGGGCTTGCCTCAGGCTATACAACACCTTGCTATGCCCACTGTCAATATCTGGCTTCAATTTCTTGCTTTAGACATCCTACGCGTAGGATGTCTTTTTCATCAGAATGGCTTCAAATTCAAAACACAAGCTCCCCTTGAGTTGCTAATCACTTTGGTATGCTCAAAATTAGGTTTGGAGTGTAAAATCACATAGAAGACATCCTACTCGTAGGATGTCTTTTTTGCCTGTTTGACCCCAAACTTGACACACAGCTTCCCCTTGATGTCAGCAACCCAGTGGTATGCTTAGATTTTGGTTTGGATTTCAAAAGTCCCCAATTTTAGTTGTTCTTGTCTTTTTCAGTCAAAAGTGCTAAAGTCCGCTTTGAACCCAAATTTTCTCACCCAAATGAGGTGAAACCTCTCAGTCACTCAATATATCATGCAAGTCATGCTCATACAGCCATCATATGGTTTTGGTCTTAAAATAATGCTTTGGCATAATTTGGGTAGGATGTCTGGCAATTTCAGTCTACCTGGCCTTATCCTGTCAAGATATGGTCAAATTTCCACTTTCCAGTTGAAAATAGGGTAAACCCCACCTTCTGAACACACTGGTCAACTCAAAATCCCAAAATTCCCACCAGATTAGCCTATAGACATCCTACGTGTAGGATGTCTCCTGGCTTGAAATTAACTTTTTCCTGACAGAAATGCTCCTGATGCTCTGTAGCTCTATCAGAAACACTCACAGTAACTTTTGGACTTCAGTTAGGCTTTCAAACACACTTTTGCGTCTTTTTGCATCTTTTACAAACTTGTGATGAATTTACCAAGCAAGTATACGTGCATGAAGTGCTCTAGATCCTGAATCATGATGTCCTACTTACTCTATTCCTACTCATCATGTGAAATGGTGATAATGGTGTTTTGGTTGCTTTCTGGCCTCTCCGGACTCTCAAGCTCTCCTCTCACCGCTTCTACCACTCCAACTCCTACTCAAGAACTCAACTAATACCTAAAACTATCTTAGTCTACCTAAATCTACCTAAGTCGAAGGATCTAGACCATCCACACGCTTCCTAGACTCCCTCTAAGACCTAGAGAGTCCTCCACCCTCTGATCCTATCTAAATGTAAAACGTTGGCAAGCCAAAAATCCCTATCCTCAAGGACTAGTCTCGGTCACCTACCTAAGGTTTTCGTCCCCGACAGCGACGCCAATGTTGGACGAATACGTTGCGATGGACGTCAGTACAAGGAGAACTCACCTAACAAGATTTGTCAGCTAAGGACGAAGCTCGACCTGCAGGCGCGTGGAAGCAAGCATAAGGTGTCAACCTACACTCGACCGACTCCTAACTAATTCCTACAGAGGTCTCTACCAATTGTCTAAGTCACAGCCTTCAAGAGTGCATAAGAGGAAACATCCTACAACGTTGTCTAGAGCCAAACACCCATCAAACAATCTCGAAACACCACAAAACTTAAAGGAGACCCTACTAACACCAATAGGCCGCTCTCCCTAAGGTCTATGAACCAAAATCCCAACCCAAAACACCCGGTGCAAAATCACATAGGATGCCTGGCCGAAATTTGCAGGTCTTCGTTTCCAAAATCTAAAGTGCGTAATGTGTAGCTCTACTCAATGTGAATGCGTGGATATGCTACAATGCAAAATCGGACAATGTATGCTCACCAAATCACCAGATGAAGCTCGTAGAAGGAGCTCGCACAATCAGACCGTACGCACGTAATGTATGTATCGGCGTGTAGCTCTCATCGGGGGCAACACGCTGCACTTCTCCGCACTCGATTCCGACCACCGGTGCACATATAGCGTCGACATGAAGCTCACACTCTCTCTCGTACACAGTACGCTCACTCACAGACTTCAAAACTTCCTTATTTTTAAATGACAAAAGGTTTTTCATTAAGGTCAAAAAGTGGTATATATACCTTACAATTCTCAAAGCTTAAAGTTCTAAATCAACCATCTACTCAATCTAACTATCAAAACTGGGATACGATCTGGAAACTTCTGTAAGCCCCAATATTTACAGGGTGAAAAATCAGGTTTCCTCAATAAATGAATAATTACAAAAAATGATAATCTTCCGAGTAGTCAGTTTTCGTGGGGTGTGTCCAGCTTCTAACATGTGCTTTATTGTTTGAGGATATTTCCACCACTTTATAGGGAGAAGTTTTCTACTCCACCTTGGTTCTTATACGAGGAATTTTGTCATCCAAAAATCACCTAATTAGCTCCTGAATTTAGCCAAAAAATTATCAAAAAAATAAAAGAAAAAAACACAAATTTGACCATAAAATGAAAAATGAGCATAACTTGATCAAAACCAATCCAAACTTCATCAATGCATTTAACTAGGACAACTACAGCACTAGGTCATGCGGTTACCAATCACATTTTCCCCTGGGGTACATGGATCACGATCCATGTTGGAACACATCTAGGAATTTTGATGACACCTAAGCATATTATGGGGATGATGTGGCTCAAATATTTTGGATTTGAATCATTAGCTGGAAAGTTATGCCATTTCTTGCAGATTTTTCTCAAACTTGGAGAAATTTGGGATTTTGGTTAGGGGTTTTTCATTCCAATGGCTTAATTTAGGGTTATGCTTTTCTTGACAGTTGGGACACATTGGTATGTATGACTTTGGCTGGGAAAGCTCAGAAAGGTACATGGATCACGATCCATGTTTGACATCTTTTGTGGGTGAATAATCAATTTTGCCACATTGCATAATCAATGAACACTACACACAATCTGCAACCACTTTCTGCTTCAGGGGGAATATGATCGCGATCCATGTTTGGAACCCATTTTTGACAAAACTTTGGGGGTATCTTCTGGGAATGTTTCCGAGGCTAATGGTCCGTTTGTTCCTGAGTTTGGGTCAAATTTTCCCATTATGGGTCAAAATGACCATTTGGGGATCAATTTTTCAATTTCCTTTCGTTTTTGGTGGTTTCAAGGTCCAATTTTCTCCAAATTTGCAGGGCACATTTCTCAAGGAAAGGCCAAACTATGTGGACTAGAATTTATTTGTTTTGGCATGTATAGGAAGGTGGATCGCAATCCATGTTCCACAACATTTTTTAGCACAACTGTGTATAGGCGCTTTGAAGGAGATAATTTATCTTTCAAAAATGAAGTGGGGGGATCTGGATCACGATCCATGTTCCACCCCACTTGGTAATCGTACTTGCATGGCGAGATTTTTTAGGTAAAAGGATAACTCCAATGAACTTATTCTTGAATTTGACTTTGTTTGCTAATCCAAAAGTCCTTTGATAGTTCTCATAAATCCCTTCTTTCATTTGAATGATTTTGTTTTTGTTCTAAGGCTAAAGACAGTCATACCTGTCCAATCTGGTGAAGTATGGGTGTTCGGTGTGGCTATAGCAGGTAAAACCACAGTCAAGTGCTCTAGGTAGTAGAAGTTTCTCTCTCTCTCTCTCTCTCTCTCTCTCTCTCTAAACTAACTGAATACAAATGAGGTGTAATTTGCCCATCTTGACTATGTGTGTCTAACTTACGCCAAATGCAAGGCCAGGGAATGTGGCCCTATCATATGAGCTTATGGAAGAGATACATTGAATAATACAATGTTGTGCATGATGTGGGTACTAAATTGATTCTTCAGTGGTTTTTGTCGAGGAGGTTTCATCTAAACTGCATTTTCCAAAACAAACAAATCACTTGTTCTTTGATGGTTGGTTTAGTGAGTACTATTGGCTGGTTGATAATTTCGCTTGGCTTGACTTTGGGTACCCACGTGAAGATTGGTTTTGGAGACTGTGAATATGGTTGACGATTTGATTGTTTAGGTCTCCATTGCCATGTTGTTGGTGGTGTGGTTGTTGGATTTTCCGATGTGAATTTGAGAATCCATTTCTACTTGGGTGAATATTTGGTTGTTGTTTGAAGCTCATCCATTGATTTGGCTTGTTTTTGAGGGATTTAGGCTCTTTCAAAGCTTGGCATTGCCGAGGTTGAAGACGGATTGGAAACCATGGCTTTTTGTATCCTCTATTTGTGCCAAGGGTGTAACATAGGACGTACCCTTGAGATTGTACTTTAGAGTGTCATCCTACCAATCTGGAACCGCTTTGCAAGTGTGTACCATGAAACTCCCAAGATGATTTCTTCATGGAGATCCATATTGGCCATGATGTGGAATTAATGTGGGTAGTGGTTACCATCGATGTTTATTAAGACATTGGCTTGTCCCAAAGCGACCATTGTTCTTCTATTAGCTACCCTGAGCTGAATTTTTGTTGGTTCTATCACGGAGTTTGATAGTTTGAGATATGAAGAATACCGCATGGCATTAACTCAGTTACCTTGGTCTTTGAGCTTTGTCCTCTTGTTCTTCTCTTGCCAGGTGTAGATGAGGAACGTGCTACCACTCGGACCGCATGTTTAACTTTGTGTAGAAGGTCAAGTTAATATTCTACAGGTGATAGTTGTTCAATCATCCCTAAGGCCTCATATGCTATCCTTGTGAGTACTAGCCCCACATTCATATATGTTTTGTTTTTTTCATTGCTCTTGAGGTTAGTTTCAACAAGATTTCCAATATATGGGTGCCTAAGTCACAACGGACCACTCTTTGTTTTGCAAGCCCCATAGCCATGACAACTGCTATGTGTGGGTTGGGCTCGATATACCTTAGATTTTTTGCACCTTCAAATGCTTTGAAATTAGTCGCAATGGAAGCTCTGTCTCTTAGTAAACAATGTTTTCGTAGGTGAACTTGTGTCCTTGCTGGTTGATAATGAAATCCTTGTCATTATCTATTCCCTTTGTCTTTAGCAGTAAGTTTTAGTTGGGTGGAGTAAGGTGGAGGTCTTTGTTGATTAGGTCACTTTTGACTCTCACGTACACCATAGCTCCATCATTGTCTGTTAATGTAGCCTCGCTATTGTACTTGATGGAACTCATTAGCTCATGAGCTCTCTGGAAATATGTTCCCCATGGAGGTAGCCTGAAGAATGTTTCCATCTGTAGGCACTTTGATTCCTTGATGACGTCCCTTTGCTGATGTAAGGTCCACAGCTCTTTTGGGAAGATAGTGGTCTTGACTTTGTTAAGTGTTATCGGCTACCTGTAATTTTTCGATAAAGATATTGATCAGTGTTTTGGCGAGCGCTTCCTGCAAGAGGTGTGCTTTATTGTTTGAGGATATTTTCACCACTTCATAGGGAGAAGTTTTCCACTCCTTCTTGGTTCTTATACGAGGGATTTTGGCATCCAAAAATCACCTGATTAGCTCCTGAATTTAGCCAAAAAATTATCAAAACAATAAAAGAAAAAAACACAAATTTGACCATAAAATGAAAAATGAGCATAACTTGATCAAAACAAATCCAAACTTCATCAATGCATCTAACTAGGGCAACTACAACACTAGGTCATGTGGTTACCAATCACATTTGTCCCTGGGGTACATGGATCACGATCCATGTTGGAACACATCTAGGAATTTTGATGACACCAAAGCATATTATGGGGATGATGTGGCTCAAATATTTTCGATTTGAATCATTAGTTGGAAATTTATGCCATTTCTTGTAAATTTTTCTCAAACTTGGGGTTTTGGTTATGGTTTTTCATTCAAATGGCTTACTTTAGGGTTAGGCTTTTCTTGACAGTTGGGACACGTTCGTATGACTTTGGCTGGGAAAGCTCAGAAAGGTACATGGATCACGATCCATGTTTGACATCTTTTGTGGGTGAATAATCAATTTTGCCACATTGCATAATCATGGAACACTACACACAATCTGCAACCACTTTCTGCTTCAGGGGGATTGTGATCGCAATCCATGTTTGGAACCCATTTTTGACAAAACTTTGGGGGTATCTTCTGGGAATGTTTTCTAAGCAAATGGTCCATTTGTTCCTGAGTTTGGGTCAAATTTTCCCATTATGGGTCAATGACCATTTGGGGATCTATTTTTCAATTTCCTTTGGTTTTTGGTGGTTTCAAGGTCCAATTTTCTCCAAATTTGCAGGGCACGTTCCTCAAGGAAAGGCCCAACTATGTGGAATATAATTTTTTTGTTTTGGCATTTATAGGGACGTGGATCGCAATCCATGTTCCACAACATTTTTTAGCACAACTGTGTATAGGCGCTTTGAAGGAGATAATTTATCTTTCAAAAATGAAGTGGGGGGATCTGGATCACGATCCATGTTCCACCCCACTTGGTAATCGTACTTGCATGGCGAGATTTTTTAGGTAAAAGGATAACTCCAATGAACTTATTCTTGAATTTGACTTTGTTTGCTAATCCAAAAGTCCTTTGATAGTTCTCATAAATCCCTTCTTTCATTTGAATGATTTTGTTTTTTGTTCTAGAGCTAAAGACAGTCATACCTGTCAAATCTCGTGAAGTATGGGTGTTCGGTGTGGCTATAGCAGGTAAAACCACAGCCAAGTGCTCTAGGTAGTAGAAGTCTCTCTCTCTCTCTCTCTCTCTCTCTCTCTCTCTCTCTCTCTCTCTCAAAACTAACTGAATACAAATGAGGTGTAATTTGCCCATCTTGACTATATGTGTCTAACTTACCCCAAATGCAAGGCCATGGAATGTGGCCCTATCATATGAGCTTATGGAAGAGATACATTGAATAATACTATGTTGTGCATGATGTGGGTACTAAATTGATTCTTCAGTGGTTTTTGTCGAGGAGGTTTCATCTAAACTGCATTTTCCAAAACAAAAAAATCACTTGTTCTTTGATGGTTGGTTTAGTGAGTACTATTGGTTGGTTGATGGTTTCGCTTGGCTTGACTTTGGGTACCCACGTGAAGATTGGTTTTGGAGACTGTGAATATGGTTGACGATTTGATTGTTTAGGTCTCCATTGCCATGTTGTTGGTGGTGTGGTTGTTGGATTTTCTGATGTGAATTTGAGAATCCATTTGTACTTGGGTGAATATTTGGTTGTTGTTTGAAGCTCATCCATTGATTTGGCTTGTTTTTGAGGGATTTAGGCTCTTTCAAAGCTTGGCATTGCCGAGGTTGAAGACGGATTGGAAACCATGGTATTTTGTATCCTCTATTTGTGCCAAGGGTGTAACATGGACGTACCCTTGAGATTGTACTTTAGAGTGTCATCCTACCAGTCTGGAACCGCTTTGCAAGTGTGTACCATGAAACTCCCAAGATGATTTCTTCATCGAGATCCGTATTGGCCATGATGTGGAATTAATGTGGGTAGTGGTTACCATCGATGCTTATTAAGACATTGTCTTGTCCCAAAGCGACCATTGTTCTTCTATTAGATACCCTGAGCTGAATTTTTGTTGGTTCTATCACGGAGTTTGATAGTTTGAGATATGAAGAATACCACATGGCATTAACTCAGTTACCTTGGTCTTTGAGCTTTGTCCTCTTGTTCTTTTGCTATGTGTGGGTTGGCCTCGATATACCTTAGATTTTTTGCACCTTCAAATGTTGTGAAATTAGCCGCAATGGCAACTCTGTCTCTTAGTAAACAAGGTTTTTGTAGGTGAACTTGTATCCTTGCTGCTTGATAATGAAATCTTTGTCATTATCTATTCCCTTTGTCTTTAGCAGCAAGTTTTAGTTGGGTGGAGGAAGGTGAAGGGCTTTGTTGATTAGGTCACTTGTGACTCTCACCTTCACCGTAGCTCCATCATTGTCTGTTAATGTAGCCTCACTATTGTACTTGATGGAACTCATTAGCTCAGGAGCTCTCTGGAAATATGTTCCCCATGAAGGTAGCCTGAAGAATGTTTCCATTTGTAGACACTTTGATCCCTTGATGATGTCCCTTTGGTTATGTAAGGTCCACAGCTCTTTTGGGAAGATAGTGGTCTTGACTTTGTTAAGTGTTATTGGCTACCTGTAATTTTTGGATAAAGATATTGATCAGTGTTTTGGCGAGCTCTTCCTCAAGAGGTGTGTTGTTGGACGGATACGCTGCGACGGACGTTAGCACAACGAGAACTCACCTAACAAGATTTGTCAGCTAAGGACGAAGCTCGACCCGTAGGCGCGTGGAAGCAAGCATAAGGTGTTTCAACCTACACTCGACCGGCTCCTAACTAATTCCTACAGAGGTCTCTACCAATTGTCTAAGTCACAGCCTTCAAGAGTGCATAAGAGGAAACTTCCTACAACGTTGTCTAGAGCCGAACACCGATCAAACAATTTCGAAACACCACAGAACTTGAAGAAGACCCTACTAACACCAATAGGTCGCTCTCCCTAAGGTCTATGAACCAAAATCCCAACCCAATAGTTGATGTGCTCCCTTTGATTGGCATATTAAGATTCAACGTTGCTTAGCTGCTGCCTTATTTCCTCCTCATCCGCCTCTGTGATGAGCCCAATCTTCTTCCAGCAAAACACCCGATGCAAAATCACGTAGGATGTCTGGCCGAAATTTGCAGGTCTTGATTTCCGAAATCTAAAGTGCCTACTGTGTAGCTCTACTCAATATGAACGCATGGATATGCTGCAATGTAAAATCGGACAACGTATGCTCACCAAATCACCAGATGAAGCTCGTAGAAGGAGCTTGCAAAACCGGACCGTATGCGCGCAATGTATGTATCGGCATGTAGCTCTCGTCGGGGGCAACACGTTGCACTTCTCTGCACTCGATTCTGACCACCGGTTGACACGTAGCGTCGAGATGAAGCTCACACTCTCTCTCGTACACAGTACGCTCACTCACAGACTTCAAAACTTTCTTTTTTAAAAATGACAAAAGGTTTTTCCTTAAGGTCAAAAAGTGGTATATATACCTTACAATTCTCAAACCCTAAAGTACCAAATCAACCATCTACTCAATCTAACTATCAAAACTGGGATACAATCTGGAAACTTCTGTAAGCCCCAATATTTACAAGGTGAAAAATCAGGTTTCCTCAATAAATGAATAATTACAAAAAATGATAATCTTCCGAGTAGTCAGTTTCCGTGGGGTGTGTCCAGCTTCTAACACTCCTCCCCTCCTTGCTCATGTCGTCCCCAACATGGTCGCTGAGCTGCTTCTTCATCGTATGGTTTCACGCATCTTGATCAATGATTCGTATCTTGCATGTAGATTCATCATTGTTGGGCCGAAAATATCAGTGTTTATTGTGAAGAAGCCGGTGTAGAACGCTTCTTCAAAGGCCTGGAGGTGATAGGATGGCAGAAACATTATCCTTTGATACAACGCATGTATCACCTCCTTGGAAGGCTGACCAGACAGATCATAGGCACATCTGTAAGTATCTTGGAAGAAGAAGATAATGTTTGTCACCTGGCCTGGCTTGAATGTCTCAAATACTGCTAAAAGAGTTTTGTAGATTTTCTTCATCATGATGTACGTAAGGTCAGGTGAGCCAGTGAACAATTTGATGGCGCCCGTTAGGGTTTTCACCATGTATTGGACACTTATTCTCTCACCTGCCTTCAAGCCCAGCAGCTTAGGATAATTCAGCCAAGTGGGTTGGCTCCTTTGTAATATCTCCTGGGCCTTCCACGTCCTGATCCTTGGTAGAGGACAAAAGCTGAGGTTATCTCTGATGTTTTTCGGTGCCTCTACCAAATGGATTAGGTATTGTGGGTACTTCGTTAGCCACGCCTTCCTCCATTTTGGCTGAGAGTCAACTATAAACCTGGCTCCTTCTGGCTGAGAGATATCTACGTTGTAGAGTGGCACTGTCGGCTCTTCTCGAATCCTCTTATTGATGGTGGCAGCTTCATATGAATTTTAGCAAAGGATATGGGAAAGAGGGTTGAAGCCACTCGCGCCTGACGTTGCGGGCGTCGATCTTTTGGATAGTCATGGATTTGAAAACCCTCTGCTCCCATTCCAAGGCTTCCTTAGTCGTCTCTCTGATCTCCACCTCTATTGCCTTACGCAGCTTTTCTTCCTCTTCCTGTGTCAGATCTAGTGGCTCTTGAGAGGATCCTACTAGGATTTCCTCTTGCATAGGTGTGTCCACAGGATCTACCACATTTTCTAAATCTATGCCTTCATTGGCCGCTGGCCCTGTGCCTTCTTGCTCTCCGGCTTGCTGTCCTCTCAGCTCCTCAATCTGCTTTAGGAGTTTCTATTTTTCTGTTTCAGCTTCTTCTCCCATATTCACGAGGAGGTCATTCAACTCGGCGTTTATCTTCTCCGCCTCCTCGAGCTTTCTTTTGACACTTTCTAATTCCTCTTGCATGGCTTTTTGTTCTTCTTCCATTCGTATTTGCATAACAATTGACCCTTCTGCCATCATCAATCACAAAGGGTCCCATCCCTCGCTTTTTAAGTTTCTTGGCATGTTGCTTCAAAGTATAAACAAGTACATAATCACCTGTTTTGAACTCTTTAGTGCGCACATGTTTGTCAAAAAACTCTTTTTGTCTTTTATTTTTAGCATAGATTGAAGCTACAGCTCTCAAGCGGAGTTCATCTAGCTTTTCAAGATCATCTATTCTTGAAGAGAGCTCATGCCCTTTCCATTCTAAGCGTTTCGCTACTCGTAGAGTTGGAATTAAAAACTCTATGGGTAGTATAGCATTTAGGCCAAACACCATGTTGTACGGTGTTGTTCATATCGATGTTTTGTAAGCTACCCTGTATACCCATAGGGTTGATTGTAGCTGCTGATCCCAATATGTTCTTGACTCTGATACAATTTTAGTGAGAACCGTGCTTAGTGTTTTATTTGTGGCCTCAGCTTGTCCATTTGTCTGCGGATGGTATGGAGCAAATTTCCTATGTATGACCATGAATTCCTCTAGCAGATATTCAATGACTTCATTAAGAAAATGTGTCCCACGATCCCTGACAGTTTCTATTGGTAAACCGTATCGTACAAAAACATTCTCATACAAAAATTGTGCAGTAGTTCGTGCATCTGCTTTTTGTGTTGCCTTGGCTTCCGCCCATTTTGTGAGATAGTCCGTAGCCACAATGATAGATTGGGTATGGGTGCGATATGCAGGGGGTGAGATAGGTCCCACAAAATCAATTCCCCATTTTGCAAATGCTCTTGCTCCCATCATTGGCCGTAGTGGCATCTCATCTCTCTTTATATCCACCTTGGTGCACTGACATGCGTCACAACGCTTTACAAACTCTTCGGCATCCATATGCAATGTAGGCCACCATATTCCTGCGACAGTTACGATAATTTTTGCCATCTTATCGCCCGAAAAATGGCCTCCACTTATTCCGCTATGTGCATGTTCTAGAATCAGCAGGTATTCACTTTCACTTGCACATATTCTAAGTTGATTGTCCTTTCCTTACTTATAGAGTTGGTTCCCAATTAACTGAAAGCCGCGACCTTCCAACTCTATAACCCTTTTCCGTGCTCTTGTGATTTCTCAGGAAACTTCCTGGTGGTTAAGAAATCAATGATATATTGACTCCATGCAGGTGCATGTACTTGGGTGAATATTTGTTGTTTGAGGCTCATCCATTGATTTGTCTTGTTTTTGAGGGATTTAGGCTCTTTCAAAGCTTGGCATTGCTGAGGTTGAATACGGATTGAAAACCGTGGATTTTTGTATCCTCTATTTGTGCCAAGAGGGTAACATAGGACATACCTTTGAGATTGTACTTTAGAGTGTCATCCTACCATTCTGGAACCGCTTGTAAGTGTGCACCATGAAACTCCCAAGGTGATTTCTTCATTGAGATCCGTATTGGCCATGATGTGGAATTAATGTGGGTAGTGGTTACCATCGATGTTTATTGAGACATTGGTTTATCCCAAACTGACCATTGTTCCTTTGTTGGCTACCTTAAGCTGAAATTTTGTTGGTTCTATCATGGAGGTTGATAATTTGAGATATGAAGAATAGCGCATGGCATTAACGCATGGTCCAGTATTCACAAGTTTTCTTTTTTTTTTTGTTTCATTGATGAGCTAGACATTGATGTGTACATCCATACTACCAAGTCAACTCTTCTCAATTTGAACTGCTTTAATAGGAGGAGATGGTGTTTGTAGTTGCCAAATTTGAGCATTGTTTGGTCATTCTTTGTGCTTTAAAATATGTAACCTGGCTTCCTCCTCAGCTTGTCCTTGAGTTGCTAGAACTTTCTATTTTCTTGATCTTGCTTCATGAATCTTCTCTAGTATTTTTGCAGTGAGAGGTATATGGTATTCTTTAATCTGCAACCATTGATATAGTTAAGCATCTTTTCTCTCTCTAATGTTGTAAGTTGTACGATGACACTTGGTGATATGTCATTGATCACAAATGGATCATTAACTCACCTTTTTAGTTTGTTGGAGTGTTGCTTCAAGGTGTAGACTAACACGTAGTTGCTCTTTTGAATCTCCTTGTTGATCATGTGCTGGTCATGAAATTCTTCACTGCAGATAAGGCCAATACACCCCAAGTCTCATCAACATATGATACGTTTGTGTTTTTGCATTGTTAACCCTATTGTTTGTACATGATCTTGTCTCAAGTACAAATCCTTCTTGGATGGCTCTATACATAGCCTAAGTATTTTGTTCTTTCCCTGTTTGTATAGCCATCTGGCTCTAAGAACCTAGGAGATTGGAGATCCTCCTCCCTACCACCCTTTCTATAGACCATAAGACTCATAATCCTTGTCCATTTGGATCCCTACTCCACATTCCAAGGTGTCTAGGCCCTTGGCCTAGGTCCACGACCCCCTGCATTGCCCATGGCCTTACATTCCTCCCCCCTTGGAGAAGTGTTTTTATCCTCAAAAACAAAAGTGAGAAACTTTTTCTTTAGAACACTAATGCTTTTCCAAGTGGCACCTTCCTCGGGTTGATCTTTCCACTTGAGTAAAGCTTATCAATGTACAAAATGATGAGTGTGCAAATCAGGATAGTCTATGATGCATTCAGGTGCATGCTGTTGGACTAAAGTTCAATGAAATCAACCAAAATCTTTTGGTCAATGACATTGTCATAAACACTAGATGAATATGGGAGTGTGCAGGTAATGATAGTTTGTAGGCACGATCACCAACTCGCTTGAGTATCTTGAAAGGCCCATAATATCTCAGAGATAATTTAGGTGTTGGCCTAGTCTTCAAAAATTTTGAATGCTCTAGCACGCGCAAAAAGTCCTCTTGCCCTTCCATGAAGGTAACTTGGCAACGTTTCCCATCAACATACTTCTTATACAGATCCTATGCTTGTTAAACATTTTGATGAGCCAATTTCA
Source organism: Adiantum capillus-veneris (assembly GCF_014529385.1). NCBI lineage: Eukaryota > Viridiplantae > Streptophyta > Polypodiopsida > Polypodiales > Pteridaceae > Adiantum > Adiantum capillus-veneris. Next base: position 7,262,345 of record NC_140950.1, on the reverse strand, counting down.
TCATTTCCATTGTCGACATAGCTTTTAACATGAAGCCTCAACTTCCCAATCAAGGGAGTAATGGAGGCTTGTTGTCCCTTGAAAGCTGCATCAACCATTACCATATCTCCCATCTCGAAAGCTTGAATGCCCAACTTCGTGACCAACTCCTTTGATATGAAGTTGTGGGTAGAGCCAGGGTCAAACAAGATGAAGGCATCATGCTCTCTTACCTTTCCCCAAGCATAGGAAAGTGATGATCCTTTGCAATGAGTGTCCTCTTTTGGAGCTTCGATGGTGGAAGCCCTAGAAGTCTCATTGTGAGCATTCTTTTTGGGGCAAGAACGATAACCATGTCCTTGCTCCCCACACTTGAAACACTTATGGTCCTTGCAAAAAGCTTCAAGCTCTTCAGGAGAGAATTTGTTTTTACCTTTGTAAACTCCCTTATCTTTGACCGATTGTTGTTGTTGGAAGTACCTTGGGAAGAATTTTGAGCATTGGTCTTCCCCTTTGCATCATTTTTGTCTTTGTTTTCCATGGGCTTGCCATTCCGTCGAGCCCCTTGATGGAAATTAATGCGTGAAGCAACCATGGTGTGATGGATTACTTTGCTAATGGTACTGAGCGAGCCGTTGAGAGTTGATGTATTTGGCCATCTCTTGAAGTAATCCCGCACAGAATTGCTACCTTTGATCGGCAAAATCTATCTTTTGAAAGACAGTGGCTTTGAGATGTAAATCCCAAAACTTGTCTACATACTTGTGGATAGACTCATGAGAGAGAAGCTTCAAGCTGCACCATTCGGTGAGAACTTTTTCCTTTGCATCGCTTGCAAGGAATTGCTTCATGATGGAAACTCGTAGAGTTTCCATGTTTTTTGAAGCCGTTGCCACAAAGGATAGCCCACCATTGACGAGCTAATTTTTGAAAGTGCATAGCTACATGGCGTAGCTTGGAGGACTCCGTAAAGCCCTCGTCTCCTAAGGCCGCATCAAATTGTTGGATGAAGGCCAACACTTTGTCGGTAGTACCAAATGTGCCATCATAGGTGAGAAAAGAGATACTCTTTCCGCCCTCCTTGAACTTCTTTAGCTTTTGTGACCTTCGCCATGCAGAGAATGATTTGCGATGTCCTCTCCTCTTGTATTCTCGAGGAGAATAGCCATAGCTTTCATTGGAAGAGGAGGAAGGTGAAGAAGAAGGAGAAGAGGGTGACCTCTTCCTAGCCCTTTTCTTCCTTTGTTTCCTCTCTTCCCTTTTGGAGTGACGAGGAGAAGGACTATGTGTTGATCTTTTCCTCTTGGGAGGAGAGGGCAATCGTCTAGACCGTTGTCTTCATGGAGCCACATCTTTAAAGAAACTTAAATTTTCATTGCTTTCTTGTTCTTTGGATTCCTCCTCTCGTATGGGAGAGAGTCTTCTTTTGGGGTCTCTTCAAGAGGCCTCCTAAGCTCTTTCTCCTCTTGGAGAGGAAGGGAAATTCCATAAGCACAAAGTTGTTGAGTAACTTCGGCTTGCAAAGCAAGGTTGCCCAGAGCTTGCTGCAACCTAGTGAGAAGATAATTCACAAACATGGGGGCATCATCATTAGCACCTTCATGTGCAAAATCAAAGCTATCAATATTCATTCTACACTCTTGATTACTGTCAGCCATGTTAACAAAATTTATGTATATACTTAGTGTATGCTTTGGCAATTCAAAACTTTAGTTGCTACTCCTCTTAGCCTTTGAAAACTCTTAAGTATCTACACCCACGGCTCGAAGTGGTTAATTATAGAGAGTAGAGGAGTATGTCTAACATAGCATGGTTGTCGAGGGCTAGCTCCTTTCGGACTTCTTATGGCTCAATAATGGTAAAGCCGTAGGCAAGTCTAAAAAGACTCAATTATTAAGTCCAACGCTCCCGAGGTGTGCACCATATCCCACATAGTGGGCTCAACAAAACCGATAATAGATCCCAGTTCCACTTACCCTAATATAATTAACAACATCAACCATTAATAGGCTACTTAAGGACCTCTCTTCTTAAGCAAGAAAAGAGAAACCAGATGCTTTGATACCAATGTAATGGAATTAGCCTTTTAACTTGAGTTGGAGCGGAAAGTGAATAACATATTGAGCATTTTCTTGAGCATTCCTTTGTGCTTAGATGTAGAATGAAAAGGAGAGTGATTGGATGGAGAGAGAGCAACACTAATACAAACCCATGTGTGTGTTGTTTGTGTTTATGCAAGTAGCCACATTCACTCTCCTAAGATTTGCATTAGGAATCCGTGGGGGATTCACTGCGTATTTTCGTATGGTACCATGTGAGTGTACACGAGGGATTTTTTTTTGAAGGTCGTACATAAGCGTATACAATAGGGGGTGGCCCCCTATTATCTCATGGTCATACCGTATGTATGGGGGGGGGGTGAGTATAAGGAAAGGGGTATAAGACTCATGCTCTCTTGGCTAACCCCTTCTACCAATGTTTGACGTTTTGTGTAACCATCATTATGCATGGTGGGTGTTTTCTTTTCAAAATAGGTGGCCATGTATGTATGTGTAAGGATGTTTAGATATTAATAAAAATGGGATCCCCAATTGTCTAAATGAAAAAGCCTTGGGAATTTTAAGTACTTTTTGTGCTAGAGTTTAGTTAAAATGAAACATTTATTGAAATTGGAGAGAAAATAGTTGAAGTCAAACCCGAATCAATGCCCAAAAGAATTTGGGGCTACATGTAAAATAAGTGGTTAGGATTTTCCAAAACCAATTCTCAAAAGACAACCTCTTCTACACAACCGGCCAAAAAATGCAAGGACCCTTTATGTTCAAGGCCAAAAAATTTGAAAGCTTTATTTAAAAGGTTTTGTTATAAACATCAATGATAGTATTTAACACCCTTCTCCCCTCCAAACGGCTATCAACCAACCCTGCCTATGAACCACGTTGCCCTTGAACGGGTCAACCTAAAATTGCCCTTCGATTAAGAAGGAGACTATTTTGTGCAGTCTATCATTAGAAGGACTAACCTTCAAAATCTCCTTTAAAAATTAGTTTGAAAGCAAAGACTGTCTTTGATGATGCTCCCAAAACAAGCTTTGACGGGCCCAACTTTCATTGCTTAGGTTTGGAGACACCATTTTGCTATTTTTCTACCATGTTTTTAGATCTTTTAAGCCTTTTAAAAGTGTTTTAGAGTACAAAGAAGTATCTTGACAGTGAAGTTACTTTCTAGAATGCAGAATGACACATGTCTTCATATGCGATAGAACTAGCTTTAAGCAAAGAGCATACTTTCAAACATACACACACATGGTATCCATTCTTTCATGCTCGCACAAAGCACAATAAGGTGTGTTGTCATTATTCTAGGGAAAGACTCTCTATAGGAGTGGTCAACTTGGCTTATTTAGAGAGAGAGAGAGAGAGAGAGAGAGAGAGAGAGAGAGAGAGCATGTGGTAGGTGCATTCGTGCCAAGGCTAGCAGAGTGGCTCACCAGCATGAGAGTGTGTGGGCTCATAGTGTATTCAAATGGGCGCCTTAAGTCAATCAAAATTGTAATAAAATATTTTATGTAGCCCATAATGAGCATGCGACCTAGGCCCACAGAAGCTTGCCATCTTGCTCACTTCTTGTGCCTCCTTCTTGCCTCTTGTCATCAATTTTATCATTATCAATATTAGTAAGTTTCAAGTTGTGTGAACATTGCAAAGAGAAGAAATGCAGATGGTGCCAACTCTATCAAAACGGTAGAGTTGAGAAAGTAGCAAAGCAATACCAAAGGAGGTGAAAACAACACCAAGTGAACAAAAAAGCACCCAGAGTACCGAGGATTTGTGCCAACATAGCATCCAATACAAAACAAAATGTATAGTATATGAGTACCCCAGAAACAAGCGAGTACCAAAATAGTCCAATGGAGTACCAAATGTTGTTATACATATCAAAAAATTACCAGAGCACTATAAAAATATTTGAAGAAAGTACCAAAATAGTTCTAGAAAGTACCAAAACGGTTTCAAATAGTCCTTAAGATTACCAAATGAACAAAAATGCAACAAAAATACCATGGATTGTCCCAACATAGTACCCAACATGGGTTGTACTCCTCATGCACGTCTTGGCTGTGTAATAAAACTTGATTTTTTTAGAGTACTCCTTTATTTTATTCTTACATAAAATGTGAAAAACATCAGAGAAAATTGTTGAGATATATATTAAATGTGGTGTGATTCCCTACAGTACCAAATGGGATACTCCAGAGTACCAGATTTGGTACTGTACATCTAGCTTCAAATGTCACATCAAGAATATTCATGCTATCTAACTAGGTGTTATGCTTATTGTTGCTCTCTCCACCCAAGCACTCTTGCTATTCTCATTAGTAATCTATTCTAATGAAATGCTCACTATGTTCATGCTATTTTCCGCTACACACATTACTAGGCCATTAAATGTTATATTGCTTATCTAATTTACTAGACATGCATCTAGAATGATAAGATCTCTGCAAGGGGCATGTAGAGAAGTCCAACTTTACATGAGAAGCTACTCACTTTCTATACAGAGGAGGGTAATGTAGTATTACAAATGTATGCCGGCTGTGGTCTTCTTGCACGTCCAGGGCTGCAAATGGGTCGACATATACTATTGCTAGATAGACAAGAGTCAATGGAAGAATTAGAGCATCTATGTAATGGTAAGTGTCTTTCTTCCTCGAGTAGTGTGAAATGGGAATTATGTATCCCTCCTAATATGATGCTAAGTAAGATTCGTTTGGTAATTGATCATCGTGAAGGCACAAGCACACTTCCTTCTTTCCATTCCAAAAGGAAACTCATAGTGTTCAATGTTGAAACGGTGGCGATGGAAAAGTGCTCCTTCCCAATCTACAAATATGCATAATGTAGGGTGAATGGGTGTGTCATTGCGACCTAGGATATTGCTATTGTTGAGGGTGATGTTTGAGCTTTTCGATGTAGGGGTTTGGAGCTCCATGCAAGAGCAAAATCTCACCCCCATTATTGATTTAATTAAGAGTAAATACAAAGAGGCTAGGTATGGTGATACATTTTTCAAGTTTTGCCTGCATCAAGGACACTGTGAAGAGAGAAAACTGCGAAGATAAGCATCCAAAATCCAACTTGGTGTTTGTGAAGAACTTTAGATCTCAATTGGTTGCCTCATACATCATGGATCCTTTGGACACCATTCTAGTAGATGACAATCCTGAGAAGGCAATCGAAAACCCACCACATACGCTTGTCACAGTGAGGAGTTACAAGGGAGCGAGCAACGACAATGTGCTCCTCATGAATTTACTCCCATAGCTAGAAGGTCTTCATGCATATCCTAGGTAAGCATCAGATTATATCAAGAACACACCTTTCAAACAGGGTATGCAATGTATGTCATAGGCTTCATTTAATAAGTGATTGGTTTCAAATACTGTCTTCTACAACTTCTCAATAAACTTTCAGTATTAATGTAGTTTTTGCTAAGAGCATTGTCCCTAACCAAAACTTGATTGTAGTTTTTGTAGCGCATGGTGGGAAGGTTGAGCACACAATGGAGGTGACACATGGTCTTGGAGGAGATGCGATCATGGAACATCCTAAAATGTGATGATGGGACCAAGATAATTGTGTACACAACAATGTTTAGTTGTTATATTGTAACTCAAAGTCATCAAATCAATAAAGATATTTGGGTCATTTATTAGTCTCCACTCTCTAACTTTGTTTTAATCTATTTGGTTTTACATATGTACATGTGATCGCGCATGGTACACGAGAGAGAGAGAGAGAGAGAGAGAGAGAGAGAGAGAGAGAGAGAGAGAGAGAGAGGAAAAGGGAGAGAGGATTGGAGAGACATAGAGACAAGAGAAAGAGAGGGAGAGGGAGGGGGAGAGAGAGAGAGGGGGGGGGGGGGGGGGGGGGGGGGGGGGGGGGGGGGGGGGGGGGGGAGGGGGAGTGTAGCATTTAATGGCCTAGTAACTTGTGTGTAGCAGAAAATAGCATGAATATAGTGAGCATTTCATTAGAATAGATTCCTAATGAGAATAACAAGAGTGCTTGGGTGGAGAGAGCAACAAAAAGCATAACACCTAGTTAGATAGCATGAACAATCCTTCAAAAGAGAGAGAAATTAAGCAATTGACAATAGTTGAGGACCGGATTTGCATGGAGCCGGTCCCCCCTCCAAAAGGCTTTGTATTATGGTTTCTCCTATCAAGAGAGACATTTTACAATACAATTCTTTGTGTTCCTTCAATACTAGCTAGTGCTATGAAGATAGAAACTTCAAGCACTAAGCACAACACTTATTAAACACAACATCAATTCCCTCACGGTCCCAGACCCAAGACCTCACACACCTTCGAAGATGGTGAGAGCTAGCGGGGTATGAGAGTAGATTGAGAGGCAGAAGGAATATTCTTACGAGAAAGATGTACATCTCCTCACATAATCACTCATATTAGCATAGCTTAGCTTAGTAGTTAGCATGGTAGAGGAGATGAGCATGAATTGAAGCTTGGCTCTTGGTTGGATTTGCTTGCATCACAAAGCCAAGAGTTGTTGGTGTAGGCCTCCCTTCTCACAAGCTTGGAGTAGGTGATAAGCTTTCCATTAAAGCTTGAGAAGGAGAGAGAGAGAGAGAGAGTCTCCTTGCTTCACACATTGATTGTGTGTGTGTGTAAGTCAATAATTCCTTTGAGAAATCAGTCCCCCCCTCTCTCTTGGTCGACCCCTCTTGCTATTTGCTCATCCTCACACCTCATTGGACCTCCCCAAGCCTAGCCAACAAAAATTAAGCAACATAAGTGATAGTCTTCTGACATGTGTCCCCCTTTCCCCTTTCGTGAGAGATTTAGGTAATTACTTAATTCAACGAAACTCTCATTGGACCCCTTTGCCTCCTGGGGAATAGGAATCAGGCAAGCCATTGGGTTGTTGAATGCTCATTGGACCCCTTGAGAGAATGTCCAATAGTCTTCTAGAGAGCTTAATTCTTATTGGTTCTTTTATTAAGTGTTTTTAAATTAATTAAACTAGATTTACTCTAGTCTAATTCTCATTGGTCCACCTCCAAGGCTATCCAATAGGATTTGAGTACACCTTGTGGGCATATGGGCTAGGGAGTTGACATGTGTGCCTCATTCCCTTTGTGTAAAGGGAGCTTGTGTGTGTGTGTGTGTGTGTGTGTGTGTGTGTGTGTGAGTTTCTCTCTCATCTCCTACTTCTAGGTCTCGCCCCCTCCTATGTAGGGATGCTTGAAGATTTTTGGGACACACACAAAACATCAAATTTCCCTAAGCTTTTGACCTTTGGACACAACCTTTGAATTTTGGAACCTTAGCATTTTGGAAGTCTTAATGGGCTGAACCTCAAGGTCTTTTGAGCCCATTTTTGCACATAGCTCTTTTGCAGATGGCCCCCCCTTTGGATCCCTATTTTCACTCCTTTGGATCCCTATTGTGGCCGGTCAGCTAACTTAACCAATATTCTAGCTTTTTCTCCCCTGGAACTTCCCCATATTAAATGATCATTTTAACATGAGAAAATCATTTAGGAGAATTAGATATTGATTATTATCATAGGGAGAGGAAAAGAGACATGGGAGGACAAGAGGAGGGGAGAGAGAGAGGGAGAGAGAGGGTTGAAGAGACACATAGAGAGAGAGAGAGAGAGAGAGAGAGAGAGAGAGAGAGAGAGAGATGAGGTAGAGGAGAGGGATGATGAAGGAGGAGGAGGATGGTGGCTAGAGGAGGAGATGGAGGAAGAACGTGGAGGGGAGGGAGGATGTTGGAGGAGGAGGCTGAGGAGGAGAAGCAAGTGGAGGGGAGGAGACACATGGGCGGCAAGAGGAGAAGGGAGGAGGAAGGAGAACTAGGGAGGGTGGCCAAAAAAAAGAAAAAAAGCTCGTTCCAAAGCTCGTTCCATTGAGCTCACTTGAAGACCTGACTCAACAACCAATTCTATTATGTACCCCAGGATTGGTTCAATAGAGTCTGTGGACCTATCCTCAAGTACAACCCTCACAATGTTACCATTACCTTTGATGACTACGAGAAACCAAGGTGCATTGGTGACTTTACTCGAGCACAACCAATAGCAGTAAACTCGAGTAGGTACTTGTACAAAAATGATGTAAATGAACGACATGCTCATGTAAACTGCTTTACTGGATTATCACCTAAGGATGAATCATGGGGTGAAGAATGGTACAAAAAGAAAGGCATGACTTTTAGTGCACAAGTTGAAGTGTTAAACTTTGACACCCGAGATGTGAACAAATATAGGGATAGAATCTCAGTTGTAGGAGCCAAGAATTGGTTCATTGGACCCTTTCGTATTTATGTATCTCCTTAGAAATCCTATGTATCTTTTTGGTCTTCTGCGGTTATAAAAATTTGATTTTCAATATAATACATATTGTTTTGAGGGTATAAAAATTGAGTTTGAATCTTGATTTTATCATTCTAACTAACTTGAGTGATGGGGTGTGTGTGTAGATGATTGACATCTTGCCTTGAGGGATATGGGCGGATATACTCTCTCGCCCTTATGGTGGAGGAGCATTTCCAAACTGGAGTGGAAGTACAAAGACTTGTCACTATCACGCATAACAAGGAAGAGAAGAAGAGGTTGATGTCTACAAATTTTGTTGTACCAAATACCTTCAGAGCTTGGTATCATTATGCTGCAGGGAATCCCGAGTTTAGACCACCTCAGCATAAACCCTTGCTTGTTGGGAGTATCGAGTGGATACAATCTAAGTTGGACGGAGATTGTAGTCACTAATCAAATTTTGTACATAAATGCTTATAAACTTACCCTAAAACCGACAAAGAAAACGTGGATGGCTAAAAACATACTTCCTTTAGTAATGGCTACGTGATGCTTTGACATTGTTATGTTTAATGTATGGGGACGGCAATGCAAAAACAATGACTGACATTCCTATAGTCCAGTACCTTGGGAGTTATTCTTTGACTTATTTTGGAAGTCACTAATCTACAATCTTTGCAATGTAAAAAGTTTATATAATGCCTACAACAGACCTTAGTGCCTTGCATATTGTGCAAATATTCACAGCTCAGTAGGATGGGACACACCAAATATGTTTCCAAAGGAATCTACTTTTTTCAATGACTACTTCGGGTACAGGAAGGCGATTATTCACACCGAAATGGGGGTACCTGTAACAAACAAATCTCTTACCAAAAAATGGTACGACTCACACGTCAACGAAGAAATGTTCTAGCAAAAGATCGTAAAGGATTATTGGAGTCAACCATCAGACATACTCAAGGAATGAGACAACTATACTCCATTGGTGGAAGGATATCACAATGGATATTATTGAGTGCATTATATTAGAGCCACTAGAAATTATTAAAAACTTTCGAGACACCTTGTAGAATTTCAAAAACCCAAAGTTTTGTGATATAGAAATTGGGTTAATTTATTCATTATTCTTTCTCCTATTTCTTCTCATCTTATCTTTAAATGTTTATTCTATTTGATTTAAGGACTTCGAACAGGATATAATATTTTACTAAGTATGACCTTGGTTGATTTGGTGCAGTAAGTTACCATGCCTCCTAGAGGAAATGCGACTGTTGCTAACGCAAATTCACTTATTGTTCCTCAACACACCATCATCGATAGAGACATTGATACTATGCTTCCCAAGTCTCAACCTGGGAATTTTAGTGGGGAAGACAAAGATGTAGATAAAGTTCTTGAAGATTGGATTGAGTGCATGGATGACTACTTTAATTTGGCTCATTCATCTCCGCAGTGAACAAAGCTATCATTGCTAAGTTCAAATTAGAGAAACAACCGAGCATTGATGAAGAGACCATTGCACAGAAAAAAATGTTGATCCTAATGCTGCAACTTGGGATTATCTTAAGACCCAGCTTAAAGAAGAACTATCAAAACAAGGTCTATCATTCGGACTGTATGAATGAGTTTCTTGACTGTACTCAAGGAACCAGAGATCTGGAATCATACTACCAACATTTCTTAACCCTTATCAAGTATGCTCCAACAGGTATGACTCAAGAGGTTAAGGTAGCTTGATTCATGTCAGGGTTACATAATCCTATGAAGACTAGACTCCAGAGTTTTCACCTTATCAATTTTACAGATGTCCTTGATGCAGGCAAACCCATTGAAATAGAATTATCTACCACCCGAAAGAGGAAACCAGAACCTGTTTTCGTTTGTGAAATCAAAAGATCTCGTCCCGACGAGGAACAAAGATCTAGAAATCCACAGCAAAGAAGAGAGAACTTATTACGTATGAAAGCTAGACACAATCATTTATGCTACACTTGTTTTGATTCTGATCATCAATCCAAGGATTGTCCATTTAAAAATTCAAGCTTCACAGGGTTGGTGGACAATTATGAACATAGGAACTTCAATCTGAATCGGAACTTCAAAAACTTTAGACCCAGACCATCGGCAATTCAGAGAAACTTCAATCAGTAAAACTTAAACCAAAACCAGAGACAACCTCTAAACCAGGAGAATTTTAGACCAAGCGATCCACCTTTTGTTCAGAATGGACCACCAATTAACAATAACAACAATGTAAATGTTAACTGTCAACTTTGTCTAGGAGGAGGAGGGAATCAAAGACCTCAAGGAAGACCTCAAGCTAACATAACTCAAGGGGCTAGAGGTGAAGGGAATCAGGAAAATGTGTATGTTCATGCCGCAATTGAACATCACGGAGTGAATGAGCAATTTTTAGTTATTCAAACTCCAGCAGAGTATCAAGATAACCATTTTACCTTATTGATTGACTCAAGGAGTACACATTCTTTCATATCTCCTAAGTGCATCAGAAACCTCATTTTGCCTGAGCACCCTGATACAAACCTTACAATAGAGTTAGCTACGGGTAGGAAGGTTAGATCTTCTACTTCAACGGATAACTTGGATTTTATTTTGGATGGTCATAATACTTCTGCAAACTTCAGAGTCTTACCCATCAGAATTTACGATGGAATTTAAGGAATGTATTGGCTTAAAGCCAATGATGCTCACATACATTGTAAAGATGCTTCATTGACCTTTCAAAATGATCAAAACTCTAGAGTTACAGTAAGTGGAAAACTCAAGGAGCAATTAACTCAACTCCTTGAGCGAGGCTTTATCCGACCAGCGTTTCTCTATGGAGTACTCCTATTCTCTTTAATAAAAAAAGGGGATGGTACTCTACGTCTTTGTATTGATTATCGTGGATTGAACCAGATAGTAATCAAGAATAAGTATGCAATACCAAGGATTGATGAACTGCTTGACCAATTACATGGATCTTCTATCTTCACAAATATTGATCTTAAGTCAAGGTATTACCAAATCTGGATCAAGGAGGAGGACATACCAAAAACAGGATTCGATACTCGTTTTGGACATTATGAATTTACAGTTATGTCTTTTGGACTTACTAATGCTCTTGTAACTTTTAATTGTCTTATGACCGACGTATTTCGAGAGCATCTTGATGATTTTGTTCTTGTTTTCTTTGATGATATGCTGGTTTACTCAAGAAGTAGAGAAGAACACGAACAACATGTGCGGCGAGTACTTGAACTTCTCCGTCAAAATCAACTTTATGCCAAATGTAGCAAGTGCACCTTCTGTATTGACAAGGTGGAATATTTGGGATTTAGTGTATCCAAAGATGGTGTTTCTACTGATCCAAGTAAGATCGAAGTTGTCATAGCTTGGCCTACAACGAAATCAGTACAAGAAGTACGTGGCTTTCTTGGTTTGATAGGATGGTATCGTACATTTATTGCGGGTTACGTTAAGATTGCATCTCCATTGACTAATACGCTTAAGAAGGCTAAAGTATTTACTTGGAATGAACGTGCTCAAGCTAGTTTTGAGAAACTCAAAGAAGCTTTGGTGAATGCTCCCATACTACAACTTCCAGACTTCTCAAAGACATTCACTGTGCTCACTTATACAAGTGGACAAGCAATTGGTGGTATTCTGTCTCAAGAAGGGAAATCAGTAGCTTATGAATCTCGTAAGTTATGTATACATGAGTTAAATTATCCTACACATGACTTAGAATTATTGGTCGTTGTGCATGCTCTTAAAGTATGACAACATTATCTTCTTGGAAGGAGTTGAACTACATACCGACCATAAAAGCCCGAAGTGGATCTACACCCAACCTAACCTTTATATGAGGCAACGAAGATGGATGAAGTTGTTATGCGAATATGATTTTGGAATTGAATATAAACCTGGGAAGGAAAATCTTGTGGTCGATGCTTTGAGCAGGAAGAGTATTGTAGTGGCTGTCACAACCTCTACTCCTTAAATAAACCTTATTCGAGAAGGTATGATCGATGACATGTATTACTTAAGAATCCAGTACTTGATGAACCTAAATAATCTCACAGAGAAGCAGGAAAGGCGAATCAAAAGGCTTTTATGTTGAAGGAGATGACCTTTACTTTAGTAATCGTCTTTGTACTCCAAATCAAGGTGGAATCAAACTTCAGTTATTGAAGGAAGCTCATGATATACCTATAGCAGGACGCCCAGGATACATTAAGACTTACTCTACTGTAAGAAAGAGTTTCTTTTGGCTGAGACTAAAGTATGATGTGTTGAATTATGTTACAAGATGTTTAACATGCTAGTGTATTAAAGCTGAACGAATTCGATACCCCGGTAAGCTTCAACCTATTGATGCTCCACAAATGAAATGGGAATGCATATCCATGGATTTCATTACAGGACTTCCGACATCTCTGGGGTATGATTCTATTTTTGTGGTTGTTGATATGCTTACAAAAATGACCCATTTATTTCCAGTCAAGACAACATTTACGCTCAGGTCTTCATGAAAGGCGTTTTCATGTATCATGGTTTACCTCGACGGATAATCTCTGATCATGATGCAAAGTTCACCTCAAATTTTTGGAAAGCCTTATTCTCAGCTACAAGAACCCAGTTAGTCTTTAGTATTGCTTATCATCCTCAAACTGATGGGCAGACAGAAAGGACAAATCAAATCATTGAAGACATGTTGAGAGCTTATTGTATGCATGAGCAGAGTAAATGGACTAGATATTTATATTTGGTTGAATTTGCGTATAATTTATCATTCCAACGCTCAATTGGAATGTCTCCTTTTCAAGCATTGTATGGACAAGAGCGTCTTACTCCACTCAAATAGACAGACCCTCTCATACAAGTTCAAGCATCCAAAGAAATATTAGATAAAATGCAACTACAAACCAATTTTATATGACAGGATATTAAGACTGCTCAAGATAGACATAAGAGAAATGTTGATCCAAAACGATTTGCGAGAATTTTTTAAGAAGACGATATGGTATTTTTGAGGGTGAAACCCAAACGTAGTTCTTTATCAATGGGTAAGTGTAAGAAGCTAAGTGCCAGATATTGTGGACCTTTTGTAATCACAGAGCATATTAATGATCAAGCTTACAGATTGTTGTTACCACCACACATGATGCTTTTCACGTTAGCTTACTCAAGAATTATGTACCTGATCCACAACATATTCTTGATTATTCTCTATTATATACATCTATTGATGGGGCTTTTGTAGTATATCCCAAAGCAATACTTCAGAGCAGAACCAAGCCTCTACGTAGTTGGACCATTATTGAACCTTGTTAAATGGTCAATGTATCCTCAGGAAGATGTCACTTGGGAACGTGATCATGTAATGAGATTAAATTATCCAAACTTTATGTCGAGGTGAGGATACTTCGAGTTTTTCAAGTGTGGGAGGATGTAAGATCCCCAATTTTTGGATCTCTTCTAAAAATAAGAAAAATAGCTTTCAATATCTATTTTGCCAAATTTTAATTTAAGATGCTTGATTGACAATGTTGGAAGCTTCTAAAGCAGGGTCGTTTCCATGTTCCAGTAGGTTGGACCGACGTTTAGTTAAGTTTTGGAAAAATTTGCTATTTTTAGCTTTTTTATGCTTTTAAGTGCTTTTTTGCAAAAAGCAAAGTCCGATCTAAGCTTAATCTACGTGCTTCAGGGAAGCTATGGTTCAATTTTATAAAAAATTGCTTTTTGAGTGCTTTTCATGCTATTTATAGCTTTTCATGATTTTTAGTGCTTTTTAGTGAAAAGCGAATCCGCTTTCTTATTTCAATGGACGAGGGGAATCCATTGTTCAATTAAATTTTTTAATATTTTTTGTGTGCTTTTTACTCTATTTTTAGCTTTTCGTGCTTTTCGGCGTTTTTGAAAAGCAATGTGCTTTTTATGATGATCTAAATGTAAAAATATTAATTTTAGTCTTCGTTGGATTTAAAAATGATCACTCGGAGCAAAAACGAGACCAGACGGGATTTTTATGGAAAATATTTTTATAAAAAAGTGGTATCGTAAATACATCGAGGCAGTACGAAAAGTATAATTATGTTGGGATATTACGGGGTGACATAGTCTAGCTACGGTTTCCATTAATGGGCCAGATACTGCTCGGATGGTCAATTTTGATGTAAAAATTGAATGGTAAGTGGGAGTGTTGACCACCAAAAGCAAAGGCTTGTGTTTAGGAAAGACTGTAGTTTTTTCCCAAAAGCTAGGGGCTATTCCAGGCAAGAAGGTAGCACCATCTCTCAGCTTGGGGCACACTCCAGCCTGTTGCACTTGCCTATAACTTGCTGGTTAGTGCTCAGTTTTCAGTGTCATCTATTGCGTCTACTATCGCAAGGCTATACGTATCTATTATATGGAGTGGTGCAAGCTCTTCATCACCATCTCCATAAGCTCTTCTCTCTCTCGATAAGAAGAAGAAGAAGAAGGACACTCTCTCTACTTGCTTATTATCTCCTCTCTCGTTTGACGGGGTACGTGCTCTCCAAAAGCTCTCGTGGCGGATACCTCTATGTAGCTCTCATCACCGCTCTCTTGTGGCAAAGCAAGAAGCCTTTTGACATCCCCTAATCATTTCTAAAGCACGGTGAGAATCTCTAAACTCCATAGCCATCATCTCTCTCTCTCTCTCTCTCTCTCTCTCTCTCTCTCTCTCTCTCTCTCTCTCTCTGTTGTTTTTTTGCGTAGTCACCCTCTCGATGATTTTTTTTTTGCATATGAGTGCATGCATGGATCAACCGAGTACATATGAAGTTGCCCCATGATTATTTCATCATGTTTAACACGCTGATTTATGCACATAATGTGTTTATGATCACGTACGTGCATAAAAAGCGCTTTTTGTTTCACGTAATAAAGGCAGTAGGAATCAACCGCTATGAATCAACCCAAACCCTTTATATTAGAGATAAAACACATCATTTAGAACATTTTCTCTCTCTCTTAGGTGTCATGTGAAAAACACGCACGAGATAAAAGATATGATCAAAAAACGGTTTGTTGCTCACTACACAACCACAATTTTTGACTCCAAGCTCCTTGGAGAACCACTATATAGATTCACCGGATGGGCAAACTCACTTAACCAATTGAAAAGCTTGATGAAACTTGATGATAAATGAATTTAGGTCTCCATTATCACTTCGGAAATGCGGGTTATTAATCACTCTATAACCGGTTTTACCTACACGCATAGGGAGGGGGGGTACCATATGACGTCGTGAGTTGACCAAGATGTTTTGATATGTTTTATGGTTTTTTTGGGTGAGTCGATTTCAATTATTAGATGGCCATAAACTTATGTGGGAGTATATGGTTAAACATCCCGAACCACATAGTCAAATATGAATAAAGTGGCTTTCTTTTGGGGTTACCGTTTGTTGTGTGAGTACCATATGGGTGAAGTGATGTGATAGAGTGATAGTCTATATAATGGAGTTGAGCTTGATGCATGGTTTTGAGGCAAATACTTTCAATTGCACGTTTTACATACACCCGAAAATACCAAAAAATTATTTTTTGCATATGTGTGAAGTTATGATATATGGTTGACCTAAAGGTTGAAGCTGTTTTGCATCATGTTTATGGTGATGGAATGTTATCATATGATGCATGGGAATTCATGGATTGATGTGGATGCCTCATATACATGGTTGTGATTGCTTTTCACCTTCTTAGGTCAAACCTAGCTCTATGTGCTAGGGAGGTGAAGTGCAGATGTGATGCATCAACTTTGATGGTTGGATGTGGTCAAAATTGGATTTTTATATCATGATTAGTTACTGGTCCGAGTTTTTTATGCATGAAACAATTACACTTTAAGGAAAACATGTATGTAGACTCTGATTGATTGTAGGAGATGTGTCAAACTCCAAGTGTGGGAGTTGGTTCAGTGTGATTATGATTCATGGTCAAGGGCTGAGATTCCTTTATGGATTATGGTTGATATTCTATGGTTTAAGCCGGTGTGGCTCATGTTTTTTTTTCTGGATATGGTTATGCTGCCAAAGTTTTTGCAGCCATGTTATATTCTAAAGTGGTTATGCAGGATCGGTTGTGCCTCACCCAAGTTGGGTGAAGTGCTCGCCCATGTGATGTGATTGTATTATGGTTTATGATTTTGGAATTGGATCATGAAGTGATTTGGATGGTTTATGGTAGACATGTAAGGATAGAGACACTGTACAATATAATTGCTTGCGAAAGATTGTTTGTGCATATGTGAAGTGCTATTATGATTGGACTCATGTGTTATGTTTCTCATGGCAGCGTCGCTACAAGACTAGGATTACCTACATCGCTTAGCCTTAGACTAAAGAGTCGTTGACCTGGGGCTTTGCTGGATCGGGGGTGTTGTCTACGTCTTCTTCTTTTTGTTGGGCTCATCTACACGGTTAGTGCATCGGAGGTTGAATGAGCTACACAGCTAATGCATCGAGGATTTTGTCTTCGCTTTGCCTAAACACTTGGTGTTGGGCATCGAAGAGGCGTGGCGCCTAAACTGGTATGGTTGGTTTTGATACCCTACCACCCCCTGATATTTGGGATCCTTTCAGAGCTCTGGTTCATGCAGGAAGGCGAAGCGGGCTTAGCCTATGTCTGGCTCAGGTAGGTTGGAGGTGTTCAGGCTCGCTCCCGGCGAAATAAAATTCTCTCTGTTCGTAGTAGAGGAGAGGTGGATGGATGGACCGCCGGTGGATTCCTACACAGGGTCCGGTGCTCTACTAGTTATTTTGTCATAAACTTTTTTGATGTTATGGTATACCCAGATTTTGTCATTGCATTAATACATGGTTGCCTGTTCCATTTAGATGGGCATTTAAATATTCTCTGTTGTCATCTTCTCATGTCTCTGTGCACTCTATTTCACCCTCCACTATATTCTCTCTCTCTCTCTCTCTCTCTCTCTCTCTCTCTCTCTCTCTCTCTCTCTCTCTCTCTCTCTCTCTCTCTCTCTCTCTCTCGCAATGCGGTGTACACATAAATTCACCCTCCACAATGTTATATTTTCTTGAGTACGTTTTTATTCATAACACCCATTCAGGGGTAGCACTAGTCGCCAGGTACCTCTGGATGCAGTCCGGCTCATGGCCTAAACTCCATGCTTGGTCGGGTGTTGAGAACTCCTCCCCTATGCAAATGCTTCCGCAACTCTAATGTATACTAAAAATTGTATAAAAGGTGTAAATTGTATATTTTGTGCATAGACCCCCGGGGAGGGGTATCTCTTACCAAAGGCCATGCACCATATCTGCAGTCATACACCATACCATGGTGGCTTCAAGAATCAACTTCCAACAAGGGGCTAAGAGATATCTGAATCCCACGAAAAACAAGGACCGTAACAAGCCTAAGGGGAAGGACAACGTCCAAAAGTCTTCCAAAGGCAATGCCAACAACAACAAAGCTAAGGAGAAGGGAGTTTATAAAGGCAAAAATAAGACTCTCTCTTGAAGAGCTAGAGCGTTATCGAAAAGATAGCCGTTCTTTCAAGTGCGGGGAGCAAGGGCATGCCTATAGTGCTTGCCTCTACAAGAATACACGTTATGAGCCTCCTAGAGCTACCTTGGTCAAAATTCAAGAAGAGGATGCTCATCACAAAGGATCTCCTCTATGCCATGCCTAAGAAAAGGTAAGAGAACATGATGCTTTTATTCCCTTTGACCCTGGTTCTACCCACAATTTTATATCCACAGAGTTGGCCACCAAGCTAGGCATCCAAGCCTATGAGATGGGAGATGTCCTACCTGCCGATGGTGCTTTCAAGGGGCAAGAAGCCTCAGTCGCTCCCTTAATTGGGAAATTGATGCTCCATGTCCAAAGCTATGTGGACAAGGAGGATTTCTTCATCTCTCCTCTCAAGCATGAGGATGTAATCCTAGGGGCAACCATGGTTTGATCGGCTGGCAATGTTAAAATCCCTGAAGGCAAATCTACTTTAGGTTCAGGGAAAAAGATATGTAATAGATGCTAAGGAGTTGGGTAGTACCATACCCCTTGTACATAAGCAAGCTTTCAGCAAGTCAATAAAGAGCTCTATTTTTGTGTACATGATTTATAAAGACTCTCAAAATGAACCTAATGTTTTAGCAAAATAAAATATACACAATCAAAAGGAATTAGAGCTATCCAATTTTCTCAAGGGGTTTCAAGATGTCTTTATTGATGACATCCCTTGTGAGCTACCTCCTAAACGAGGCAATGATGACCATGCAATTGAACTTCTTCCAGGAATTTCACCGCCTAACAAACCTCCTTATAGAGTTTTTCAAGCTCAACAAGAGGAGATTATGCGGCGAGTACATGAGCTAGTTGAGAAGGGCATGGTTAGGCCTAGCTCATCTCCATTTTGCTCACCTTTGCTATTAGTGTAAAAGAAAGAGGGCACATATCGTATGTGTGTTGACTATAGAGCACTAAATAGGATCACTATCAAGAATAGGTTTCCTATTCCACGGGTAGAAGACCTATTTGATAAGCTACAAGGATCGACCTACTTCAGTAGGATTGACCTAAAAAGTGGCTATCATCAAATAAGGGTAGTCAATCAAGACATTGTAAAGACCGCATTTTGCACTACGTTTGGTCTTTACGAATACATTGTCATGCCTTTTGACTTGACCAATGCACCAGCCACATTCAACTGCTTGATGGAGAAGCTATTCAGGCCTTATCGAACCTTTACTGGAGTGTTCTTTGATGATATCATCATCTACTCTAATTCAAGCAACACGTCCAGGTAATATTTCAAGTTTTAAGAGAGAACAAACTTTATATTAATCGAAAGAAAAGTGAATTTTTCTTACAAGAGATTCAGTATTTAGGTCACATTATCTCTCAAGATGGCATTCAAATGGATCCATAAAAGCTATAGGTAATAAAAGGATTGTTTAATCCAAGGAATCTGCATGAACTAAGAAGCTTTATAGGTATGTGTGCATACTATAGATGCTTCATAGAAAAGTTCTCACAAATCGCAGGACCATTACATGACCTAACAAAGAAAAAGTTAAGTATATATAGTCCACCAAGGAGAACAATGCTTTCGAAAAGCTTAAAGAGAAGCTTATCACTCGACCTGTGCTTACACTAGTCGGACCTCTCAAAGCCATTTGAGATCCAATGCGATGCCTGTGGTGATTATCTTGGAGTTGTTTTACTGCAAGAAGGGCACGCCATAGCCTATGAAAGTTGAAGGCTCAGCCCTATTGAGCAAGCTCTAGGTATATATGAGAAGGAACTCTTAGCACTTCTACATGCTCTAGATTTGTGGAAGCACTATTTACTGGGGACTCCTTTCATTCTGCGAACAGATCACCAAAGCCTTAAGTACTTCATGACGCAGACCAAGCTCTCCAACAAACAAATGAGGTGGGCAAATTTCCTTTCACAATTTCATTTTCATATTGTTCACATTGCTGGCAAGCATAATCAAGTGGCCGATACACTCTCAAGGCGACCGAGAGTAAATGCAATATCCATAGCAACTCACAATGATCTATCTTCTACGATAGATGAGTATGCTATCAATCCTGATTTTAGAAATGTGATTTCAGACCTTGCACTAGGGAAGAAGGAAGAACCATTTACCCTACAAGATGGTTATCTCCTCTATGGCAATAGACTATGCGTTACCAACTCACTACGTGAGAAAGTAATGTATGAATCTCATGCTCCTAGGACCTTATGCGTGGCATAATGGGATTCAGTCTACCCTAAAAGGGATAAAAATATATTTCTATTAGCCTACCATGAAAGTAAACATACAAGAGTATGTTTCAAAATGTGTCGTATGCCAAAAGACGAAGTTTGATAGAGGGAAGCAACCTGGATTGCTTCAACCATTGCCAATCCCTAATTCACCATGGGAGAGCATATCCATGGATTTTATCTTTGGATTGCCCAAGTGTATCCATGGGAATACAAGAATATTGACGATAGTAGACATGTTTAGAAAACAAGCACATTTCATACTTGTCAAAAAGACTATCAAAGCCCATCAAATGGGAGTCAAACAAAATGGTGAGCGAGTTTTTCCGAGCGGCGAAAAAAATGAGCGAGTCCCTCAATAAAATTTTTTGTGACTTCTAGAGATCGTGTGTAAGAGGATCATGAGTCAAGGAAGTCGGTGCCTGTCTTTGGGAATTACAACTAGTTGTTGGACTAGATCATTAAATGCCCTCTTTGTTTCAGTATTTAATTTTTACGTGGTGTTGCGGACTTGTTTCGGTTGTTTTCTAACTTCTTTAACGTGCTTCGGGAATTTTTTTCGTACAAATTTTGTATTTTTTTAACCAAGAAGACGATTTATTAAAAAATAAAAACAAAAAACTCCCACAATAGTGCTCGATCCCATCACAACACCACTAGGATCTGCCATCTCCGGTTACGGCACCGCCTTGTTTTAGAAACGGTCCGTGGCGGTAAGGATTTCTTTGGACTAGTTTCACCAAGGCCATATGTGTCTAGCTTCATATAGCCTATTGGAGCCGATTTTATAAAAAGTGAACAAAAAAACTGCTTTTTATAGGGTATTGACGAGTTAATTAAGTACTCAACCTCTGCATTAGAACAATGTCTCTCTCTTTAAAGGTCTCTCTTATACAATATCTTTAACGTCTCTTAACACTAGAATGGTAACAGGACACTTTTATGTCCTTGGACACTTTTGTGTCCTGTTAAGTGACCATTTTGCTTGAATTATTTGAAGAGTATGAAAATTAATGTCTAGGTGCTATATATCCACAAAGTTTCCTTATGAGCTGAAAAAAACTTAGCATTTTTTTTTGAGTATTGATCTCACCATTAACCTTGCTCTTGCACAACATTTTTGAACCTAAACTGTGTGAAAAAACGGGTCTTGTTTTTGGCTTTTTTTCAATTTTTGGCAACTACACCACTCTAAACTTCATGTTTGTGAAGTTTAGATGGCTAGAGGTTAGGCCTTCATAGTTCTCAACATGTTTTGATGCTTGTAGGGAGAGCTAAGTGTTAAAATTGAAAGTTATGACCAATTTACAAGAATTGCATAATCCTATTTTTTGGCCAAAATTAGCACTTTTATGATTTTTTTGGTGGCTTTCTTGATATCCAAATTCGATTTTGATTGTGTAAGTGTAATGTATAACATAAAGCTAATCTTCCTTGAGTTTTGGGGGACCTAATATGCTATATAGCATAGTATATGATGATGGTTGAGTTTTTTGATTGCTGAAGAATACGATACATTTTAGAGTAGCAAGTATAACTTTCTCAATATTGCTAGTTTCTTAGGCCAATTGTGTGTATTTTGTAGGTAGTAACCATATCTAATCATAGACTACAAACTTGGCTAGTCATTGAGTAGTTTCTATGGGTTTCTAGAGGTCATAATGCTAAACCCAATTTTTTCATGTTTTGCTATATTTAGCACTTTATCATTGCCCCCAAGGTTCCAATTGTAAGAGATCCATTATCCTTTTGACATGCTCTATGGCTCCTTTTGAATCTAGAGGCCCAAAGGGAACTAAGAAAACATGTATATAGTATCTGTATTGAGCGTGACTATAGAAACTTTGATGATAGGTCCGCAGAATGGAAAAAATGCAACTTTTTTGTAACTATTTTTTTTGCCCAAAAAAAAATGAGTGAAGTAAAATCAACCATCTGTTTTGGTCACCAACCCATTGAAGTTAATGGGGCATTTTATCTCATGTCCTACAAAAATCTCCACTCTTATTTATATGCAATCAACCGTAAGAAATTGTTGTTTTGGGCAAAATGCACTGGTCCATCAACTTTGGAGGCTTGTAGTGACCAAGGGATGAGAAAAATTACAAGTTTCTCATTTTTTCCATATGTAGTAGTTATTGAACTATAAGCTCATGAAAGGATTTTTTAAAATGAGTGGATCTACTATGGTTTTGGAATTTTTTCCCAAAACCTTGAAAGGACACTTTTATGTCCTGTTAGGTTACCATTCTAGTGTTAAAAATGTTTATACAACATTAAAATTCACTCCTTCTCCCTCTTTATCTCTCTCAAGCTTCTTGACCCAGTGTTAGAAAATAACCGTGGCATAGTGTATCTTAACCAAGCCGGGAAAATTGCACAAGTTTTAATGTATTTACTGACAAAAGCTTCAAATTTTGATCTAAAGATCGCAAGAATTTCAAGTTTGCCCTTATTTTCAGGGGCTAGGGATAACATATTTTTCTAGCCTTGCGTCGACCATAGTTTCTATGTTAAAGTGATTATAATTTGAAGGTTTTTTCAAAATTTCTAGGATCTCATCAATATGCATTGACGTGCACTGTATGAAGCCTTAGGCCTACTCCCATGCTCGCTTGCGTGTACACACACTGACACACATGAGGATGATGTCTATGGAGTCAATGCATGCACAAACCGGCCAGCTTCTCTCTCTCTCTCTCTCTCTCTCTCTCTCTCTCTCTCTCTCTCTCTCTCTCTCTCTCTCTCTCTCTCTCTCTCTCTCTCTCTCTCTCTCGTGAAGGCTCAACAATTGTTGGGCTCTCAAAAGAAAAGTAGAGAGTGAAGTGGATGAAGTGCAACTTGTAATGCCCCAATTTTGGCGACCCAACTAATTTTATCTGCCAATTGTGGGAATTTAGGGATTTTGGCTTTACACCTTCAACAAAATGACGCTGGTCACCCTAGCTGCATGGAAGCAGCTCTCCTTTACAATGTCGTACAATGCTGCTGGCGCCAAGCGCTACCCCCTACAAGGATCACCGGGTCATGAATGAGAGAGAGAGAGAGAGAGAGAGAGAGAGAGAGAGAGAGAGAGAGAGAGAGAGAGAGAACCTATACATGATATGCCGTTAGCCGTTTACTTACTGACTAGACGCAATCCATGATCAAGAGGATGCATGTTGGAACTAGTCCGCACCAACGGGGACTAATTCTGACATGTTTTGCAAGGGTAGAGACTACTGAGAGAGCGAGCAAGCCAGATGGAGCCACAACGTGTCATAGAATGGTAAGCGGTGCACCGCCTACAGATGTTGGCACCAGCAGGCATGAGAGAGAGAGAGAGAGAGGGAACGAGCGATCGGCAGGCCACGATGTCGTCGAAGCAAGGTGGTAAAGCCAAGCCCTTGAAGGCTCCCAAGGCGGATAAAAAAGAGTACGATGAGAACGAGAAGGCGTTTCTATAAAAACAAAGGAGGAAGAGAAGGTCATGAAAGATCTGAAGGCCAAAGCAGTTGGCAAGGGCACCTTTGCCGGGTTAGGCTTGAAGAAATGTGGTAGTGGCGGAAAGAAATGATATTACTAGCAGGCACTTGTGAAAGCACTCCTTTTGTTGTGGCATGTATTATGCACATAGACTGGGATGAAGCGTATAAAGTTTTTTAGCCAGTTTATCATTAGCCCTCTCTTATTAGAGGCCAAGCCACTAAGATGAAGTGGATGTTCTATTGAACTTGGATGTAATCATGCCGATGCTTGTGAATAAGTGGTCGTCTTTTATGGCAAATGAATGTTTATGATGATTCAATCATTATTTCCGACAAAGAGAGAGAGAGAGAGAGAGAGAGAGAGAGAGAGAGAGAGAGAGAGAGAGAGAGAGAGAGAGAGAGAGAGAGAGAGAGACTATACTCATGATATGTCATTAGCCTTTTACGATCAGGATGGGAGGATGCATGCTGGAACCAGTGATCTGTGCCGGCACAGATGGGTTTTGGCATGTTTCATAATGGCGGAGAGACGGGACAGGGGGTGGCCACATACCATGCTACATGGTAGAGAATAACTTGGAAGCAGTAATATCGTGTGTCTCTCATTACTTTGTAGTCAAGTAACATGTGATGTCTCATTACTCCCCATTCAAGTATCGATCACTAATATTGTTACTCCATTTTGGTTGCATCTAGCTGCTCACTCTCTTTGACCGAAGGGCATGTGGTATATGCTCCTTTTGTGTCCAAAATTTTGGCTTTGGCGTGATGATGACATTGGTCACCTAGCTCCATGGAAGCGGCTCTCCTTCACAATGCATCATCCCTGTCATGCATAGCTCAATCTTGAGCTCCATCTCCCCATCTCCAGCTACCCAATGCATTCTGCTTCCACCCTCGTCACTAGCATTGTCTTCTTCGCCAAATGATTGATTGTATGAGCAACAATTTTCTACTAGACACATAGCTATCAGGTAAAGCTTTGGTTATTGATTGATATCTGCATTGGAGTGCTCATTTTGATCATCTCTGTCTCGCTATGATGGCTCAACTCCAGAAGAAAATCTAGGAAATTAGAGAAAAACGTATCTGTCTTGAATCTCGTTGTAGGAATACCAGTCTTCCTCCAAGCGGCCTCGGCCATCCATCCGACGGTGCACCAATTCATATTGACAATTTTGACCAAAAAAAAAAAAGTAGTGGTTCAGGCTAGTCAAAATGTTGAAAAGGATGTGGAAGATTGGATACTAGAGTAAATCATGCAGTTAGTTGGGCTTCAGAGTCTCCTTTCTTTGGTAGCTTGTTAGTAGAAAGGTAACAGGATTGTTGGGATGACGTATCTATGCCATCATAGAAAAATCAAACGAGAAAGTATGAGAGCTCATACAAGCCTACATGTCGCATCAAAAAAGAAAATACAAGCTCATACAAGCCTACATGTCGCAGCAAAAAAGAACATGCCTATTAGCCTCATTATAAGAATGTCCTTCATAGCAACCCCTAAAGACTTTGCACTTCTATAAGGTTCTAACATGCAATGCTTTTTGTTGGTCAATATGCACGTTTTTTTCCCACTTAATGCAAGGAAAGAATTTCAAGAGTAGCCAAGCTTTGGTTGATGAGGAAAGGAATTTCAAATGAGAGGGCAAGACACCTTAGCTATCTATGGTAGCACTATTCCATTGGGACAAAGACTAGAGACACATTTTTGGACATTGGGCCAAAGACTAGAGACAGATTTTTGGACACACCTAAATATGCGAGGTCCTCTCACTTTGTCACGAGAGTATGTAAAGCTTTGGCACAGAGAAAATAATATGGGAGAGCATGTTTATGCTATTTATCATGAGGTTTCTTAGTTCTATTAAACTGATCATTGAATAGGGGAAAGTACCATGGGAGTAAAAGCTAGAATATTGGTAAGGTTGCCAGACCTGTCTCTGCAAGGATCCAAAGGAGGGAAAATAGGGATCCAAAGGGGGACAATCTACAAAAGAGCGACGTGTTTCAATGGGGCTTAAAAGACCTAAGGTTCAGCTCCATTAAGACTTCCATAGGCTAAAGTTCCAAAAATTAACTTTATTGTCCAAAGGCCAAAGTAGGGAAAAGTGGATGGTCATGGGAAGACTAAAAAGTCTTCCCACATCCCTAGGAAGGAGGGGGCGAGCCCTTTTAGTAGGGGATGAGAGAGAAACACACACACACACACACACACACTCCAAAGCTCTCCCTTTACACAAAGGGAATACTAGACCCATGTCAGGCTCCTAGGCCAGTTGCCCCCAAGCTCCCCTCAAATCCTATCGGATGGCCATAGAGGTGGACCAATGAGAATTAGGCTAGAGTAAAGTTAGTCTAATCAATTTAAAAAATTCTTGATAAAAGAACCAATAGAAATTAATCTCCCTAAAAGACTATTGGACAGTCTACCAAGGGGTCCAATGAGCATCAAGCGACCCAATGGCTTGCCTGATTCCTATTGGCCAGAAGACTAAGAGGTCCAATGCGACTTTAATTGAATTATTTAATTACCTAAAGCTCTCACAAAAGGGAAACGGGGGACACATGTCACAAGGCTATCAATGATGCTTCTAATTTGTGATTGGCTAAGCTTTACGGGAGCCAATGGGAGGCAAGCATGAGCAATTAGCAAAGGGGGTCGACCAAGAAGAGAGAGAGGGCTGCATTTTACTCTAACATGATGCTACACACACACACACACACACACACACACACACACACACACACACACACCTCATATGTGCAAGAAGAATTCCATCTCCTTTTTCCAAGCATTGAGAAGTAGAGGCCTACACCAATAACTCTTGGCTATGGAATGCAAATCCAACCAAGAGCCAAGCTTCAATGGCATGCTCATCTCCTCTACCATGCTAATTACTAAGCTAAGCTATGCTATTAGAGTGATTATGTGAGGAGAATACTTCTTTCTCGTAAGATACACCTTCTTCCTCTCAATATTTCCTCATTCCCTACTAGCTCTCACCATTTTTGAAGGTGTGTGAGGTCTTGGGACTGAGGCTAGGGACACTAGGTGTGTTTTTCAAGCATAATTTGGTGCATGAAGCTTCCATCTTCATTGCACCAACGAGTTTTGTCAAGGAACACAAGAATTGTATTGTACAAAAGTCTCCTTTGATGGGAGAAGCCTTAATACAAAGCCTTTATGGAGGGGGGACCGGCTCCACGTAAATCTGGTCCTCAAATGTTGTCAATTGTTCTATTTCTCTCTCTTTTCAAGTATTGTCAATGCCAAATTAGCTAGGTGTAAATTGCTATGTTGCTGTCTCAAATTAAATACTCTCTCTATGCTCATTAGAAACTTATTCTTAATGAAATGCTCACTATGTTATCAATTTTCGCTACACACAAGTTACTAGTGCATTAAATGTTACATGTGTTGGTGAAATTGCACCTTTAGTAATTGTCCTTTGTGCCACTCTCATTGTAACACATCTCTCATTGGACTTTGCTTTTGTAACACTCTCATTGTCATGTACATACATGAGTTGTTGGTAACACATCCCCACAAGCATCTTGGCATATAAAAGTTAAGGTTTGCAAAATATGAGATCTAGAATGTGATACTTTGTTCGAGCTTCCTTTTTACATGCTAAAATAAGTGAAAAAAATCAATTTTTTTTTTGTTTTTCAATCTGATTAGATGTCTTTATTGAGTAGATCCTCAAAAAGCAATGCACTTTTAATTGGATTAACATATAACCTTAGCATTATTATTAACGTATTACCTCTGTGCGTATGAGATGGACCTTTTCCCAAGAAGGACAATAATACACCAACATGCTTATTTATAGCTCATTTTCCAAGATTGCAGGCAAGCATGTTTGACACACCCTTTCGTAGGGAGGACAATAATACAGCAACATGCTTATTTATAGCTCATTTTCCAAGATTGCACGCAAGCATGTTTTGACCCTCTACTATGAAGGAGCTTCAACTCAACGCAGGGAATGTGATGAGGTGCTGCCACATCAGTGCTTGTAATTTGCACTCGCTGTCAAGCTTTTTCTTTGCTTCTATAATCACATTGCCAAGGTACACTCTCTATCTCCCTTCTTTTTCTTTGCTTCTATAATCACATTGCCAAGGTACACTCTCTATCTCCCTTCGCATACACTCCCCCCCCCCCCCCCCCCCCCCCCCCCTCCGCGACATAAAATTGAATGCCATCATGTCTCCCGCTCTTCGTCTGTCACAATGTGGTCATCAATATTATGGTCACTAAATGACCATTCCCTACCCCATATGAGGCCCACGTACTAACTATTCTTTGGGGTGTTAGAAGCATCACAAAAACATATAAAGCTCTTAGAAACATGTGCATGCTTCCTTTAGAAGGCTTTAAGAGTTTTACTTACAAAGGTCCATGCACGGTTCATGCATGGTACTTAACTTCTTCATTAGATTTTTTGAGACTAGTGAAAATAAATAGCAAGCAAAGATGCTACAAAAAAAAAAGTAGAAATTATCAAACCAAAAAATTTGATACCATAGATGCGTAGAGTTCAAAGAGATCTTTCATTTGAGTCTTGGGTTGCACAATTTTGACAACCGGAGCTCAAGTTTTGTCGTTTTTCCATGAACAGTTGTCTTGCATGTGTGGCAACTAGCTTCTCTTATCAAGAGAGTCATTTATATGCAAAAACACCCTTGCCTCCTCTTTTTACAGATTTTGGGTTTTTTTAATAGCATCCTCTTATCTTTTTCAATCAAACTTAGTTTACATGCTATAATTTCCTAAAAAGCATGTAAAGTAGTTACCCTTAGAAAGCAAGCACTTAGCCTTCACAAATTTTATGTATGATGATGGATTCTTGATTGTGAAGTTCTCCTCTTTAAGAAAACATCAAAAAGCACACTTGTTATTCAAAAAGTACTTTTTCTTTAATGAGAATCTTTAATGAGAAAAATGAATTTTGAAGTACGTGTTAATCATAACTCATAAAAAGTATTCTTAATTCATAAAAAAACATATTGTAAAAAGCATAATTGGTGACATTACGTCTCCCTTGCAATCGTAGTCATCCTTGACTACGTCTTGCTAACTTCTTGGAGATATTTGAGTCCCTCATGAGTGTTTCAGAGTTTCATGACTTCTCCACACTTTGGCACAATCCTTCTTACTAATTTTGTAACTTTGGAATAAAACTTTTATGGACATTGTTTTCTAAATGGAAGAAAGAGAATAAACTCAAATTAGCTTTAAATTTCATAGGTAGATCCTTGATGGATTTTGAATATTTGAAAAACATATATCTCATCTAGAGTCCGGCACAACCATTCCCATTACATTTGCACCTCCGATTTTAGGCATTATGGAGGATTCCCTTTCTCTAACCTAGAGAGAGAAAATGATGTTTTAAGCCTCAAACTTTACTTTCTCAAAACGTTATAGGATGTTAGAAAATTAATTTTAATAGGGCTCTTTCCAAAATATTTTGGTGAAATTTCTTACCAAAACACAATTTTGGTGACATTACCCTTCCCTTGCATCATAGTCATTCTTGACTGTAATTCATCTTAAGGAAAGTAGGAACATGGTGCTCATAGATCTTCTAACATCACCATTCAATGGTAGGTGGCTATTCTACCCTTTGCTTGAGGGACACTGTCTACGGCAAGCGTGTTTCCATACATTTATCCTACACACCTTTCCATAGTAGATGGCTAGTCTACACTGTGCTTGAGGTCATAGTCCGTCACAAGCATGTCTTCTTGTATGCAAATATTTATTTTAAAAATATGACTTTAATGAAGACATTTTAGAAGTATAGATAGGTTGTTGCTTCATTAAAACCTATTCTACATCTTGTTACGAACACACCCACACTTATTTGAAGCAAAGTCAAATACTTGTGACACTTTAAATATTGAGAAACATATTTAAGGATATGTCTTGTTTGCAACTAATGTGAGTTAATACCGTGTCACCATAACTTCAAATATAGCTTAAATGCCACTATTTCCTTTAGCAAGAGAGACACTGGCTTTAAGCACATTATTCTCTTTCATCATTCATGTGACACAAAACCTTGTGTGTCAACTATAGTAGTAGCAATTGCATCTACCATGTTGGGTAGCCATTGAGATATGCTACTAAAATAATGTGAATCCTTGTGCACTATGAGAAAGCATATAATTTACATAGCTTTGCTCGCCCAAACTATAAGCAACATAAATAATCAAATACCTAATAAAAAATGAGCATGCCTTATTTAGTGGAAGTAGACATTTCTCCAACAATTCTTCCTTCTTTAAATGTAAAATCTCTTTTGAAATAAGATAAATGGTTTTTTCAAATGCACATCAATTTACTTACATAATTTTGATATACAATGCTTGTTGTGTAATGATGTAATGTTTTAAAGAGGCAAGCAAAGTGTTCCAAGCTCCATTAGGTCATATGGGCACGATTCAATTTTTCTTTTTCTTACTTTTTAATGCTCTTAAGTGAAAAGTAGCACCAAATCATATTATTACTAGGTCTAATGATGCTAAGGTTAAAATTTGAAAAAATCCATTTTTTGTGCTTTTCAACAAAATGAAAAATCGCTTCCTAGTTCTTGTAGATCAGGTGAAACCATGGTTTAAATTTATATATTTTTTTCTTTTTGCGTATTTTTCCATTTTTTGGTGCTTTTCAAGGCTTCCAAAAAACAACACGAGTTTTAATACCGTCTAACTCTAAGAACATAATTTTTTACCAATGAATGTGTGCACGACATATGTTCCACTGAGAAAAGAGTTGAACGGGATTTTGATGAAAATAGTTTTATGAAAAGTAACACCATACATATGTCGAGGTGGTTTGGTAAGCGTGATGATTATGTGATGATGGGGTGGTAAGGTCTAGACACCTATGGTCGCATTAGTATTTGACATCCCTTTTTATTGAGTAAACTAGACCTGAAATTGGATTGGGCTATTTTGTATCATGGTTATGGTCATGTGATGATATTGTGTTGTGCATGGAACGTTGAAGAACATACATGAATGTCTCATGTGCATGTGTGTACTAGTTTCCATCCTTCTAAATCAAAACTAGGTCTACACAGGAGGAGGATGAGGTGCGCTTTGTGGTGTGTTGCTTGCATATGATTCAAAAGCATCTAAATTGGTGATTAAAGGAGATATTTACTCCTTGATCGAACAATTTTTATACATAAAAAATTTTGGTCTTAAGAATCATGTGTGTATGGTGAGTCTACTAACAGTGGATGCAATTAAACACCAAGTGTGAGAGTTGATTCACAGATGATCATTGGTTTATGTAAGGTAAATGGATAAGAATTCTCTTATGGTTATGCTTATGGTTTTTGGTTGTGATAATAATTCTCTCGCCATGCATCTTATGCATCAGATTGTTATGCTTTGGCTATGTCAACTTACATGATGTTGAGGAATCTTTGTCTTTTGATGAAGCACAGAATTCAAAAAATTGGATGGCTGCCATGTAATCAGAATATGATGCACTTATAGAAAATGACACATAGATTTTATGTGATTTGCCTCCTGGCAAAAAGGCCACTAGTACAAAGTGGGTTTACAAGTTAAAATGCAGGCCGGATGGTGAGGTTGATCGCTATAAGGCTAAACTTGTTGCAAAGGGTTATGCATAGCAAAAAGGCATCGATTATGAAGAGACTTTTGCTCCCACTTGTCATATGACTACTGTGCATTTTCTATGTGCATTGGCAGCTCATTTTGGTTGGGATGCACATCAATCAGACATTGTTACTGCTTTCTTGAATGGCGACATAATTGAGGAAGTTTATGTAACGCAATCTTGCAGTTTTGTTAAGAAAGGACAAGAGGATAAGGTGTGCAAATGTAGCAAAGCTTTGTATGGGTTGAAGCAATCTCCTCGTGCTTGGTATGAGAAGGTTGACACTCATTTGGTCAAACGAGGCTTTCATACTCGGGGGATTCACTTTATATACAAAATGGACGTCACCTGCGAGCGAACAACTTTGATAAAACCCCTATATATGACTCATATTAGGGAATATGACCCCCTTTCTACGCTTATACGAAAATCAATGAAGAAAACTATCATATCCCTATCTTACATATAAAATTTAGATCTCACATGGTCTAACTAAGTAAAACTAGTCAAAGAGTGTGTAGCATAGTGACTAGCAACGTATTAAGAAACCACTTATGTTGATAATTGGATGTACCCTCAATGTGTCTTAGTATGAATTTCAAACTATGTGCCTGATTAGCCTGCACTCTAGCTACTCGTCCAATTCTGACCCATCCAAAGTTGGTGTAAACCAACCCTTGACCTGCTCCAAATCAGCCCTTATCTATGACCGGCTTGATGCAAAATTTGAAGTGTGACGTAATAAAAAACTTTTCCTAAATTCATCTGAGTTCTAGTGCTCATCCATGATCAATAGTTACAAGTAATCAACCCAAGTCAGGTCCCCCTCCCCAAAATATGATGCCCCCCTCCCTAATTTTCAAGCTAGGGAGATAAATTATTGGGGGCCTTCCCCTAACTTATACACTTATGTAACTTGTAAAAAAAAACCCCTCCTCTGCACTTACGTGGTGCGGTAAGTTTTCCATGGTGAATCCCTCGGGCTTTCGTAACAGTCCAACAAAAAGCACATTGTATGTAAAGCATGAGGGTGATGTACTTCTCATTGTGGTTCTTTATGTAGATAATTTGCTAATCACTGGACCAAATGAGAGACATATGTCTGAATTTAAGACTGATTTGTTACTCCCAAGATGAAAGATTTGGGGTTGTTGCATCATTACTTGGGTATACAATTTAAGCAGTATGATGGTGGTATTGCCTTGTGTAAGAAAAGTTACTTAGAGACATTGCTATGTAAGTTTGGACTTTGGGATTGCAAACCTATTGCCACTCCCATGGAAGCAGGTTTGAAATTTAGTCTACATGATGCTGGTGATCGTACAGATGTCACTCTTTACCAAAATGATGTTGGATGCCTCATTTATGTATGCAACACGAGGCCGGATATTTAGTTTGCAGTCACACAAGTCAGCAGATTTATGCATAGCCTTGGGTCTTAGAATCGGCAGGCTGTCAAGAGGATTTTTTGCTACTTGAGTGGCACTTTACATCTTGGCTTGTTTTATCCCGGGGGGGATCATTGCCGCCATACTTACATGCTTTTTTGGACTCAGATTGGGCTGGTTGTTTTGACACATGAGTGTCCACAAGTGGTTTTTGTTTCATGCTTACAGCTCATGCATATCATGGTTGAGCAAGAAGCAACCTACTGTGGCCACTTCTAGTTGTGAGTCTGAGTACAAGGTAGTCTTCACAGCTACGATCTAGTGTGTATGGCTCATATGCCTTATGGTTGATTTGGATGTTGGGCAGGACACACTACCAACAATATCTATAGTGATAGTCAGAGTGCATTGATAATTGCGAGGAACCCAGTTTTTCATGCTCACACAAAGCACATTGAAGTGCATTACCACTATGTCAGGGAGAGGCTCTCAGCATGAGAGATCAACTTGGCTTATGTGCCAACACAGGACAACCTTGCAGATCTTTTCACAAAGGCATTGTCTCATTAGAAGTTCAAAGCTTTCCGCAAAGCTTTGGGCCTACTCCCCTTTGTGGATTGATCATGTCTTCAGAGCATGGCACTTCCTTTACTCATGTGCTAGCTCTCATTCACCGCATCACTCCAGGGGGGATTTGTTACCATATACATATGGTAGTGAGGTGTGTGAACACACTTAGGACCGCCTGGGCATTTTTTACCTCACTAGGATGTGTTTCCCCCGTGCATTGTATATATGCCCATCATTCTAGGGCTATCAATCTTTCCATTGCACACTAAGTAAAACACTCTCTATTGTGTGCTTGAGCTTCCTTCGTCTTCTCCAAGCTGTGTGTGTTTTCCTGCAACCCTAATCCCAACAAATAGGGCCAACCTCTTGGAATGTGGAAACATTATGCAAGCCTTTCGCTCGTGAAAGTAAAACGGAGGAGCCTTGCCTTTTGCTAGTGCTAGCCTTGTGGGAGGGAGGGAGAGAGGGAGGGGCAAGGGACAGGTCTTGCTTCGTCACAAAGGTGTCCTATCCCTCAATGTGTGCTAGCATGCTGGTGAGCTGGCTCAAAATGCAGATAATTATGGCAAGCTCTGATTAGCATTGATCGCAAAAGTGTCCTAACGAGCCTTTTGCTATTGGTGTTGTGATTATGGTGAGTTTTCCCAATGGCGACTTGACTCGGGATGCGGACCATTATGGCAAGCTCCACGGATTCTTGAGTTCTAAACATGCATCTCGATGGCGAGGTGCAAATGATATAGGAACAACCTACGACATATACGTAAAGTCGTATGTGCACGTAATAAGGATAGTTACGTGTAAACACTGGTAGAGTACATGACAACATCTTTGTGAAAGGAACACATATATTAACATGCACAAAATTATAAAACAATGACAATGTAATGAGAACTTTTCCATGGTGGAGACGACCCTTTTGATGTAAACCAACAAGGGACATAGACGCACCAATGTAGTTTGACCTACCAACCTTGGCAGCTCCGTGTAAACATAACAACAAACAAACACTTAAACCTCTACTTGCAACCCCCACTTGTGGACATGCACTTTGCATAGACAACAAAAGCAATGATGCTATGATAAACAATGGTAGATTTAAGTAGACGATAGAATGAAATTTCAATGGAGAATGACAATATTCCTAACATTAAACTTAGTGGATGGGGATGTCTTTAATGTAAAATCTTAAGACATGCGTAGGTAGATAGCTATGGCAGTTGTGAAGTTCGAGGTAGATAAAGAGAAGGAATTAGAAGAAAATGTTAAGATGTTTAAGTGTCTTGCATTGTCTAATACCCATTGTCGATATCCATCCTCGTGGGGCTACCTGAAAGGCAATAATTGTTTAAGACGTCAAGCTAGGGAAGCTGCCCGAAAGGTCGTTGGAGGAAAAATTGACGTCTCAGATTGGCCATAACCATAGATCGACAAGGGCATGTTTATGTAGACAGCGACAATTATATTTTGGTAGACAACAATAATCATCGTAACCTTAAATTTGAGGGGTGGGGATGGATTTAATGTAGGCTCAACAAGTTTTGTGCAGGTAGACACGCCTCGACGGTAGACATGGATGAGGATAGTATGCTCGCCTTGAGAGTAGACATGGACGAGGATAGTATGCAATAGGAGAAGGCTGCCACATTTGAATGAACAAGGGAAAAAATTTACCAGTAGACAAGGGAGACCGATCAATAACAGACTTTACACCTCGCTCTTTAAATAGAAGTAGAGAATGACTATTTCACAACCAACTCTTTAAGTAAAAGCAAACATTGAATGTTTCACAGACGTAATTGCATTTTGTATAAGGGTGAGAGTTGGTCGTGTTACACCAAATGACACAAGGCATCCAAAATGTATAGTAGGCAAGTGAAGTTATATACATTCGAACAAATATGTGCCGCATAAATGATACGCCGAGGGTGATGCAAAACTATGCTGACATGTCCAATTGCCCAAGAAACACAAAATCCGGTGGTAATTGCTATACCCAAAGCCGCCAAAGAAGCCAAAACCCTGTATCATTGTGTCAAGCCTAATACACTAGCATGCAGAACAAGTAGTAGCCGCGTCTAACATTCATGCTTCAGCCAAAAAAGATGGCACATCATACATCGACCCAACCAACCAAGATGGAGCTTCACACCTTTGCAAGACACTGCATGCCCCAATCATGCAACTGCCTCCTGATCTTGAAAACATCGTCATGCTTGAACCAATTCCTTGTCAACCAATTCATGTTTGGTCGCCTTATGAGACCTCTCAAGATACTTTCATTGCGAAATAGAGAAGTTATACTTAGATTGTACAACCTCAAGTCAGACCACAAGCAAGCTGATTCTACTTGATAAACTTCATCATATAAAACCCACAATTGGTGCCATTCAGCTGCAGTGGAACATCGGCAACCTTGAGCTCAAAGCATTAAAACATCCATGGTAAAGGAGCGCTAGATATTAGCATTGTGCATCACTTTGCAAGCCACTACAAAACACCCATCATCAACCATTAAGAGAGAGTGCCCGATACACAAGTGAAAAATATAGCAAAAACAATCAGAATGAATGCAAAGATACCTATGCACTCTCTCGAGACACTCAAACGGGTGCATAAGGCCTAGAGAGTCAAAGTACAATAGGTAACTCTTCTTTCCTGGTAGACGAAGAAGTCTCGCACCCCTGTTTACATAGAGGGCAAATAAGGACCAATTGTGCCTGTGCAACAAGCCATAATGGTTAGTTGCACTACTTTACAATTGGCAAGGGATGTAGAAAGTACATGCTAGAACACAAATACCTCCACACAATTGGCCAAAAGCAGAAGACGAGCTCACTCATGTCAATACCCATAAACTTTTGCTTGAGAAATTGGCCAAAAAGATTGGTGTCCATGGTATACCATAGTGAATCAATGATATGGACCTCGTTTAGGATGCGTGCTAGCAATCCGTGCTCAACCCACCTACAAGGAAGCAAGCATACACACACCAGTTAACACCATAATATTTGCAATCGGACTCAATGGGGTTAATGCAAGACATTGCCCATACTATGCAAACAGGTTCAAGGTTTGGGATGATGCCTCCTCGTGCATTATACTCGATAGTTTCAAGTAGACACAAATTGAAGGAGTACGAGCGGAAGTGCGACGCGAGAGAGAGTGCGAGAAGAAGAGCATGACGATATGGTGAACTCGCTCTACTATAATGTGTAGAGCATAGTGAGTTCTTATTAGGTTTTTACAAAAGAATATGTGTACATACCTGGCGGCCTGCCCACTTACTTGGGCGACCACATTGGGGTTTATACCCCAACAACCTCCCACTTAAAGTCCAATGTGGTACTTTAAGTGTGAGAGAAGCTACTATACAAGCTAATATACAAGAGATGTAGAGAAGTGATGTACTACCCTACACCTAACTGCTTGCGAAAATGCGCAAAGCTCTCTGAGGGAAGTCCCTTTGTAAGTAGATCAGCAGGATTTTCTGTGGTGTGAACTTTGACAAGCTGAAGTTTCTTATCCTCGAGCATTTCCCTGATGAAATGATACTTCACATCCACATGCTTTGTCTTTGAGTGATAAACTAGATTGAGAGCCAATTGTATAGCACTTTGACTATCACGATATAACACAGGCATCTCTTCTTTGATTCCCAAATCTGTTACTAGTCGATTAAGCCAAATTGATTCTTTGCATGCCTCTGATGCTGCAACATATTCAGCCTCTGTAGTAGACTGAGTAACGCAATCTTGTAATCTAGAACGCCATGATACTGCTCCACCAGCCAATGTAAAGACATACCCTCACGTAGACCTTCGGTTGTCTAAGTCACCTGCATAATCTGAGTCTGTAAAACCCTTTACACTTAGCTCCTGACTCCCATAGCATATACGCATACTCTTTGTAGCTTTCAGGTATCTCAATATTCCTTTCACTGCCTCCCAATGTTTCTTGCCTGGGTTTGACATGTATCGACTTACTACTCCCACTGCAAATGCAATGTCTAGGCGAGTAGCAATCATTGCATACATCAAACTACCCACTGCAGACGCATATGGAATCTTATCCATTTCAGCCTGTTCTTCCTCAGACACAGGACAATCTTTTTTGCTAAGTTTCACATATGGTGGCAATGGAACACTCAGTGCCTTTCCCTTCTCCATATTGAAACGTTGCAAAACCTTGTCAATATACTCTGTTTGAGATAACCAAATAAACTTCTTTGATCTGTCTCTCTCAATGCACATACCAAGTATATGACTTGCCTCACCCATGTCTTTCATGTCAAACGATTTTGCCATCTTTGACTTCAAAGCTGAAATTTCTTCCAAGTGCTTGCCAGCAATCAACATGTCATCCACATACAAAATAAGGATCAGCCAACTGCCATCCTTAGCCTTCTTTGTATATAGACAGTGATCGAACTCACTACGTTTGTAGCCTTGAGAAAGCATAAACTTGTGGAATTTATGGTACCATGCCCTCGGTGATTGTTTTAAGCCATAAAGACTCTTTAACAACTGGCATACCCAATCTTCCTTGCCTTTCTCAACAAACCCTTCTGGCTGCTGCATGTAAATTTCCACATCTAAATCACCATGCAAGAACGCTGTCTTGACATCCATTTGGTGCAACACCAAATCTAATATGGCAACCAATGCAAGAAAGCATCTCAATGTAGTCATTTTGACCACCGGAGAGAAGACTTCATCAAAGTCAATGCCTTGTTCTTGCTTAAAGCCCTTGGCAACAAGCCTTGCTTTGTACTTTGGTTGACTATCATGAGCGGTGATCTTATACCTGTAAACCCATTTACAGGGTAGAGCCTTTTTGCCCCGTGGTAATTTAACTAGCTTCCATGTCTGGTTTTTATGCAGAGTTGTCATCTCTGACTGCATGGCCAATTGCCAATTCCCGGAGTCCTTCATTTGCACTGCTTCCTTGTAACATGAAGGCTCATTGCAATCAGTCAACATGACATAGTTAATAGATGGAACAAACCTATCAGGAGGTCGCGTGACACGTCCAGATCTACGCACAATAGGTGGCTCAGGCTCAGCCACAACCTGTGGTTCCACTCTATCCTGTCCTTGCTCCTCTTGAGCCCTGACATTTTGTCTTGCACATGCAGGTCCATCTTCTTGGAAGACAACTCTTCTAATCTCCTCAACCCTCTCTGGTTCAGAATGATATTTGGATTCATTAAAGTGAACATCATTGCTGCGGACAACCTTTCTGGATTCGGGATCCCAAAGTCTATACCCCATCTCACCAGAATTACCATAGCCTAGAAAGATGCACTTTCTACTCTTTGGCTCAAGTTTGTTCCTAAATTCCTTTGGAACGTGAGTATATGCCTCACAGCCAAAGACTCTGAGATGCTTGTATGAGGGCATTTTGCTTGACCATACCATCTCTGGTACTGAATCCTTCTGCAAAACCTTGCTAGGAGATCTATTTACAAGATGAACAGCTGTTGATACAGCTTCAGCCCAAAACCCATTTGGCAGCTGTGCATTAGACAACATACTTCTGACCTTCTCTTGTATGGTCCTATTCATCCTCTCAGCAACACCATTTTGAGGAGGATTGTAAGGAGCAGTAAGTTCACGTTTTATACCTTTTGACTCACAAAAGTCCTGAAAGGCCTTTGAAACATACTCTCCACCATTGTCAGTGCGTAAGCATTTAAGCTTCTTGCCACTCTGATTCTCCACAAGTGTCACAAACGTTTTGAAAACACTAAACGCTTCATCCTTGTGCTTGAGAAAGTAAACCCATACTTTCCTCGAGTAATCATCTATAAATGTCATAAAGTAAGAAGCTCCCCCTAGAGATAGGTTAGGCATAGGTCCACACAAATCACTATGAACAAGTGCCAACTGTGTATCTCTTCTACTGCTTCTATGCTTATGTGGCTGCTGTGTTTGCTTACCATACAGACAATGTTCACATAATTCAAAATCATTAAATGAAAAGCCAGGAAAATAACCAGAACGAGACAAGATTTCCATTCCATTCTTGGACATATGTCCTAACCGGCTATGCCACAAAGAAACGTTCGGCTGCTCGGTTACATTGATTACATTTTTAGAGACATTTGATACATAAATCATGTAAAGTCCTCCAGACTTTACTCCATGTGCTACTGTCATAGAACCCTTGGATATCTTCCACATGTTCTGTCCAAAAGTGGTGACGTAGCCAGCATCATCAAGTAAACCTGTGCTGATCAAGCTCTTTGTAATTGCGGGAACATGTCTCACATTCTTCAGCGTGAAAGAAGAGCCATTCTGAAACTTCAATTGAACATCTCCAACACCTAAGATCTCACATGTCTGCCCATTGCCTAGCCGAACATGATCTTTAGTGGTCACATAAGAGGTAAACCACTCCTTGTTTGGAGACACATAAAGTGATGCCCCTGAGTCTATAATCC
The DNA here is from genome assembly GCF_014529385.1 of Adiantum capillus-veneris. NCBI lineage: Eukaryota > Viridiplantae > Streptophyta > Polypodiopsida > Polypodiales > Pteridaceae > Adiantum > Adiantum capillus-veneris. The sequence continues at coordinate 7,222,737 of NC_140950.1, read as the reverse complement.
AGTCACTCAGTGCATTTCCATCAGATGCTGTAAGAAGAGCTGAGTCCATTGTATTCTTCAAGAAGTAGATGTCTCCTGACACTAGACTGTCATCCTCTGCAGCAGTGTTTGTCACATTTATTTCTTGAATCTTCACTGAGGACTTGTTCTTCTCACCATGGTCTTCAGCTTTCTCTTTGCCTTTTTCTGCTTTCCATTCTCTGCAGTCTCTTTTCATGTGACCCTTCTTGCCACAATGGTAGCATTCTATGTCACTCTTGCCTTTAGCATTGCGGGACTTGCTACGAGACTGATTCCTCTTTCCACCTTTGTACTTTTCTTTGGTCCTTCCCCTGACAACTAAGGTTGTTCCTTTGCCTTTGTCCATTGTCTTTCTATTGGTTTCTTCAGTAAGCAGACTTCCTTCTACACCTGCTATGTTCAAACCATCTGGAGGTGCAGAATTACTCAAAGCTGTGCGAAAAGTGTCCCAACTTTCCGGCAATGTGATCAACAGGAACATAGCTCTAAAAGGTTCATCAAACTTGACACCTTGAGCTGACAACTGACTGTAGATTGTGTTGAATTCATTCAGATGATTGGACATAGGTGTCCCTTCTTTCATCTTCAAGTCAACAAGCTTCTTAAGCCAGTATACCTGTGAAGCTGCACTCTGCTTCTCATAAAGATCACTGAGCTTTAACCATGCTTGATAAGCCAACATCTCGTCTGCTACATTGAAGTAAACGCTTTCTGCCAAAGTCAGCATAATGGTAGAAAGTGCCAATTCATCCATTTCGCTCCATTCATCTTCGTCCATATCTTCTGGTTTTATCCCCTTGAGCTTTATAGGTTTTATCTGCTTCTTTTGTACCAACACGTGCCAAATCTGCTTCTTCCACAATGGGAAATTGGTTCCATCCAGCTTCTTGATATTGTAAAGAGCAGTGTCCTGTGATCCAGCCATAGCTACGCTTCACAGTGGGTTTACTTTCCTGGGAAAAATTCGGCAGAGTTTCCCCTGTAAACTGACCTCTGAACCAATATCAACCTGATGAACTAGTGGATGTTGCCTACAGTCTGTGTGTAGATGCGCCCGTGTTGTATGTGACACGCCTCCAAGAACTGTGAGCCGTCCTTCGATGTGTAGACAGCCACAAATCAACACTCTGGGAGTGTCGATATCCTCAGCACCTGCAGTCGTAGGCCGAAAACCCCAAATTTGCAGAGTCAGATCTGCACCCGCCAAGACCACGTAGTCGAAAATGGCCTGCGCAGACCTTTGTAGAAGCCGAACGGTGGCCGAGATGACCTCAGAATAAAAATCTGAGAACACCGAGCCCTTCGGGTCGTCCCACAGGATTTGGGGCCGTGTCTTCGCTTCTCGAATTTCACTCCAATCTGAGCTGGTGACTCTAGCCTCTTGCAGTGCTGCCCCGAGCCTCGATCTGAGCTCTGATACTAGTTGAAGGAGTACGAGCGGAAGTGCGACGCGAGAGAGAGTGCGAGAAGAAGAGCACGACGATATGGTGAACTCGCTCTACTATAATGTGTAGAGCATTGTGAGTTCTTATTAGGTTTTTACAAAAGAATATGTGTACATACCTGGCGGCCCGCCCAATTACCTGGGTGACCACATTGGGCTTTATACCCCAACACAAATCACCGTGCGACCGTGAGGTCAGCTCTGGATGAACAAGGACATGCAGATGAAGGTATCCACGAACCACTCTGCTACATTGAGGACCATTGCGTGGCCTTGAGGACGGCTTTGAACAAAGAAGGGCAAGAAAACAAAGGTAGCCACGGACTAGAGTGCGGCCTTGAGGATGGAGATAGGTAGCCACAGACCACACGACTTTGAGGACAAATTTGGATGAACAAGGAAAAGGGGAATGGAGGTAGCCATGGACCACTACGCAGCCTTGATGACGGCTTTGAGTAAACAAAGACACCCTAAACCGGCGGATGACTTTGTATAAACAAAGACAAAGGGACATAGACGTGCGTTCAAGTAGTAGACACGACCACTGAACAGCCTCTTCAATGGCTCTGGATGAACAATGGCAAGGGGAACGGAGGTAGCCATAGACAATGCATAGACAACGACCGAGAGACATAAGTGTTTCAAGTAGACACAGACCATTGGGCGGTCGTGAGGATCGCTCTCGATGAACAAGGACAAACAAATGAAGGTAGCCACGGCTTTGAACAAACAAGGGCAAGAAAATAGAGGTATGCCTTGAGGACGACCGCCTGGGCTTTCTTTAATATCCCGTGTGATACAGGGCCTACTCCATTCCTTTATCCTGATCGTGTGGTCGACACACACGTGTCGGAAATGGAGTATAGTTTTGCAGCGTCGCAGAGTTTCGGGAGTGAAGGCTAGTACGCGCGTCGCGATGGCGATGGCAGCAGGGACAGGCAGCAGTGCCATGGGCATGAGGGCGATTCCGTATCATGAGAGCAGAGCAGCTTCGTCCCCACCCATGGAAAGGAGGCCGCATCGTCAAAATGTGATACGCTCTCTGACGTCGTCCTTCGCAGGCATGGTGAATACAGGACAGGTGGGCAGAATAGTGGTGAACTGTAGCGCAGGGGACAGCAGCTCCTCTGTCTCAACGACAACGGCAACACAAGCAGAGCAGAACGGGGAAGGGATGTCTTGGGCAGCGGTGATTCCGGTGTCCGCGCTGCCCAAGGGTGAGCGCAGGTTAGTGCGTCAGGACGACCAGGATGTACTCCTACTCTGGTACAAAGGTGAGGTAGTTGCCATTGAGAACACATCGCCTGCGGAAGGTGCCTACAGCGAGGGTTTTGTCAATGCCAAACTTACGCAGGTTCACATCTTGTCCTCCTTGTTCTCATCTCTGCCAAGGTTTAGGTTTCAGCTTTAGCAGTTTACGACTTTTGCTCCCTGTTTATGAAAGGAATTTGGAAAATGTTGGATCCCATCTCATCATCTAAGCAAGACTAGTTAGTGCTGGAGCTGAACCTCGCCAAATAAGATAGTTTTTGAGATGGGTGTGGTGTGTGTGTTGCAGGATGGCTGCATTGTTTGCCCTTCCACAGAGAGCACCTTTGACTTGAAGACTGGAGAGATCAAAGAGTGGTTTCCCTCAAATCCTGTGTTGAGGTTGCTGACCCCCCCTCTGAGGAAATTAACTACGTATCCTGTCAAGATTGACTCGGATTACATTTATATCAGCACACAGTCCTCCTCCTCTGTGGACTCTGCAGAGATTGTCTTTGGTGGGCAGGTACAAGCAGGCAGAAGCGCTCCTAATGTAGAGGTGGAAGAGGTAAGAGTACATTGTATGTAAGTCTTCAGATTGTAGCCAGAATTGATTCTCAAACATAAAAGTGTTACTCACTTGGCATTTTCCCTCTTCAGTCATAGGATTTGCCTTGTCTTGTGGTTGGAATTGGAGCTACAAATTTTACAGTGTCTTACAAACTTCCTTGTACAGGTGAGGATGGTCGTGGATGAAGGTGAGATGGGATTTGGATTTAGTCTGGAGAATGAGCTACTCAACGGAAGGTCGGCCATGATGGGCTTTACAGTGCTGCTTATCTTTGAGCTGATCACGGGCAAGGGTTTCTTGAAGGGCATTGGGTTTCTGGATTTTCTCTACCGGTTTCTACCAAATTTTCCCATTATTAAGTAATGATCATCAATGTTGTCCAATAATTGCGCACACCAATTTGTATTTTAATCAGGCCCCTTACTTCGTTTCTGCCGTGTCTAAATTCTGAGGCGTCTCTGTTGTACTCAGAAAGTGGTTGCAAGTTCCTACACAAAAGATGGTGGCTGTTCAAGGATGATGCATCACAAGTCCTTTGAAAATGGGTTCTAGTGAGTGCTCCTTGGGATGTGTGCGAAGTGGCTGGGGTACTTGCTCCTCTTTTAGGAGAGAGGAGAGATTAGCAGAGAGGAAGAGTGTGATATAAAAGCAGCTTGTGTCTAGGTTTTTTTGAGGAGGAGGGCTTGACACAATGGCTGACCTTTTGGTATTGGATGCTATGCTATCTTTGAAGGGTGGTCAAACAAATTGGTATGAGTTGCAAGTAAAGCTAGTTAACTGGCATGTGAAATAGGCACACAGACTAGTGTAACTTGGTTTTCTACTTCAGAGTGTCTCATTTCCACTTCTGAAGCTTCCAGATTTTCCTATCATCAGATCTCTTTACCGAGCCACAATTTTCGACCAAAAGGATCTTGAAAAGGGTGCCAGTTTTTTGCATTGGGGTTAGCAATTTTCGATACTTTGTCTTTAGGAATGTCTAAAATAGTAAATTCAATGAATGTGGGAATTGTTTAGCTTAGCTGCTCACTTTTCTTATTTAGGCTTCATTACGGCCGAGTCTGCCCTTCATCTCCCGAGTCATGACAGAAACTGAGTACGCTGATTTTTGTGTTGATGTATGCTCATGCATGTGCGCGAGTGGTGTGTGATGTGTGGGAGCAGATGTTAGTACCTAGCTCTACACTCACTATTGAGCATTGACGACGTTAGTGGGGATGTCGTGGTATTTTGTCAATACTGTGCATGATGGGGCTGATGATTATATTGTCTTGTGGGTGACCTACCGTGGGTCCATACCTTGGAACTTTGCTTCAAGGGGGAAGTTGGGCTTATCTTAGATTTATCTAGGTATATAAATGGATTCACAAATATCTTTACCCAAGCTAGCATGATCGTGTCGAAGTTTTTGCTCACTTTGGCATTCAGAGAAACTAAGTTTGGCCAAATGCTGAGCTATCCATGATTTGTCGTATGTTGTAGAAACTATTTGATCGCTTAAATAATCAAGGCTAAATGGCAAAGTTGATTTTTGTGTTCGATTTGGTTGTGAATTTGTGCTTTAAAATCTCACTTTCTTGTGTAGGTGGCCTTAAGACATGAGACTTTGCCCTTTGTCTTGTGTTAGTTTGAAAAACAGACTGAAGTCTTTGCACTCTCTTGCGCTTACCAAGATTTTCCTGAAATAGAAGTTGTTGTTCAAAGTTTGTTCAAGTAAGGTTCTCTCATTTACGTTGCCCATCTCTTTTGTCCAAGTCCTTTGAATACAAGGCAACCTTGTTTGTTGACTCACATGTAATGAATTGTGGAATGATTGTTCACGATTGATGTAGGCCCCCAAAATTGATTGCAATTTGGATAATCCCCTCACCTCTGAAACCTATGAGAATATAAGGTGCAGATTTTGATGCAACAATTCAACCATGTCTAATTCGAAATTGTCTTCTTTCACTAAGAATGTAGAGAGAGAGAATGTAGTGATCAAGACATTCACCTTTTGAAGCAAGAAAACCATTCACTCTACATGTGTAAATCTGTAATTGCATTCCTAGACAATATCATCCTCAATCATCTATTCAGAAGGATTGCACCTCTCGGGGATGCAGTTAGCATTACCTCCCCTCTTGACTAATGATATTCACCATTGCTGCATGTGGAACTCAAGTGGGTGGGGGGTAAAGTTCTTAGTTCTTATTTTCTCTGTCCCCCCCACCATCGTGCGCGAGGCATGAGATATTATTAAGGGATTGCTCAATGGGGTGTAAAGCTTGCCACAATAGATGGGGGTATCATGGCCAATCAAATTAAAAGAATGAGAGCAAAAAATTGGAGAAATAATAGGTTGAACATGTTCAAAACGAAGCAAAATAAGGATTTGGAAGTGGAAAGAAAGCATTGCGGCAATGAGAAGTATGATGACATATATGAGATCCAAAAACATGAAGATTTATAAGATGGAATAAATGTAAGAATTGTAGTTGGCTCATCTATTGGCTATATTGAAAGAAGGTCAATTGATACTAGAGTTAGGGCTAATGCCATCGTTGGCTCATCTATTGGCTATATGGAAAGAAGGTCAATTGATACTAGAGTTAGGGCTAATGCCATCAACAACGCTACTTATCTCAAAATGGCTATGAAAGAAATGGACCCATTTTGAATGAATCTGAGGATTGCCAACAATTTCATATTCCAAATAATAGGTAAAACCCATATGAGACGGAGTTGCTTGCCGATACCTATTCTATGTATTGTTAGATGTAAAGTTTTGGGAAAGGTAATACTAGGGTCCCCTTGCATCAAAATTTAACAACTTAATCGGATCACCACTGTAAGACTGGGAGGGCTATCATATCATCAAACTTGATAGGATAGCTAACAAAGCATCATTTTGCACCAAGCAAGCAAAAAAGTGACCAAAGTCAACCAAGCTTTATAATAGGTTACATAGACCATGGGGAAATAGGGTATAAAGTCAAATCAGAAAGTTGGGCACAATAGACCATTATAGAGGCAAAAAGGTGCACTACAATGCAAAAGAATGCAAACAAGGGCGATTGAAATGCGAAAGTTAAGAATTCTTAACCCAATACCTACAACAAGTAAGTATGAAGCCATAAAATTGCCATGGCTTAGTGTGGAATATCAAGTTTATGGCCAAAGGTGCATTTCAAGGCCCTCCGGCTAGTGCAGACTCCCTCTCATGGGTTTCACGTCTCCAAATTGCTCTAGAACGGCATCATCAGGTTCCAGACACATCAAAGGAACAAGGCCAAAGCAATTGTTTAGTATCATGATACTAAACAATTAGGCCAAAATAAAAAAAAATTCATCATCATAGGTTTGTAAAAGTTGAAATGGTCATTGATACCATATTGGATCAATTTAAACTCATGGGCATCATAGATTTCCAAGCAAAATAATGCTACTAAGAGGCACTGTTCAATTTTCAAGTTTGCTTATTGTTGCATAAACGTATTCTAAAAACCACGGGGAGTGTGTGGGCAAGATTGGATGAATTTGGACACTATTTAGTATTGCAATATCTAACTTCTCTTCACAATGGGGGGGTTGCGCTTCACCAATCTTTTCTATAGGTCTTCCCCACCATGCTTAGCAAGTATGAACGAATTTCAATCACCAAATGTCATGAACCACAATGAATGTCTAGTTCTAGAGCCACCAAGACAAGGCCTAACTCATCATCCAATGGTCCAAATTCAAGATTCTTATTATTATGTGTACAAATAAATGCAAAGTCTAGAAAGCCAACTTCATGTAAAGTTTAGTATCATGATATTAAACCATCCTTCATTAGTGTTTTTCATTACCAATGGGTTGAACGTTGTTTGATAAGTTCATCTATCAAGTTTGAGCCCATCAAACACATGAGTCATCACTGAACATAAAGACTGACAATTTCAGAATGCTAGTTTGTTTTGCTTTAGATCACTTGGGATTGCTTATACATCACTGGGGCACTTGAATATATAGGCCATGTGGGAAAAAGTACCTACTATTATAAGAGTTTAGTATCACAATATTAAACATATATGCCAATTTTCAATTTTGCAAGTCTTGTGCACTACTCTGCCTATAGGCACGTTTTGCATCACTAAGTAAATTTTTGAAATAGATTTCGTTGCTCAAAACTGCTAAAGTTGATATGCTTTGGAGAGAAGACTTAACTCTAGAAATTTGGACCATGACACTTAGAAACTTTAGAAAGAATGGCGAGCAAGGAGACACACCCAAGAAGAAGACACTCATAGCAGATTAGCATGTGCCACCATATCAGCTAGAGGAGGATCATGTTGGATTCGATAAAGAGTACACGAGGATGCAAAAAACAATCATCTTTTAAGTCAAGTTTAAAGACTCATAAGGTACCTTAGTGAAGCTTTCGCTTATGCCCAAGGAAGTTGAAGAACCAAAGAAAAGGAAGTGAAGAACGTGTTTCATAGAGTTGGCTTATAACAATACTTTGAGCTACCACCCCCGTGTGGAGTGGAGATTAGAAGGGCTCAAGAACTTGGGACTACAACCAAGGAAGATGGCACTTCTGCACTCTCTGATGCAAACTCAAAAACCTTAGATGCGGATCACAGATCTAGTAGCGAAAGCACTAAAATCACAAAAAGACATGGCATATGTTAGAACAAGTGAAAGAAACACAATGGAGACCTTCAAAAAGCCACGGCCATCACCTACCTTTATTGATTTGGCCAAGCCAAATTAGAAGTGCTCTTGCGACTATACGACAATACTTGAACTTCACCAAGACAAGTCCCACTAGATATACAAATCGAGCCATGCCATAGCTAATACCATCACATGTCAGATCACTATAGGATCAAGAAAGCCTATCAATTTGTCTAAGTATGTGCATAAGTGTCTAACCAAGATGCCAACCAAGAAAGAGTTTTGAAGGTGAAACACATTGAAGGCAGTGAGGCTCTAATTAAGAGAGCCTACCATGCATTGGGTATGGCTGACAACCTACCATCGACATTAGAGCATAGCATTACATATGGCTACAACTAGAAGAAGAAGTTGTGAAAGGCATTAAGACCATCAATGTGGCTGGGAAGAAGATTACAAACCATGCATTCATCTATGGGGACCATGGGGGATCCATACATAGGGATGAAGAAGAAGAATCTTTGTTCGCGAAGATGGAAAGACACACTAAGAGGAAAATGGATACAACTTTTGGACCTATAAAGAGAAGCAAAGAGAGTAGAGATGATATAGCACAGAAGAAGATATGGATTAATTGAGGAAGGATTATGATAAATAACCTGATATTTGGCAGGTTGAAGTTGCAGAGCAAGCACAAAGAGAACCAGAAGCCCACACCAAAGAAGGGAAATTGGTGAGCAAACAAGGTTGTAAGGAGAAGAAGTGCTCAGGATGGTTGAAGAGAACAAGAGGACTTTAGCAAAATCCAGGGCTAAATTATAGGGTGAAAAGGAGGAACAGAAGAAGAGGGTAGACGAGGAGGAGGAGCACCAAGATGGTACTTGTTCACACACGTCGGAGGCAACAATCACCTAACTCCAACACAAAGTGAGTAGCAAATGGAAGCTCTTGCCTTTCAAGTTGAAGATGCTCAGACACTAGTAGAAGAAGAAGAATGGGGCAACAAAGGCAATCTAGAGAAAGTACTCCCACATTTTTGGGACAAATCAATCAAGCACAAAGTGCATCACCACCACTGAGACTTGAAGACTCCGTGGAGGCTACACCCAAGAAAGACCAATCAATTGGTTGTGTACCTCATAAAGGCAAAGAAGTAAATTGCCGACTCCATAGGATGGACATCAACTCGCAAGTGACAAGAGAAAGGGCTTCCTTTGAGGAGTTAACTTTCACAGCCTTGCAAGGAGATTTCATACTATTTATAGTGGATACTCAGATAAAAGCCCTAGAAGATGACTTATAGGAGGAGAGTGTAAAAGCAGATGACTACCAACTTAGTGTTGAGGCTTTAAAGACGGAGATGAAGAGCTTAAAAGATAAAGTTAGATCTCTAAAAGAGGGGAATCATGCAAAAGAAGAAAGCATAGCTATTCTAGAGTTAGAAAACTCTGAGTTGAGATCTCTCATTGATATTCTCATAATTGGGTTAGGTGAACAAGATGGCCAACTACATGAAAGCCAAGAGCAACTACACCAATTGACCCTCCAAGGGAAGAAGTTGCAACTGTGACTATCATTGTCAAATGCTCATATTGCACAGGCATATGAAAGAATTTAAAAAAACACCAAGATTGGCTAAAGATCATAAGAGAATACTCAAAATTTGGAGCCATTGAAGCTATGAAATCCTCTTCTGATGTGGCTTATAGAGAGCCCAAGGAAAAGAACAAAAAGTTACAAGTGAAGTGGACACCTTGAAGTCAGAAATAGAGATGTTGAAATTCGAGTTAGATGCAAACGAGGATCTAGTGGCTTACAAAATGCTTATCTCAATGCTTGTTGCATCAATCATTAGGGGAAGTTGGAAGAAATTTTTTCACCCCGTAAGAAATGGTAGAGAGAGATAATTCTTTTATTTTTAAAAATATAGGCAACAAATTTCAAATCCCAAAATTTGGAAAAAACCTCCACCTTTTTACCATTTTCACCTGATGTCACTTTCAAATCTCTTGTAAATGGGTCTCCATCCCTCTCAAAGCACCGATGTTCTCTTTTGGCCCCAATTTCAAATTTCCCTTTGTTCAATCTCTTAGGTAACTTTATTTTTTCCATATCCTATTCCATCATTGTCTTTTCCATATTCAAGCTTTGACCAGCATATCATAGCCATGAATCTTGCAAGGAGAGGTATCTACCATCTCCATTTTGAGTTAGAAGATGTGTCTTCCCCCCTTCAGAAAGAAATAGGGTTTTTGAAACTTCTCCTTCTGCCATTGAAGCAATGAGATTGGAGGGAAAGACACACATTGACTTTCAGAAAAATGGTAGATTGTATCCCATATAGACCAAAATCACCCCACCATTCTTCAAATGTTCTTCATTGAAGAGGTTTGTAGGAGATGGCATAAAAAGGGCTATTAGGGTATACACAAAACCTTGCAATAGAGAGGGGCATTCTTAAGTTGGACAACTATTTGCTGCAATAGTTATTGATAGTCTCAAGTGAGGAGGTGGAGGTTGCAATATAAGAATCAAAGTAGTGAGGTAAGACTAGTTTATTTTTCAACTTGGGATCTTTATATTTCTTAGGTGCTATAGTCTTTGTTTGTGTGCACCTTAGGTCCTTAGTTCAAAAAAATTGTCCACAAAGGAAACATGAGAGGTGCATGACAATCATTCTGTGAAATGATTCCACATGTTCTTGCTAGGAACATTTTGGATGAGAGAAGGTTCAAGAAGGCTAGAAAGAGATGCATTGATGGATTCTTACAGAGCTCTACCTTGGGCAAAGAATATGTTCAAGGGACTATGCACAAAGTTTGAATCAGTAAGGCAGGTTATTGACAACTATTCAAGATCATGAATAAAAACTCAAAGCACTCAAGTGAAGGGTCCCTTGCTACCAAATCCATCAATTGTTGAGCAGTTAAGGCTTATAATTAATTCTAGGGTCATGAAGATTCTTGGGGAGCCTTTTCAAATCAATGGCATATATCTTAGTGACAAGAAAGACCGCAAGTTTAACTATTTCGGCAATTTGTTCTTTGCCTTAAGGACTTTGCAAAGAGCATTGATAAAATTCTGTGATCTTTAGCATACTGAGGTGAATGGGCATACCATTTTTGTATTTAAATAAGGTGAAACTAAAAATTGTGAAGGGAAGAAAACTTGAGAGAGTGTCAATAACCCTCATGAATAGATCTCTTGATACTAGAGAGGGATAAAAAACACTAAAACTCTTAGTGTCCAATAATCAGAGAAGAATCATTGAGTAGATTTTGCACCTTGACATACGGTTTGTTTGGAAATTACTACCTTTATCAACTAGTGAGACTTGCATAAAAAGTATTGAAAAAGTATTGTCTGACATTGGACTTGATGGCGGGGGGGATAATCGTGATTGAGGCAAACCCCAAGAGGTCATCTAGTGGAAACCATGTTCCCAAAAAGGCTTCTATTGGTGGAGTGAAGGCTAGGACCTTCTTGAGATTCCATGGGAAATTGGGTAGGGGTACATCCAATGGAAGGATCTATGAAATGTTGTGAAGGGCCATGGAGTTGATTGTAGAGCAAGAAAACGGAAGGTAAAAAAGTGGGAGCCTTGGATGCAGTCTTCTCTTATTGTGATAAAGTCTAATATAATGGCTTCATTGAGTGTACCGCCATAAGATGAGCTTCATGGTAGAGAAGCAACAAGCACACCAAGCTTGCCAACCCTCAAACAAGTTGCAAATTAGAAGCGGATAGTAGACCCAGACAATCACAAAGAAATTTTTGGATGAGAATCTAAGATCTAGAAAGGTTCCATAAATTGAACAAGTCATGGTGGAAAGTAGAATTCCCCAAGCCATTGCCCTCTTAGGCTAGATCCAAACTCACCAAGCCAAAAGTCTCCCTTCATTCAAGCTTCTAGACCTATGCCAACAAAGCCAAATCCTAATGCCACACACACAACTGTGTCCAAATACTAGTCAACTGAATCCCATTGCTCCATTTGATAAAGATTTATGTCTATGTGAAGATGAGAAGGGATGTAGCCAATTTTCAATTGTAGATAGATCTCCAACAATTCCCTGTGTATTCAAAGATTTACATGTGCCAAATATCACAAGTAAAATAATATTGAGGGCAATGACAATGAGATATACCATCTTCCATGTGCTTTGGATGTAAAGGATAATGCAACTAACAATAAGGGTGGGGTCACGCTTGTTTTGGGGGGTAGTTCATAGCAAGTGATGGTATGATCTAGTAGTATTAAATCTAAACAACGAGCGAGTGCTAAATATCAAATCTTATTTTAAGTCTTCATGCCCTAGGTCACCTCCCAAATCAATACCACAAAGATTTTTTTTTCCTCAAATGAGAATTGATCTTAATAGGAGACTCATCCACATTCATTCTAGAAAACAATCTTTTGATGTCAAGTTTTCCACTTAGTATTGACTAGGGTGAGAAATATTTGGAAGCTATTGCCATAGAAGTTATTGAAATGCAGAAGAGGAGAAATCCACACGTGAGGTCATTGAGAATGGCTTTATAGCTTGCTTAGAGTTGACCAAAATCAAACTGACAAACAAAGTAGGTATGTAGGAAAAGATTCAAAAAACTCCAGCAAAAGCTCCATAAACCACTGGCCAAGAGCAAATGAAGCAAAATGAAGTGGTGCAAGCCAACCATTGTAGGAAGAATATCAAAATACACCTTAGACAGAAAAGAAAATCAAGTTGGAGCTCTAACCCTTGCTTACCAAGAGCTATCAAAGACTCATGAAGTGGTGCAACCTACTCTCCAACCAATGGAAAGAAAAGGTAAATACTCATCGTTACCACCCAAGCTGCTAATCAATCTAAATGACACACATGGGTTCTAATGCATATACTCAACCTTATTATAAATAAATAGGTTAAATAAAAAAATTTAGCCTACAAGACCTAATTATTTTAGGTGCACCTGAACTTGAACCCTCCAAGTCTAGGATTAGCTTGGAAGATCTTCAATGTAAGTGTATAAGTAGGCTAGAGACATCATTTTCCATAAGTTCTCACATGATAGGTCACTAAACTGGGTAGCCTACAAGAGGAGCTGCTTCTAGGGAAGAGGTGAATAGGCAACCATGAGATCATTCTTGAAACATTCTCTAATTTTCTCTTTAAGTATCTTTCAAAAAAGTCGGTGAAGCCAAAGACACCAATGCCACTAGAATCCCTAGTGAAATGAACAAGTACGTAGATTATGAAGTGAAAGAGTTATTGTAGAGCACTTCCTCCATAAAGAGTGTAAAACCCTTGTAGCAACCAAACCTAGCCGAAGAAACTTGCCAAAGGAAGTCCAAATAAAGTCAAGATCAAGAAGTGTAATAGATAGTAAAGTGGGGATTTGCAAAGCTCAAAACATCCAAATTGATGTCTATAACCAATGCTAGCTCATTGTACAAATTGTAGAATAAAATAGGATCTTGTAGCAAGGAGAGTAGAGAGATACGATGCAAATTAGACTAGTGAAAATCAAAATTTAGATTAGGACTATTACAAAGTGATGGCATCATCCACCCATGCGCTCTCAAGCCTTAGAGCTTAGATGTGGCGATATAGACAACTAGAGCTAGTAGGTAGGAATAGAAGGGCTGGTTATCCTTGAATATGGGATGCCATGGTTCATGGAGGTGGCCTCCTTATATAGTGCTATGGGTGGGTGGTAGATAAGTGTGTGTGAGTGGCATGTGTGGTATTGCGTATGCCGACCCACCATCCACAGCCATTGACCACTAACCACTGACCACCGGACACCAACCATTGATCACCAGCCATAGTACTAATGGCATGCACATATGGCCTGGTATCACAAATAATGTTCCCTCAAAATTTGCCTTGAGGGTGCTGCCCCTGAACCCCTACCACGTGGGGAGCCGCTAGCCCCCCAAACTCCTAGCCAAGGCTATGGACCCCAAGGTGGGCCCTTGATTTAGCATTGTACCATCCTTAATCACAAATAAAGACCTCAGTAGCATACAAGCTGGAATCCACCAAATATATATGTACTATTGGCTTCTCCTCATATGGGGGTCTTACAAACTGTGCAACATACATGCTAGTGGGCAACACTGATAGGTGGGCATTGCATGTATACTAACACTCATGTGCAATAGTTGCTGCACCCTCTAAGGTAAGGTCTTACTTAACAAAAGAGTTAGAGAAAATGAATGAAATTGTGAGTTTGCAATACCAACCGTTAAAGGTGAAGCTCAACAATATCTAACAAGCTCAAAGGATTCTAAGGTATCAATAACTCGAGTATCGATAGCTCCCAATTTGCAATCAATGGGTCCCCAAAAACTACCACAATCAATCTAGAGGAGATTCACCAATAGGAAACATCAAGAGATGATCATAAAGGTGAAGGAAAATTTCAAAGCAATATCACTACCATAGTAGCTCCTACAAGGATTTGCATCGTGCTTGAATGTGCCAATGGAGTAATTTTTCCAAACGATTGGTTCCTGGAATAAGAAGAAGGCACTGATTATAAAAAGTTTGAAATTTACCATCGTTGCTAGAAAACGTTATAGACTAGGCATTGATGGGTGTGCTTCGCAGGTGTCTGCCAATGAAGGGATGAATGCAAGTGATTATTGAAGCTCACAATGGAGATGTAGGGGGACACTTCTCAAATGATATCACATATAAGAAGATTCTTCAAGCCGGATTAAGGTGGAAAACAATGATGGCTGATGTTAGAGATTTTTGTAAAACTTGTGATATTTTCCAGAGACTGGGACGACCAACAGTTGACATGACACCACTGACTCTAGTACATCCACTGGGAATATTCATAAAATGGGGGTTGGATTTTATGGGGCCATTTAAGAAAGTCGCTCAAGGGAAGAACAAGTATATTTTTATGGCCACATGCTATGTCCACAAGTGGGTGAAGCCAAGGCCCTACCAGATAACAGTGCTAAATCAACATCTATATTTTTGTACGAGAACATCATATGTAGATATCGAGGACCGATAGAGATCATCTCAGTATCAAGGGACACACTTTATCAATGAAACCATCCAGATATTGACTAACATATTTTCAGTTAAACGCCAAAAATCCATGCATTATTATCCCAGGTGCAATGGTCAGGCAAAGAGTAGTAATAAAACTATCATCACCATACTCATGAAAATAGTCCAGAAGGAACCATACCAGTGGGACACCAAACTCTAGATAGTGTTGTGGACTTATCGAGTAGCCTATAAGCTTACTACTGGCATGGCACCTTTCAAAATGGTGTATGGAACAAAGGCGGTAGTTTCCATAGAGTTTGCCATCCCTAGTCTGAGATTGGATATGGAACATGGAATGGACTTTAACCAGAATCCGAAGACCAGGTTAGATCAATTATTGAAGCTATATGAGATCAGATAGAAGGCATTGCTAGGATAGGATGTAACATTTAATGGCCTAGTAACTTGTGTGTAGCAAAAAATAGCATGAACATAGTGAGCATTTCATTAGAATAGATTCCTAATGAGAATAACAAGAGTGCTTGGGTGGAGAGAGCAACAAAAAGCATAACACCTGGTTAGATAGCATGAACAACACCTCAAAAGAGAGAGAAATTAAGCAATTGACATCAAATGAGGACCAGATTTGCATGGGGCCGGTCCCCCCTCCAAAAGGCTTTGTATTATGGTTTCTCCCATCAAGAGAGATATTTTACAATACAATTTTTTGTGTTCCTTCAATACTAGCTAGTGCAATGAAGATGGAAACTTCAAGCACTAAGCAAACCTTTTATCAAACACAACATCAATTCCCTCATGGTCTCAGACCCAAGACCTCACACACCTTCAAAGATGGTGAGAGCTAGCGGGGTATGAGAGTAGATTGAGAGGAAGAAGGAGTAGTTTTACGAGAAAGATGTACATCTCCTCACATAATCACTCATATTAGCATAGCTTAGCTTAGTAATTAGCATGGTAGAGGAGATGAGCATGCATTGAATCTTGGCTCTTGGTTGGATTTGCATCACAAAGCCAAGAGTTGTTGGTGTAGGCCTCCCTTCTCACAAGCTTGTAGGTGATAAGATTTCCTTTAACGCTTGAGAAGAGAGAGAGAGTCTTCTTACTCAACACATAGACTAGTGTGAGTATGTGTGTAATAATGCCTTTGAAAAATCAGCCCCCTCTCTTGGTCGACCCCTCTTGCTATTTGCTCATGCTCACACCCTATTGGACCTCCCCAGGCTTAGCCAATGAAATTTAAGCAGCATAAGTGGTTGCCTTCTGACATGTGTCCCCCTTTCCCCTTTTGTGAGAGCTTTAGGTAATTAATTAATGCAACTAACTCTCATTGGACCCCTTTGTCTCCTAGCCAATAGGAATTAGGCAAGCCATTGGGCTGCTGAATGCTCATTGGACCCCTTGGAAGACTGTCCAATAGTCTTCTAGAGAGCTTAATTCCTATTAATTCTTTTATTAAGTGTTTGTAAATTAATTAAACTAAGTTTACTCTAGCCTAATTCTCATTGGTCCACCTCCATGGCCATCCAAAATAGGATTTGAGTACACCTTGTGGGCATCTGAGCTAGGGAGCTAACATGTGTTCCTCATTGCCTTTGTGTAAAGGGAGCTTGTGTGTGTGTGTGTGTGTGTGAGTTTTTCTCTCATCCCCTACTTCTTGGGCTTGCCCCCTCCTATGTAGGACTTGAGAAGACTTTTTGAAAAACACACAAAGCATCCACTTTCCCTAATGTTTGACCTTTAGACACAAACTTTGAATTTTGGAACCTTAGCATTTTGGAAGTCTTAATGGGCTGAGCCTTAGGGTCTTTTAATACCATTGTTGCACATTGCTCTTTTGTAGATGGCCCCCCCTTTGGATCCCTACTATAGCCGGTCTGCTAGCTTAACCAATATTCTAGCTTTTTCTCCCCTGGAAGTTCCCCAGATTAAATGATTAGTTTAACATAAGAAAATCATTTAGGAAAATTAGATATTAGTTATTAGGACATTACCTCTCTCTTGAAATCATAGTCGTCCTTGACTATGGGGTAGAGAAGATAAAGCATATTCATTAGTCCTTTTGCTAGCGGGTAGAGGATCCCTATGTTACCCTATGACATCATTTCAGAATGGATGAGTGGTCCATTTGGCGCTTGAGAGCCTAAGCTATCGCAAGCATGTCTGCACATTAGTTCTATCAATCTTCCATAGTAAAGTGACAAGCTCTACTTGGTGTTTGAGAGACGTCATCTCCGCAAACTTGATCTAAGCATGCATACTACTTCAAATTTGTGCACAATAAAGGAAAAGAGAGTCTTATAAGACAAAAACTTTGTTCATTTTTAACATTTGTACATTTGCTTACTCTTGGGAAGCATTGTAAGCATTGGCAAGGTTTAGGTTATTCTTTAATTGTATGCCTTGCATCCATCTAGCATCTTCAAAAGGTTAATTCTTAAACTTAATAAGATATCATCGGATAGTCTTACCGCCTCTTAGTACCTTGTCTTCATGTTGGAGGATGGACTCGGGCTACAGTACCTCTTCTTGGTCCTCAATCTCTGATGGGTCTTCAATAGTAGGTTCTTGAGGTGGCTCTCCTTTGTAAGGCTTTCATAGGCTCACATGAAAATCATTGTGTATGAGCCAATGGCTGGGCAACTTGAGTTGATAGGCCATCTCATTGATTGGCCTAAGAATCTGGAAGGGACCATAGTATCTTTTTGCTAACTTAGCATAGTACTTTCGGTATCCTGTAGGATTCTTGCCCGTTGTGTGTCTTAATCGAGCCTTGGGAAATTTGAGTAAGACTCAATCATTTTCTTTAAAGGCTTGAGCTCTTCTGTGCTTATCAGCAGTAGCCTTTGGCCTTTGTTGTGAGATAGAGATAGCATCCTTAATCTTTTGGAAATATTCTTGTAGGTCTCGGCTATACTCATCTGTAGCGAAGATCTTCCTGTGTACCTTAATTAGCAGGGGACTTTTTGATCTTCCGTAAATTACCTCGAAAGGTGATTTTTCCGTGGAAGTATGAACAATGTTATTGTAAGCATACTCTACTAAGGGTAAGTACTTCTTCCATTGGGATCTTTGATCTACTTCCGTTACATAGGCTTTTAGTAGATCGAGAATTGTTAGGTTACCTATTTCACTTTGGCCATCCGTTTGCGGGTGATAGGCCGAAGAGTAGTTTAGCCTTGTCCCTAAATTCTCAAAGATTTTCTTCCAAAAATTAATGGTCATTGTAGGATCTCTATTCGACACTATAGACATTGGCAAGCCATGGTACTTGAAGATTTGTGAAATGAAGAGGGTTGCCATTTGATGGGCTTTGATAGTCTTTTTGATAGGTATAAAATGAGCTTGTTTACTAAACCTGTCTACTATCGTCCATATTCCCGTATTCCCATGGATCGACTTAGGCAATGCAAAGATAAAATCCATGGATATGCTCTCCCATGGTGAATTAGGGATTGGCAAAGGTTAAAGAAATCATGGTTTCTTCCCTCTATCAAACTTTGTCTTTTGGCATACCACACATTTAGAAACATACTCTTGTACGTTTGCTTTCACGGTAGGCCAATAGAAATATGTTTCAATCTCTTTTAGGGTAGACTGAATGAATCCCTCTATGCCCTGGATAAGGAGCAGCATGAGATTTATACATTGCTTTCTCACGTAGTGAGCTAGTAACGCACAATCTATTGCTATAGAGAGAAGATAGCCATCTTGTAAAGTAAATGGTTCCTCTTTCTTCCCTAGTGCAAGGGCTGAAATCACATCTCTAAAATCGGGATCAATAGCATACTCATCTATCATAGAAGATAGATTATTGTGAGTTGCTATGAATACCGCATTCACTCTCGGTCATCTTGAGAGTGCATTGGCTACTTGATTATGCTTGCCAGCAATGTGAGCAATATGAAAATGAAATTGAAAAAGAAAGTTTGCCCACCTCATTTGTTTGTTAGAGAACTTAGTCTGCGTCATGAAGTACTTAAGACATTGGTGATCCGTTTGTAGAATGAAAGGAGTTTCCAATAAATAGTGCTTCCATGAGTCTAAGGCATGTAGAACTCCGAGGAGTTCCTTTTCATATATTCCTAGAGCTTGCTCAACAAGGTCGAGGCTTCGACTTTCATAGCCTATGGCATGCACTTCTTGGAGCAAAACAGCTCCAAGGCAATCACCACAAGCATCACATTGGACCTCAAATGGGTTTGAGAGATCCAGTAGTGTAAGCACAAGTTGAGAGATAAGCTTTTTGAAAGCATTGTTCTCCTTGGCAGACCATGTATACCTAACATTTTTCTTTGTTAGGTCATGTAATGGTCCTGCAATTTGTGAGAACTTTTCTATGAAGCATCTATAGTATGTACACATACCTATAAAGCTTCTTAGTTCATGAAAATTCCTTGGTTGGCCATCCTTTTATTACCTCTAACTTTGATGGATCCATTTGGATGCCATCTTGAGAGATAATGTGACCTAAATACTGAATCTCTTGTAAGAAAAATTCACTTTTCTTTCGATTAACATAAAGTTTATAAACTTGAAATATTACCTGGAGGTGTTGCTTGTGTTCGTCTAATGAATTAGAGTAGATGATGATATCATCAAAGAACACTCGAGTAAAGGTTTGGTGAGGCCTGAATAGCTTCTCCATCAAGCGGTTGAATGTGCCTGGTGCATTGGTCACGCCAAAAGGCATGACAATATATTCATAAAGACCAAACGTAGTGCAAAATGTGGTCTTTACAATGTCTTGATCAACTATCCTTATTTGAAGATAGCCACTTTTAGGTCAATCCTCCTAAAGTAGGTGGACCATTGTAGCTTATCAAATAGGTCTTCTACCCGTGGAACGGGAAACCTACTCTTGATAGTGATCCTATTTAGTGCTCTTTAGTCAACACACATACGATATGTGTCGTCTTTATTTTGCACTAAAAGCACAGTAAAACAAAATGGAGATGAGCTAGGCCTAACCATGCCCTTCTCAACTAACTCATGCACTTACCGCATAATCTCCTGTTGTTGAGCTTGAGAAACTCTATTGGGAGGTTTGTTAGGCTGTGAACTTCTTGGAAGAAGTTCAATTGCATGGTCATCATTGCCTCGTTTAGGAGGTAGCTCACAAGGAATGTCATCAATAAAGACATCTTGAAACCACTTGAGAAAATTGGATAACCCTATGTTTATTTTTTTTTATTGAAACATTAGGTTCATTTTGAGAATCTTTAACAAAAATCATGTACACGGAAATAGAGCTCTTTATTGACTTATTGAAAGCTTGTGTATGTACACAATGGGTATGGTGTTACCCATTTGCTTGGCATCTATGTACATATTTTTTTCCCTGAACCTAAAGTAGATTCTTCTTTCAGGGAATTTAACATTGGCAGCCATCCGATCAAACCATGGTGCCCCTAGGATTACATCCTCATGCTTGAGAGGAGAGATAAAGAAGTCCTCTTTGTCCACATAGATTTGGACATGGAGCCTCAATTTCCTGATTAGGGGAGTGACTGAAGCTTCTTGCCCCTTGAAAGCACCATCTGCGGGTAGGACATCTCCCATCTCGTAAGCGTGTATGCCTAGCTTGGTGGTCAACTCTATGGATATGAAATTGTGAGTAGAACCAGGGTCAAAGACAATAAAAGCATCATGTTCTCTTAGCTTTCCCGAAGCATGACATAGAGGAGATCCTTTGTGGCGAGTTTCCTCCTCTTTGATTTCAACCAAGGTAGCTCTAGGAGGCTCATGGCGGGTGTTCTTTAGGGGAAAAGCGCGGTATGCATGCCCTTGCTCGCCGCACTTGAAACAATGGTTATCCTTGCGATAATGCTTAAGCTCTTCAGGAGAGAGTTTGTTTTTACCTTTGTAAAATCCCTTCTCCTTAGCTTTGTTGGAGTTTCCCTTAGGAGACTTTTGGACATTGTCCTTCCCCTTAGGCTCATTGGAACCCTTGTTTTCTGTGGGCTTAAAATTTCTTTTAGCCCCCATTTGGAAATTGATTCAAGAAGCCACCATAGTCTGGTGTATAACCGCCAATATGGTGCGTGGCCTTTGGGAGTTGATGTACTTCGCCATTTCTTCAGTTAAGCCCGCACAAAATTGTTACTTCTACTCTCCAAATTCCAACTTCTTGAAGACAACGGCTTTGAGTTGTAGGTCCCAAAACTTGTCTACATATTTGTGAATGGATTCATAGGGAGAGAGCTTCAAGCTTCGCCATTCGGTAAGTACTTTGTCTGTGGCATCGGTGGCCAAAAACTGTTTCATAATGGAAGCCCCGTAGACTAGACCACCATTGTCTGGCCGACTTTTGAAAGTGCATAGCTACATGGTGTAGCTTAGAGGACTCTGTGAAGCTCTCATCTCCAAACGCCGCATCGAACTATTGGATAAAGGCCAAGACTTTGTCCGTAGCACCAAAGGTGCCATCATAGGTAAGGAGAGAGATGCTCTCTTCCCTCCCTCTTTGAACTTCTTGAGCTTGGATGACCTCTTCCATGCAACATAGGATTTCCTATGGCCTCTTCTTTATGATGGTTCAAAAGTTGCACCATCACTTTCTTCAAAAGATGAAGAATCTGAGGAAGATGGAGAAGAGGGTGACCTCTTTCTTGCCTTGATCTTCTTTGTCTTCACCATCATTTTCATAAGAGGAAGAGAATGAAGCAAATGGAGAAGAGGGTGTCTTCTTTCTCACCTTTTTCTTCTCTTACTTTTTGTCATCCCTCTTTGAATTATGGTGTGGAGAAGCATGCAATGGTCTTCTCCATTTTGGAGGTGATGGAGAGCGTTTAGCCCGTCGTCTTTGTGGATCCATCTCCGTCGAGGTGGCAAGAGACTCACTTCTTTCTCGTTCCTTCGGTGGGGGCTCTTGAGTTCTCCTTTGAGAAGGAGATGCATCATCAAGAAGCAAATTTCTAAGCCCTTCGTATGGATCCTGTTCTTCATCACGAATTGGAGAGAGGCCTCTTTTGGAAGTCTTGCAAAAGCGCTTCCTAGGTGCTCTCTCATCATGGTGGGGAGCTTGGAGAATCCCATGAGCATGAAGCTACCGTTCACTTTGGAGGGATGGATTGCCCATGGTTTGTTGAAGCTTAGAAACAAGATAGTTTACAAGCATCGGGGTATCATTAGTAGCCTGCTCATTAGCAAAATCAAAGTTATCAACATTAATTTCACTTGCTTTACTATTGTCAGCTATTCTAACAACTTTTAGGTGTAAACTTTTTAGGTGTACTTTGGCACTTCAAGCCCTAGTTGCTACTCCTCTTTACCCCTTTAGAAAAAGCACTCGAGCTACTGTACTCGTGGCTCAAATACCATTAATTGCAAGGAATAGAAGAGAGAGTCGTTCAACACCAAAACAACACCGGCTCTTGTCAAGCTTCTACTAGCTCAATAGTGGTTAAGCCATAGGGAAGCCCCGTAGGACTCCACTATTAAGACCATAGCTCTCGATGGTGATGCCCTGTTATCTGCACAAAGGTAGGCACACTGCAAGGCTGGAAAATCCCTATTCTACTTA
Source organism: Adiantum capillus-veneris (assembly GCF_014529385.1). Lineage (NCBI taxonomy): Eukaryota > Viridiplantae > Streptophyta > Polypodiopsida > Polypodiales > Pteridaceae > Adiantum > Adiantum capillus-veneris. The sequence continues at coordinate 7,200,271 of NC_140950.1, read as the reverse complement.
CTCACATGCAATTAATAATACCAACCATTTATAGCTAGCTTGAGGACCTCTCTTGTGCTTTGATATCAATGTAACATTTAATGGCCTAATAACTTGTGTGTAGCGGAAAATAGCATAAACATAGTGAGCATTTCATTAGAATAGATTCCTAATGAGAATAACAAGAGTGCTTGGGTGGAGGGAGCAACAAAAAGCATAACACCTAGTTAGATAGCATGAACAATACTTCAAAAGAGAGAAATTAAGCAATTGACATTAGTTGAGGACCGGATTTGCATGGATCCGATCCCCCCCCCCCCCCCCCCCCCCCAAAAGGCTTTGTATTATGGTTTCTCCCATCAAGAGAGACATTTTACAATACAATTCTTTGTGTTCATTCAATACTAACTAGTGCAATGGAGATGGAAACTTCAAGCACTAAGCAAAACACTTATCAAACACAACATCAATTCCCTCACGGTCTCAAACCCAAGACCTCACACACCTTTGAAGATGGTGAGAGCTAGAAGGGTATGAGAGTAGATTGAGAGGAAGAAGGAGTAGTCTTACGAGAAAGATGTACATCTCCTCACATAATCACTCATGTTAGCATAGCTTAGCTTAGCAATTAGCATGGTAGAGGAGATGAGCACGCATTGAAGCTTGGCTCTTGGTTGGATTTGCATCACAAAGCCAAGAGTTGTTGGTGTAGGCTTCCCTTCTCACAAGCTTGGAGTAGGTGATAAGCTTTCCATTAAAGCTTGAGAAGAGAGAGAGAGAGAGAGAGAGAGAGAGAGAGAGAGAGAGAGAGAGAGAGAGAGAGAGTCTTCTTACTCAACACATAGACTAGTGTGAGTGTGTGTGCAATAATGCCTTTGAAAAATCAGCCCCCTCCCTCTCTCTTGGTGGACCTTTGGACACAACCTTTGAGTTTTGGAACCTTAGCATTTTGGAAGTCTTAATGGGATGAACCTTAGGGTCTTTTAAGCCCATTGTTGCACATTTCTCTTTTGCAGATGGCCCCCCCTTTGGATCCCTATTTTCCCTCCTTTGGATCCCTACTGTGGCCGGTCTGCCAACTTAACCAATATTCTAGCTTTTTCTCCCCTGACACTTCCCCATTTAAATAATCAGTTTAGTATGAGAAAATCATTTAGGAGAATTAGATATTAGTTATTATGACAATAGGAAGTTGGCCAATAGAGAAGAAAGTACTGGCATGATAGTAAGATCAAGGTTAGGGAGTTCAAGAAGGGTGTCTTGGTACTATTATATGAGTTAAATCTTAGATCGAATAAACCAAACCTAAAGATTACTCGGTCTGGACCCTATAAAGTGGATTGGCTATCTCCAATGGCACAATCAAACTAAGGGACTTGTCGGGACTGATATTTCCAAGAATAAAATTTAGAATGGGACCAAAATCAAGTTGTATTATGCCAGATTAGATGGAATCCCAAGGGAACCAATACCATACACACAACCAAATTCAGAAGATGAACCTCTAAACCTATTGTATATCAGATCAATTCATCAGATGTGCTAGATATTCACTAAGCATGATAATTCAGCCACAATCAGCACCAATAACATCTAGCAACCCTAACAGTTATACACAATCATTAATCAACACAAAATCTACTGGGTACTAAGTAGGTGGCTCAACAAATGCATGTATGACACGTGGCCAATGGTGGTGCTAAAACCAAGAGAGCAACAATGTGGAACCTTCATGGTGCAAATAAAGATCACTACCCAAAAGGTATGTGACTGTACATTGCTATCTCAAGCTATCATGCAGCTTGCTCCCTTGTAGACAAGCCTTTGCCTTCTTTGTCTAAACACACCCTCTCACTCCTCACCTATACCCTTCCACCATAAACCCAACACCCCAAAGCTCTCAGGGTTTTCCTTTTCAACAACCACAACAACTTCTTCATCCTCACAAGACTACACAGAAGATGATGTTATGGTGAAGACAAAGAAAGTATCCAAACAGATGCAAGAGAGTGTGGAGGTAGCCAAATAGTCCATTGTTGAGCATGGGAAACAAACACAGGTTGAGGAATATGTCCCTCATACAAAGATTGGCAAGTTCATCTTTCATCTTAATGAACGAGAACTTCTCAAGGTTTGGGATCTGGAGGTAATTCTTGAAGCCTCCAGAGCATCAACATAGCCAAGCAGGTTATAGACACATTTGACCCAGACCAGAGCTCTGTTGGAGTTAATGGTAGAGAAATTCAAATCACAGTAGCAACATTAGGGCATCTTCTTAGGTTGCCATACCATGAAAAAGGCAAACCATGCACTTCAAAAGAAGTCAATAAGTTCTTGCATGAAGATGCTGAAACCCTTAAGAAAAGGAAGAAGGGAGCTCAAGGAGTTCCAGTGTCAGCATTAAAATATGGGCTAGTATATAAGTTCATTGTTGAGGCCATTAGCTTGAAAAACAACCAGATTTTTGTAGCTGAGAAGTTATTCGCCATGTTGTTAAAAAGACTTAAAGACCCCAAGGACAAAATCAATCTGGCAAGCTTCCTTCAGGGTAGCCTCGTTCAACAAACAACCAAGATAAAGACACAAAACCAGACATTCAAATTCAAAAGGTGGTATGCTTGGAAATTTGTGTATTGGGCGACCCCTGCATTCCACCTAACCCCAACGCTGACAAGGTGTGGAATAAGGAAGTTGGAACTGGAGCACTAAAGAAGCCACTGTTGAGGCGCAGGGTCGACTAGAAGAAAAAAACTCATCCTTAAAATCACTCATAGCCAATCATCATACCTTGAGACAGGCTGTCACCACTAAAAAGTAGATATATGAGTCTTTGGTTGACATTCTTTATCTAAAAGGTAACCTTACACTAAATAAGGAAGACCTTCACAACCCTTTGGAATCAATGAAATTTGATTTGGAAGAGAAATCCAAGCAGTACACTAGTACACTCATGAACTAGGTCTTGGTGAAGTATATAAAGAATTATAATGATTATGCAGAAGAGGAAGAAGATCTTGCAAGACCAAGACTAGAGGACACAAGTGTTGGTCATCAAGATAATGATGATGATGATGACCATCCACCTCCAGACTCAGTAACTAGAGGAGTTCATTCTACACAAGGTGTTGATTCAAGCATTCAAGCTGACCAGTCTTAGAACCATACGGGAGATCAGGGCCAATCTAACCAGCAATAGACCCAAGTCCAGATTTAGAACCAATGTCAGATCGGATCCCAGTAGGTAGCTACTCAGCAGGCTATGACTTAGGGTTTAAACCTACTTCCATCCTATGCCTATGTGAACTACCCTAAGGGTGCTACTCTCACACACTCTAGTAGGAAGGAACCCTACACTTTGCATGACTACCTATGTGCCACCTACATGCCACTACCTCTCATCTAAGAGTGCCACCTCATATGTCATGTACTAGGACATGTGGCTCAACATGTGGTCCAATGATCAACAAATCATCCACATAAAGAACCACAATGAGAAGTACATCACCCTCACGCTTTACGTACAATGTGCTTTCAATTGGACTGTTACAAAAGCCTCATTTTACCAAATGAGTGTCAACTTTCTCATACCAAGCACGAGGAGATTGCTTCAACCCTTACAAAACTTTCTTACATCTGCACACTTTATCCTCTTGTCCTTTCTTGACAAAACCGCGAGGCTGCGTTACATTAACTTCCTCAAATATGTCACCATTCAAGAAAGCAGTAACAATGTCTAATTGATGTAGAATCCAACCAAAATGAGCTGCCAATGTACATAGAAAACTCACAATAGCCATACGACAAGTGTGAGAAAAACGTCTCTTCATAATCTATGCCTTATAGCGATCAATCTCACCATCTGGCTTGCATTTCAACTTGTAAACCCACTTCATATCAATGGCCTTTTGTGTCAGAAGGCAAATCACATAAAGTTCATGTGTCATTTTCTAAAAGTGCATCATATTTTGATTACATAGCAGCCATCCAATTTTTTGAATTATGTACTACATCAAAAGGTAGAGGTTCCTCAACATCATGTAAGCTAGACACAGCCAAAGCATAACAATCTGATGCATAAGATGCATGGCAAGAGCCTGAACGAGTGCAATTAGACAAAGGTGGTTTGACAAGAGCTTAAAGAAGCTGCAAAGAAGCAGCCATATTAGATTTTTGCAAATGTAGCAAATTGGCAAAATTCAAATGTCCAAAACATGCATGCCAAAGTTTTGCATTTGAAATAGCCTTTGAGTCCACAACTACATTTGCAAAATTTTGACTACACTTGTCATACAAAGTGAGCTTATATAACCCACGTCATATAATGCTAGATACAACGATTTCATCACCAAAACTGAGATCATGTATTGTATGTACATCTGTCATCCACAAATTTCACAACAAGACCAAGTCTAGCAAGTGTAGATAGATACAAACAAAATATTCTTCTTAATCCTAGGCACATACAATGCATCAACAAGTGTAAAAGAACTAAAATTTGCAATAGTCAACACAATCTTTCCAACTCCCATAATAGGATAAGAGACATTGTTGGCACAAGTGACAAAATTCCCATGAGGGACATCCTCGAGAGAGGGAAACAAGTCACGATGAAAGGTAATGTGCATTGTAGCACCACTATCAAAGTACCACATTTGAGCATCTGTAGCAATTGACGTCATGGACATTAGGATCATAAGTGCACTTTGCACTTAAAGTTCATTTTGCATCAACATCAACATCACAGTCTCCTTTCACAGAAGACTCAACAATAGATGCATTTGTAGTGGAACCAACCTCTTTCTTCTTAGTCTCTTTGGCTTTCAACTTAGGACACTACTTGATCAAATAATCATTAGCTTTACAATAATGGCAACACATCTTCTTTTTGCCCTTACCACTAGAATTTCCAGACAAATTGCTGCCAACAAAAGCATTAGAAACAGGTGATTTACCACTCACAAAAGAACCATGAGAAGTGGCTATATTGTTGTTACCACCTTTTTGTTGAGCACAATAAAGGCATGTTCAATTGCACGCTTGTCTAGTCCTGTTTTTTCTAGAAAGTGACTCTTACAACAGCAATGTGCGTAATGCATCAAACTTGACAACTTTAGGATTTCCTTGGGTCATAAGTCGCCAAGTACTAGCAAAAGTCTGGTAAGAATCTGGCAAAGCATCAAGAATAGTCTGCACAAGGGAACTGTCAGAAATGACTTCACCTACAAAAATAAGTTTCTCATTGATATCCTTGACACCAACAAGGAAAGTATCCATGTCATCCTCCTCATGCATAATATTTGACTCCAGCTCTTTACGCATCAATGCAATTTTTGCCTCATTGCGACTTGCATAAAGACCAACCAGAATATCCCAAGCTTGTTTTGCAGATTTTACTGAATGAATGTGGGGAGTAATAGTGCACTTCATAGACAACACAATCAATGTATGAGCCTACGCATCTTTTACATCCCAATGAGCTTGCTCAGTCGTAGGCAAAACAACTCTAATAACAGCAATCCTTGTAGTAAGACCTGCAACATCCTCAACATCATGTGTATCCTTAGAACCATGACGTACATCAATGCCCTACACAATGTTCCAAACGCCCTTTGACACAAGAACATGTTGCATCATATAAGCCCACATAGGGTAATTGTCCCCATCCAATCTGTCCTCAGCAACAAACATCTTGAACACATCTGTGTTGTTGTCAGCCATGGTAAATGTTGTACATAATGTGAAAACTGCCCAAAAAGAGGAGAAATAAATAAAAAAACAGCACGTGCTATATAGCACAAATTGTAGAAGACTATAAAGGATCTGTTATACAAAAAATGACACTGACAAAAAAATTTCACAAAATGATAAACTGGCCTGCACAATACTGCCTGTAGTGGAAACGGAGACCAAAATGAGCCCAAATTAGAATATTTCTTGACCTGCGAACGCTTGCCAAAGCTCACAAAAATCAGAGAAAGTGAGCAGGGGTGTGCTGGAGCTACTAGTGACTAAGCCCGAGAGGACATAACCTGCTTTGATACCAATTGTTGGATTTAGGGTCGCAGGAAAACACACATAAGTTGTAGAAGATGAAGGAAGCTCAAGGCGCACAACAGAGAGTGTATTACTTAGTGTGCAATGGAAAGATAGATAGCCCTAGAATGATGGGCATATATACAATGCACGGGGGAAAAAAACTCCTAGTGGGGGGAAAAATGCCCCGATGATCCTAAGTGTTTTCGCACACATCACTACCACATGTATATAGTAACAAGAACTAGAAATGTTCTTAGGGAATAAGCCTTTATATAAGTGTATGAAAGGCATCAAGGAAATGTTCTCCAAAGTCTATCCAAAGTGTATGTAACATGCAAAGTGTATGTAACATTTCAAGCACTTTGAAGCAAAGACATATGCATAAAATCCACTCCACAATCTGTAAACTCTGCAAGCACACAATCTGGGACACAATTTTTATTTTACATGCAGGAAATGTTTTCCAAAGTCTTTCCACATAGTCAAAATATATAGTAAGATGATGCAAAGTGTAACATGGTCTCCAAAAATCTTTGGAGCATACTTGGAATGCCTTTGCTTCAAAAAGGGTAGGGGCCAATAGTATGGTTGCTACCCAAAACATTCAAAAGCAATATGAGTAGGTGAAACTTAAATGATGGCTTACTACTTGAGTTACAAATACCAATACCTATAGTAGAAGCTATAGCTCCAATGTCAATTGTGACTCCTTTTAAACCACTGAGCTCAATTGCTCCCTTCACCATCTATCATCAAGGCCACTCATAAAGCAGAAGGAGACATTGAAGTTGAGATTCCCAATTCCTTTGACCTGAAGTTTTGTATGCATCTACATCCCCTAATCTAAGAGGCATATCTACACAAACAAAGAATAATTTGGTAGAAGTTTCTCCAATGAGCTTGATGTTGGGGTACAAGCACATGTGCCTTGCCCGACCGCCCAAATGATGGGCGCCCACTTATTGACACCACTTATTCTTGTATATATATAAAGAATAAGGAGCTCCTCATTTGTGAGGTTGACTCCACCCACACACTATGTACTCCTCTCCTTCTCGCATGCACATTGTACTGCACACGCACTCTTCAAATGGTATCAGAGCACGATGACAACAAGATGACAACAACGAAGCTTGGGTGGAGCCTGGCACCTGGCGACACTGAATCAGAGTGATTTGGGGTAGATCCAACGGTTGCACCTGGAGGAGATCAGGTGGATCTCGGACTCACGGCACACGCAACCTCTCTTGGGCTCTTGTGGATCTTGATGATTCTTAGAGAATCAGGAAAGAAAGGGATCTCCGCAAAGCTTGTGGAGAATTGCATATGCTTGTGTGGCTACAGACAAATAGTCACAGGTTTCATAAGTATTTTGCAAATTTTATAGGCAATTTCTATCGTGCGATATATTTTGAGCAAGTTTTCTCTCTACTTGCGTATATGGTTATGTGATTTATGCTCAATTGAGTAGTTTGTCCCAGATTGTGACTGACAATGTTTAAAAGTTGTAGAGCTGATTTTATGCATATGTTAGCATCGAGTTTGATCATAATTTCATGATTGTGTAGTGGTCAATTATTCCCACTTTGACGCTTGGACATAGGTTTAGTGTTCTTATACCCACTCTGGCATGAGTGCATTTATGGTATGCTCACAGTGGTTACAGGTTTCCTTTGATTTTACCTCATGTTCTCAAATCAACGCATATTCCAAGTGTGAGACTACAACATGCAGGTTATAGGTTTTCATTATTGAGCTCTTGGTTGGTTTATGCTTGATTAGCATAGTGGTCAAGTGATCTACCATTTTTTTATGTGTATGCATTGACATGATGTGTGACATAGTTGAGTCTACAGTGATGGCTCATGAGAGACGGAGGTCTTGATTTTCATGACATACGTGATGCTGGTATTGTGGTCACACAGGGCACATTAGGTGTGCTATTGTTTTAGATGTATGAGGCAACAGTGGAGACAGATGTGTGATGCACAGATATTTATGACACAGACTAGAGAGATGACTATATATGCCAGTGATGGTGATGTCACACTTACCTCTAGCCTCCATCCACGATACATGTCTAACAAAGATGACAATTGCTCTCGATGGCTGTTAGATGAGTCTGCACCATTTCAAGTCACACCGTGCCATGACTGACAGAGCATTTAGTTGTGCAAGACATGTTAGTGGACTCTGTGCAGCAGAGGTGCAGCAGGATTGCTTCAGTGAGACACAACAGGCGTCATCCAAGTGTGTGCAAACAAAGGTAGAGTGGGTCTAGTCCCCTAGAGGCACATGCCAAGATGACAGATATGAAGTTTTTGATATGCTCATACCAGAGGATGATGAGGTGATATTAGGACACACACATTGAGTCCCTATGGATGACAGGAGGTGGTCCTCCAGGAGTCAAAGTCGACACATCCATTTGTGACAGCTAGTCCTGATGATGCAAAGTTTGCACATAGCATTGAGGTGACTGGGATAGCCAGGATTGCACAGGTTTCATCAGTGTTTGGGTGTCTTATGTACGACTTGTTAGTGTCGAGGCCCAACCTAGCAGCTGTCGTAAGAGCATTTGCAGCATGATTGTTAGCCATGCGGTGACTGACACTAGCATGATGCATAGTGGACTTTTGCAAACCATAAAGAGTAGTCTGTGGGATTTACATGCAAACTCTATCGTGGGTATGCACGTTTTCCTACCACCAAAGCTGATACGGCTGTATGTAGATCAATTAAGGAAGCCAGTGGGCATAGGTTCAGAGAGTCTCTCTCTTGTTTTCTTGTACATACTAGTAGTTTAGCTAGTAGGACCCACTTATCAATCCCTTTTCCTTTAAGTGGGAGATTGTTGGGGTACAAGTGCATGTGTCTTCCCCCGTTGCCTAGACGATGGGAGCCTGCCCAATGACACCACTTATTTTTATACATATATCAAGCATAAGGAGCTCCTCATTTGTGAGGTTGACTCCACCCACAGTGTGTACGCCTTCTGTCCTTCCACATGCACATTGCACCGTGCACACACACTCTTCACTTGAAGACCAATTTAGAACTAGGAGACACTAACAAGAAACCAAAGGTGTATGAAGATAAGTAAAGATTTGTAGATGGCCAATGAACTATGGTGAATGAGTCCAAAGGTTGGTTGACTACTCAAAAGTCACTAACAACTCAAGGCTTCTATGAAGGAGAAAGAGTTTTATGGTTAAAACGCTCCACAAGTCACATGTTACAAGGTTTAGCCATCTATCAATAAAGCAAGGAGCCAACAAAGACTTAAATGTTGAAAACAATCAATAAGAAATATCCTTTTTATTCCTGATTTCGCTTTCTATTTATCTTTTGCTTATACTATAGTAGCAACATTTTCACATCATAACTCACATGAAAATTGCATTTGAATTCCATGCTTTCTCAAAAAAGCTATTGAACTTATTGGAGAAGTACCCTTCCCCCCTCATCTAAGCTCATGCATTGCACATACTTTCCAATTCATTTTTGAGCCATAACTTTGAAATGCTGAAGGTGAGTAAACACCTCACTTTTCTTCTTTATGAAAAACACCCATACCTTTCTTGTATGGTCATTAATGAAGGTAGTATAAAACTTGCATCCCTCCGTAGATGCAATCTTTGGAGGATCCAACATCAGAATGCACTACCTTCGACAATTTTTAGCTTACATGTTTGTCATGAGGAAATAATGCTTGTGTGTAATTTACAAATTGAAAAGCCTCAAAAACCTTATGCATATCATCCATCTTAAGCACTAAAAAACTTGTCACAAGCCCTTGAAATTGCATAGTTTTTAGTCTTTACACAATTACATGGCCAATACGATACATGCCAAATTTCTATACCTTTCACCTTTGGTACATCAATAGCAAGTGTGAACATTCATCCTACCTTTTTACCTTGTGTAGTGAGCCTTCCGATCTTTGTATATCCTTCTACATACGAACCATAAGAGTTGAACCTAAGGTGCAAACTCTACTCAACATTTTCCTAATAGACGCCAAGGTCTTTGTAAACATTGGGCACAAATATCAGATTATTCATATGCTTCACATAGCCATGTATCAAAGAAAACAAAACATTACTTGTATGTGAAGTGCGATGTGCTATATCAATTCCTAGTATCAACATAACCAGAACTATCCAACGTTTGCATGTCTTGAAACCACTCACCATGGTTGATTATTTGATTTGATGCACCCAAATCCACACACCATACATTATCACCACATTTTAACACATTTTCAGGAATAGTGTTCATAATGTGCTCCATGAAAAGTATTTCTTTTGGCTCATCTACACCCCTACTGGTACCTACTTAATTGTTTTGCTACCTTGTTCATGGATAGCCCTGATAAAAGTGGTCTTGGCTGCCACCACATGCCCAATATCCCTTGCCATTAATCTACACCCCTACTAGTACCTACTTAATTGTTTTGGTACATTGTTCATGGATAGTCCTGATAAAAGTGGTCTTGGCTGCCACCACATGCCCAATATCCCTTGCCATTATTTTGCACATTGTTTCTACAAAAGTTTAGATGATCTCTTTGACTCCACCTACCCTGAAAGTTTCCTCTAGCACACGTTTTTGGCCTTTGATTGTCATACACCTATTGTTTTTTGTTATTTTGGTTTCCACAACCTTGGTCATCTCCGTGACCTGCACCATGCTCTTTTCCTCTTCAATTGTAAAAGAGTTGGTTAGAATTACTTGCACCTTGTGAGATGAATCTTTACCAAGGTTCTTTCCCTTACACAATCAAAGTCACAAGATTTATAAAACTCAAAAATTTGCACACAACTCAGAGGGGACCAAAAACTAAAAAATCTACACAAAACCTGGAGGGGACAAAAAATAGCCTATATCTATCACAACATGTGACCACAATAAGCATAGACACACCCAACACAACTTTTTGCACTACCATACAACAACTGTGAATACTGTAACACCAATCAAGCTTGGTGTTGCACTCAAATGAGGGATTTGCAAAACCCAAACGTTTGCGTTCTTTCACATGAATGTAAAGGTGGTAAAAAGAAATTCAAAATTGAAACCTGGCTGCATAGACTAGTGTACAATTTGGAGCAACACAATCTCACACAAAAATGAATGAAATCAGAGATTTTTACCAATGCCTCTTGAGAATCCCAAGGGTGAGTGTAGTACCTACACATGAACGAGGAGAATACATAAATCCTTGTCTCAACTGCCTTTTTTTGCTGCTCAGGCTTGCTGCTTATAACTCCTTAGCCCACAACTAGGCTGTATTACCATGTACAAAGAGAGATAAGAAGCAGAGAGCTTGAGATCTAGCAAGTGCACACACACATAACCAAAAAAGCCCACAATGGAAATGGAAGACACAATTCTACTTCAAATTATTTACTTCCCAAATGATAAGATGGTCTACAAAACATAAGTGGGAAATACAACATTAAAAAATAGCCATGTATCGCAATTGATGTGAAACCATTGATGAGTGTTAGCAAGAACTAATTCCACCAAAATTAAAATCCTAAGTGACTAAGTCATAATTTTTGCTTCACATGTAAAAGTGGATTCCACTTTTGTTATGACCACTTATGCTATTTAAAGTTTTTTCCATGAAATACCTAAGTAGAGTAGGACTATAAGTATTTAACAAGTTTTTGGATTGAAATCAAGCATGCAATTGTTCTAAGTACAAGTGTCTGCCTATTTCCTTTTCATGCTTGTGTCCCCCTTTGTACAAAGTTCTATCTTGATTTTGTGACTTACACTACCATCACAAGTGAAAGCTCTTCAATTCAATGTAAAAGTGTTGCAATGTTTTTGTGACTTTAGCATGGAGAATTCTCTTTTTGTTCGAGTTTTTTATACTTATTTTATAATTTTTGTTTTTGATCATAGAAGAGGATAGAGCTCCCTTAGGAAAAGCTGTGCAATGTATTAGGCATCAAAATTGACTTGATTTAAATAGGTTATCAATAATAACCCTTCTTTATCCATGCATTGGTTTGTGAGGTTTGAGACAATAGGAGTGTCCTAATAGGTCTTGTCTACATACCAAGAAATGGTTCCATTTCATACACTGTAGCTCTATGAAACACGCATTTGAGCTTGTGGCTACGGGGACTAGATTTTAGTATTCGACAAACACTAGAGATTATACTTAGCAAGGAATGACATATGATTGATTTTTTTGAGAGATTGATAACCTCTTGTAGCCTCTATGCAACAATCAAGTCAACTGAGTTTTATGGATTAAAATTTTTTGCTTGTGGGTCTCATTTGACATGAAAAATGAGGATGGAATTTATTGCATTGTCATTCTTATATATATATATATATATATATATATATATATATATATGAACCTTAGATGAGTGTTGGAAAATTGCAATTCTATGAGAGATTTAGAGATTAAGGCTTCAACAACAAAGAGCATTGATCAAGGAGACCAACTGTTCACCATCCTTGAAGAAGTCATATATTACTATATCAGATATGGATTGCATCTCAACTCGGCCTCAATCTAGTGTAGGGATCACCCTTATCTTTAAACATAACTCACCACATGAAAAAACTGCATGGAGCTCAAATCTACTCAGACCCTAATGTGAGGAATACATGGTAACTGATATAATATTTAAAAAAGTAGTTAGGACCCAAAAACGGGGATGCACATACATGGATCCAAAGGGGACTAAATATGTGATGATAGAGAATCTTGTGGACAAGGACAAATCATGGAACCACAAGTTCCTGTAGAGGATATCATTGAGCAACCTCCTCCTTTGGGACTTGAGGGTTATGTCTTAGCAATTCTGAGATCATGAGAAGAATCAAGATCAACAATGATAACATAAGGGATACTATTGGGAGAATTGAGATTCAAAATGAGATTTTAGGGACTACAAATTCTAAACCCAATATAATTTAAGGAAACACAATTGTCTATTTCTTTAGACAGGAAGAGCCATCTATGTTGCCATATTAGAATTTCTAAAATAAGTGAAATAATAGGTTCCAAATGATCTCTGAGGTAGATATTGGTTGAACTACCTATAGAGGATATTTTGTGAACCACTAGATGCCAAATGAGCACAAAGTAGAGCCTCGACAAACTCAAACGTCATTTGGGAGTATGAACAACGAAAGAGGATGTTTACAAAATCAAACAAGATTGGGTGAGAGTGGGTTATTTATCGCAAAATATTTGAGGATAACAACCACTCCAATCAATATAGACCACATGACTATTAGACCAATACAGGGTCATGGGAGCCACAACCACACAATACATTGTCTTAATGACAACTTGGGAACTGTGAATGCATTTCCTCAACAAGCTAGAGACCCTACAAGGAGAGTTAGACCAATGAAATTTCAAAAATGGGTGAAGAATTATAATGGAAACAACATCTTATATGACCATTTGGCTAGCTTTAACCAAGTATTGCACGTTGAAAGAGTATATACAAGTTTTGGAATGACTCTTGAAGATGAAGACTTTCTTTAGACTTTGTAGACATAAAGTCTCACGATCTTTAGACTATTACCAAGATATTTAAGCATAATATACTAGTATAAATTCATAGCTTTAAATAGAAATAAGGTGAGATGATAAGAGACTATACTAGCCACATGAGACAATACATAGCAAGATTCCCTGAGCATGGAATTGTAGAGCAAGAGAGATTAGTCTCGTTGTTTCTGGAAGGACCCTTAAAGGAGAAACTCAATTCTGATTTATATAGCATGAAACATACCACATAAGAATCATGATTATTGATGCAATAGACTTGTGAAATATACAGTGAAGAACAAACTAAGAGTAACAAAGAAAAATAGTTGTGATAACTATGCAAGTTGGTCCCATGGTATTTTGTGAAATATACAGTGAAGAACAAACTAAGAGTAACAAAGAAAAATAGTTGTGATAACTATGCAACTTGGTCCCATGGTAATCCCTCTTATTGAATATGAAAACATGTTAAAAATAATAAATCTCATGACCACTAGTCTTTAGAGACAATTGCATTAAGAGTGGTGGGACAAGGATCACTTGTGGGGCAAAACAATGGGCCAATTGAAGCAACCAAAGTGGTGTGCTATTGAGGCTAGATGGACTGATCATGACACCAATGAATGCGACTATAGGTCAAAGTATGATTGAAATGTGTGATACATTTACACCATAAAGAAATATTATGTATAGGTATTTTCCTAGCATGGCTTAAATTCCAAAGCCAACAATTGCAATGGAAAGACCTTAGCTAGTCTTAGGTTAGTAACCTCCCTTACCAAGTAGCAATATGGCTCTAGTAAAACTTATGCAACTTGAGAAAAAGCATAAGTATGTATGATGAAACCAGCTCAAATCTACCTATGGAAAAGGATTATATGTACCTTAACCAATACCCATGGTCAAACCAACATACCATGAATCACCAAAATGTTCTCTAGTGTATATTAGTCCAAATCTTGGAGCAAGATCTTGTATGGTTAAATAACCTTGAAGCAAAGGACAAGAGGATGTCATAACTTTGGGGATACAAATCATTGGAAGAATGAATATTATTTGCTAGAGACAATAACTTAGCCCCACCTATCATGTATTGTCTAGAATCTGGTAAAATGGGAGGAAATTTCCTAAAGGATTTTCCTAAGAATCCAAACAAAAAAGCAATAAACAACAATCAACATAATGGAAAATCCCATCTAGTTCATCTCATAATGAAATGATAGTGCCCATGAATATTGTAATGAGAGCTCAAACTAAGCTTTAGAGAGAAATACACATTCAAGGTTTGGGTGGAACTAAAAAGTCTTCTCAACCACAAACAAGAAGAGCCAAAAGGCATAAACATATATAGAGGAAATGGAAACAATAGGCACAAATTCAAGTAAAGCAAATGAGTTATTAAAACAAAGGAGCTAAATCAGTTTTGTCGAGATAAAGGAATCTATTGTAGAATCGAGAGAATTTGTCTTGGTAGACATATTTTCGAGCCAATCACTACTGCCTTAGAGACATATCAAGTGGGACTACAAGCAAACTTGGAAAACAAATAGAAACATTACCTAAAGCCGAGGCTAGAAATTGCAAAGCTTGAAGCATTTCAAAAATGGGTAAAGATTACTCAAGAACTTTTGGAGATTCAAAAACAATGATCAACAATGCTAGTTGAAACAAGAGGACTAAAACTGGACAATAGTGAGAAAGTGGACAACATACAAACCAAATAAGACCCAAATCCAACAAAAGAACCAGCTTTGGTAGTGCAAAATATGGAAGATGGGTCAAACAAAATTCCACATGGTATAGATTATTAGCCCTAACCGCCTATGGGATGTTGTTAAACATGCAAATGTTGCTAGAGATGCAAATGATGGAAGTCAAAACCATAGGGTCTACTTTGTTTTAATACTTTTGTTTAGAGACCCCCCCCCCCCCCCCCCCCCCCCCCCCCCCCCCCCCCCTTATGGTGGAGAATGTGCAATCATTATTTGGATATTGTGGATTAGAGAAGTCTAAGGACTCAATATTAAACATCCTAAACACCCTACCTTCATATATGGGTGATCATGATGAAGAACAATTATTACTTTGGAAGACCACAAGATGGACAAAGCCGAAGAATCTTTGAATGTTGGCAACTTGCATTTTATAATGTCCACACCTATTCTATGCTTATTAATGCTAGGCAAACTACAAAATCCAAAGAATCTTTGGATGTTGGCAACTTGCATTCTATAATGTCCACACCTATTCAATGCTTGTTAATGTTAGGTAAACTACTAAATCTTAGACTCATAATGGAGTGATCTTTACAAAAGCCTAGACAAAACGGGGGTCAAAGGTTTAACATAAGAGTATGTAGACAATCTGAAACAAAAAAAATATCCAAACAAAATCATAAAAACTATTCTAGCTAGAGACTAATTTGAGGTGAGAAGAAGGCAATACTTGTAGAGTATGTTGGGTTTGAGTCTTTAGCTATAAAATAGAGTAAAATAGGCATTGCCATTGCAACCAAACAAATATGGGAATCCTAGAAAAAAACAAAAAATACACAAGACTAGGATGAAACTTTAAATTGATGATGGAAATGTTGAGAAACCGATGGGATTGTTGAAAGGAATTCTAGTCAATTCATGTGGTATTCACTATCAACAAACTTTTGTGACAATGGACTTAGGAAAGAACTTGGTAAGAAGTCCAACTATGAGATTAGATGGGGATACTTTTCATGAGGCAATTGTGAATGATACAAGACTGAGGCCATAATTATATATACTTAGGTGAGTTGCATCAATCACACATATTAACTTTTCATGAGGCAATTGTGAATGATGCAAGACTGAGGCCATAATTATATATACTTAGGCAAGTTTCATCAATCACACATAGTAACTTTTCATAAGGCAACTGTGAATGATGCAAGACCAAGGCCATAATTCTATATACTTAGGCAAGTTGCATCAATCACACATATTAACTTGAGACCATTCATACAATGATGCATCAAAATTTTAATTGAAGAGTTCAACTTTGTGTCTGCAATTGATACAAAATTTCCTTCATGGTTTCATGCAAAAATACACCCTTGGATGTGTGAAGCTTTAGAAATGTTAGTTTACAAAAGAGAAAAAAATAATTCTAGAAATATATGTAGAAGATAATTTGTACACTTATGAGCCATTTTTAGAGCATTTATTTGAACCATTTGTATGGACCCAAATGTTGGCTACTATAGATGTATGTGTAAATGAGTCAAATTCTACCCAATTATGTGATGAGGAAAAATAGGATGTAATCCAAATTCAAATGATGTTTATAGTAATTGGTCATAATAGAGAGTTTGAAGAGGGCTCCAAGAGATCAAAGAGAAAAACCAAAGAGGAATATTTTTATTCAAGATACATGAAGTGACATCCACAAATAACTTGTTTGAATGAGAAGATGAAGCTCCATTCTATGATCCTAGAGACGAGATTGAAGAGGATTCGATCACTTTTAATGGGTCAGTTTTCAAAAAAGAGAAGAAGAAGGGAAGGAGAAGTATTTTGAATTTCGCAACCAACGATACAATCAACAAAAACAATACCAAAATAAATACCAGGCAAAGTGGAAACATACATATCCCATGCCAACACTTGAAGGAAAAACACACTATCTCATGTTAGTAAATGCACAAGATTGTCTCAAGGATAACAAGATGTTATTTTGTCTCAAGCAAAAGAACCTCATTGAAAAAGGAAAAAAGTAACTAAGAAAAAAATGAAACAAACTAAGAATAATGAGGTTGAACAAGAACCAAAAATGACTAAGACTGAAGAAAAAAAAAAGTACCAAGAGTTGTGAAGAAAAGTGTTTCTGATGATGGACAAGAGTTCTAGAGCTAGACAAGGTGATGCCATTAGTGCTCCATCCAATTACAAAAGCTATACACTTTAAGCCATGAAGATAATGTTGTAACAACTTAGGTGGTAGTTCTTTGGGAATTCAAACAATTGGCCAATATATCCCAAGCAAATAAATCCAGCTCAACTAGGTGAAGATCCAAAAATTGCATATATTTTTGCAGACTTATCTCTAGAGGACGAGCAAATTCTGATCAATATCCTAAAGGAATAAAGGGTTGTATCTCCTTGGCCCCACAAGGGTCTTAAAGGGGTGGATCTAGAGATTTGTCAATATATGGTTTCTATGTGAAATGATGCAAAACCTACACATCAAAGGTCATACATGCATATTGAGACTTTTGCAAAAAAGATCAAGTAGGATATAGAAAAGCTCAAATAAGCGGAGTTTATCTATGAGATTTAGTACACTGATTGGGTATCTCCAATTGTGGTAACTTGCCCAAGAAGAATAGAAAATTGAGACTTTGTGTGAATCTAAAGAAGGTAATCATGGGCTACTAACCAAGATAACCATCCCCTCCAAATCACAAAACAAGTGTTAGAAAGGGTAGCAAACCAAGAAGCATACAATTTTCTAGATGGGTTTTTGGGGTATGACCAATTGACTACACATGGATGCCTAGAATGTGTCCACTTTCTCAAAGCATAAAAATGAACATATTGATACATTTGGAACTCATAATGAGCCCAAATGCCTTTCTACACGATCTAGAAACTTCTGGAACATGAGTATAATCAGATTTTGACGAGAAGTCTCAACATAATAGGTTTCTGTAATGAAAATGGAGTATACTTAAAGTAAACAGAGGCAAGCTATGTGTCTTTTCATGCACAAACTAAGCTAAGGCTTTGTATTCATAACTTTTTCAAAAGCCATACCATTAATCATTTTCTAAGAAGGGATTTCTTTTGAAATGAAGGCAGTTTCAATACATAGCACTATGTATAATGAATATGGGAAATATGCCGATGAGTAAATAGGCAACAACTACAAGTGTTGCAATTCTTCAACGCATAAAAACTGCCTTGAATGCTACTACATTTATTAGTATATAGGATTGATGCTGTAATACCCTTGGAATTTCTTTTCCTACTTTGAGAGTAGCTACAAGTGTTGCAATTCTCCAACACATCCAAAACTGCCTTGAATACTATTGCAAGCATTAGTATACAAATTTGATGCTATAAACCCTTGAAAATTTTTGTTGCCTACATCGAAAGGAGCACATCAAATTGAATAGCATTGCTCATTTCTATGCATAGTTGAGTTTTAATTATATGTTGTTTTACAAATTTTTTAGTATAGGTTTTCATTTTTCTTTTCAGTTTGTGTATTTTGGTTAAACTTTCCAATAAAAAAGGTGAAAATAAATAATAAATGTCTACAAATCTTTGGTAAAAAATTGAAGCATACACAGTGGATCGAAACAACGAGGTGGACATGTGGAACAGTATTCATGGAGTTCAAAAGACATTAACAAAAAGCCAATTTTAACTCTAAAGACCTCCAAATGCAATATTTGGGCTAGGTGGACTGGACAATCTCTAGATCCAGTGATTTTTGAGTCATTTGGCCATTAGAGGATTTGATGCAACTTAAGAAGCTCATTTTCATTATAACCTCTATGTGTGTGCATGCGCACGTGTGTGTGTGTGTGTGTGTGTGTGTGTGTGTGTGTGTGTGTGTGTGTGTGTGTGTGTGTGTGTGTGTGTGCACAGAGAGAGAGAGAGAGAGAGAGAGAGAGAGAGAGAGAGAGAGCATAGAGTCGATGGCCTTGTACATGCTTTGTCATGCCATATAGCTACTTTGATCATGAGAGTTATGTTCTTCTTGTATCATTGAAGTGCTTGGATCTTGTATTCATCACGAAGACCACCATGAGGCACCCCAAGAAGCACACTTGGAATAAGTGCCTTAAGATAGGAAAGTAAGTCATAGAGGGCAATGTGGTGCACCGAATCACAACCACGCTTTCTATCTTAAGTGCCTTAGGATAGAAAGTGAGTCATAGAGGGCAATGTGGGGCATCAAATCACAACCAAATGCACTGGTAGACTCATAACCAAGTTGACAACCTAATCTTATTTTTGGCCTAAGATTAGGTCAATTGGATTGATGCCATTGTTTATAATTGCTATTGTAAACATTTGCTCAAAATGGAATAGTAACTCCAGCAGAAACTTCATATGGTCCAGGTAGCAAGAACATGTGGTTGGGTCACAAATGTGGGTTTTATATGAATTTTAATTCTTACCAATTCATTCAAAGTGGGATTTGACCTTATAGTGTTGTTTCTCATCATATAATAGTGTTGACTGCAAAGGCTGGCTACATTTGGAGATCAACATCATCACATATCACCAAGATAGAAAAATTCAAAGCTTGTAGACCGCTTTTGGACCTATTCACCAGCTGATATAGGTTCAAATGAAGTGGTGACACACAAGTTCACATAAGGACATGCATATACAAGATTTGTAGTTTTCTAGAAGTATGCATCATGTAGGAATATTTATACTTGCAATTCTTAATATGGATTACAAATTTTCATGCTACTACTTGTGTATTATCATAAATGTAAAAACATATTTGTACCAAAAAGTAGGGTCCAAAAGTGCTAACCAGTGCTCAACAAGGATAAACATCATCATTAAATTATCGATGGAGATGATTAGAAATTTGAGCTTAGGCAAACTGATGATTGCTTTACACATCCAAGAGCCATGCTAGTTCCAAATTGATGCTAAGAACTAGCACGGGGACACCAAAGAAGAAGACCCTAAAAGAAATAATGGTAGAGCTAGCTAGAAGATGGGAGAATCTAATAAGCAACCACTTGATGGATAGACAAAGAGCAATCTGTGGCTGCCTCTACTACAATCTTCCAAGGAATATTTAAAGATGCACAAGGCATGATAGGCAAAGTGCCAATATTGCCAAAGGAAATGGAAGACATACCAAAGGTGCTAGAGGTAAAGAGAGTCTTCGAGAGGATGGTTGTACAAGAATATTTTGAACAACCACCTCAGAGAGTAGATTTAGAAGAGCACATGAGTTTCTATCTACTCTCATAGAGGGGGGAACAACACAACTTTCAGACTCAAATATATAAATGGAGGTGAGAATCATTGAGGATGTTATTGTAGATGCCCTAAAGCTACCAATCGCTAGAGAGGCAATAAGGAGTAGATAAAATTCAAGTGTGGATGCCTTTTCCAAGCTAGGTTATGCAAATATGTTCAACGATTTAAAGATTCCATAGTTACAACAATCATTGTGACTCTACCACTAGAACCTCCATTTTGCAAAGACATGGTGTACTAGATACACAACTCCCAACCATGCAATATCCAACATGTTCAAACATGTGATGGAAATAGACTAAAAAAAGTGGATAAAATTTGCAAAGTATATATATGAGTCTTTCACAAAGATACCAACATTAAAGGGAGATAAAGCAAACTATACACATGAGTCTTTCACAAAAAGGAAGATAAAGCAAATTATATTGTAGGAGGAGAACATTGATCAAAATGACATATCTTGCATTGCTCATGAAAGATAACTTACCTCCTACACCAAAGCAAAGGAGTGGTTGCAAAATGAGAGCACATGCAATGAGAACTAGATTGGCTTGGAGATTGGTGAATTATTTTGAAGAATATACAAAAGAAATATATAGAGAAAGAAGATGATCAAACCAATCAATCTAGTCTAGATGACGATGAAGACCGCCCCAATAGGGATGACATGAAAGAAAAAATAACCAAAAAGAGAATGAACAAAGTTCAATTGCGACCATAAAAAAGGAAACATGAACCAAAAACTCAGGAGTCCAAAGCTCAAACAAAATCATGACAGGAACAAGAACTAGAGCATTATGACCTAACAAAGGGACTAGCTTCATAAAGTAAAAGAGCTGCAAAGGAGGAAAGAAGGAAATTTTTGAAGACGTGACCCAAGAAATGAGAACAAAGTATAAGCAAGCAATAAAAAATGCTCATAAGACAATGGACAAACAAACCTAATGAATGGAAGAAGCACTTCAACAACAAATAGAGGAGCAAAGAAGAGTAATGATGATTGTAAGAGATATTTTATAGGAATAATAAGAAGCAAAAGAAGAGAGGGAGAATAAAGACCGAGATAAAGAGGAGAAACAAACTGTTCTATCGCAATCTTCTCGCTAACCATAGCCACAACCACAAGGAGAAGATTACCAAGCAAAGTGGATTGAGGATTGCCTGTCTCCATCACATTTTCCTCCACCAAGGGTCAACAAAGGGAAAAAAATTAAATATAGAAGGGACTCAGTAGACAAAAAGAGTTTGGAGGAACAAGGATAGGGCCCTTCTCATGACACATAGCTGGTATCCCAACAATAATCGTTAGACAAGAAGTAACCTTGTTGATAGATTTAAGGCTATGCTACTAGTGCTAAAACTTTCATTAACGAATTAGCATGGCATGCATGGTGTGGAAAGACTAGATTATCATTGATTGATGCAAAAATTAGTGCTATAGAGCAAGAACTTCTTAATGAGCATGGCCATAGCTATGAGCTCAACTCCATGGTCCATGCAAATAACAAAGAGATAGAAGGCCTACAAAAGGAGATAGAGAGATTCTCCAAAGAAATACAGAGCAATCAAGAGTCCATAGATTGAAAATTATCTCATATGCTTACCCAAAGTAACAAGACCATTTTGTATCATTATTTTGGTCATTTAGTGATGATATGATGTGCATGAAACCTCAGACAACATATGCGGATGTCTCTTGTGCATGCATGCACCATTTTTCACCTTTTAAGGTCAAGATTAGCTGTGAAGAGAAGACGAGGCATAATTATGGTATGTCACGTGCATGGTTTAAGGTTAAGATTAGCTCAATGTGAAGAGAGGATGAGGTATGTCACTTGCATGGTTTAAGGTTAAGATTAGCTCAATGTTGTGGTATGTCACTTGTTTGAGGTTAGAAACAAGTTGTGTTAATGACTGGTTAGAAACTCTTTATGCATGAACTATTAGTCCCAAGGCTATGTGTTGTGTCTCTATTAGCAGTGGGTGCAACTAATCTCCAAGTGTGGGAGTTGTGTTTTAAGGACGGTTTTTATGTCGAAGGGATAAAGTTTCCTCATGGTTATGGTTGTGATTTTTGGATGTGGCTCTTGGATTTTTAATCTGGATATAGTTATGCTATCAAAATGTTGTTGAAATTTTACAGCCATATGTTAAACTAAAGTCATTTTTTAGGGATGATTATGCATCACCCAAAGAGGGATGGAATGCTCACACATGTGACATGCTTGATGGGCGTATGATTTATGATGTGGATTATGGATGATGTTTTCATCTTTTGGCCATAGCAAAGTGTGATGGTATGTGTTGCGAGATCCATACATATGGTTTACAATTCATGAGATAAGGGTAGAGACCCATCATGATTGATTAATCGTCTGGGAAGATGCATGTGTGGTTGATCAAAAATGCAATTTTCTTGCACGTAGGTGATGTCTCCCTCTTATTACTAGTGAATCCCTTGGACTCTTATAGCGGCCAATTCTGTTGTGTTAATGTAGGAGGGGTTGGCTAAGGTTAGACTTTTTAGATGGTTGTACATGGTTGAGCCAACCATAAAAATCTATGTTAGGTTTGTACAACTTAGTTTATGTTTGGGGGTCGCACTTGGCACCCAATGTGGTCACCAAATAGGTACAACACCTAAACTTGTTTGGTTGGTATTGATATCATACAATAGATAGGTATTGTACATGGTTGAGTCAACCATAAAGACCTGTGTTATGTTTGTACAAATTAGTTCATGTTTAACGGTCTAACTTGGCACCCATTGTGGTCGCCAAAGACGTAAAACACCTAAACTTGTTTGGTTGGTATTCATATCATCCCATCCACATGTATTTGGATCCTTTTAAAGCTTGGGATTATGGAGGGAGGCAAATCGGTCTCATTTGCAATGTGGCATGGCATGGAGGGGTTTTGGCTTGCTCCTAATGGAGTGAGGTTTGCTTTGAATAAAAGTAGGTGGATAGGTGAACCGATTGATCCCACATAGGGTCCGACGCTCTTACAAAACCAGTGTTGGTCTAACATTGTGATGTACTCATGTTTTATAGCATAAATTCTTCACCCGCCACTAGTCTCTCTCGTCATTCCTATAGAAGCAGCGATACATATATTCACCCTCCCCTTGGCCATTTTTCAGTCCGATTTCATTCATACACATTTAGGGGTGGCCCTAGATGCTAGGTAACTTTGAATGCAATTTGGCTCGTCAATTACAATGCATGCTATGTTGGGCATGAGATTTCACTCCCCCATTCTTTTCCTTCCACTCTTTGATGTAATACAAATTTTCTTTTAATGAAAGATGTTAACTTGTAAATTTCTCTCATAGGCCCTTGAGGAGGGGATGCTTATAAAAATCCATTTCGGGGGAAGCCTCGTGAGAGCTTCAAGTCTCAACATTGCAATAAGTCTTGAGATGGAAAAGATTATGAATGATTTTTATTTCAGAAAGGAATGTCATATAGGAAGATTACTCAAAGCAAAAAGAGTAAAAGAAGACAAAAAATAATTTGTGGCAAGAAAGAGGAGAAAGGTAAGGTCAAAATTAAAGATGCCAATGCAACATTACTTCAACGCATGGGGATGATGCTTTCTGCCTCTTCTTTACTCACGTCTTTTAACAAGCAAATCATGTGATTGTGAAAAGATAAAAGCATTGCATATGACATACTGGGTGTGGGAAATATGCATCTCATACTTGCAAATTGTTTTTTGTTTCTCCTCATAAATGCGAGATATGTGCCTAGTCTCACAAAGCTAGGCATTTAGATGAGGATGGGTGGTTTCCACATATGCTTTGGCAACATGATATAGGATACCCAAAACGGCTTATTAATATTGGCTAGAGGAGTCAAGTATATCTCTCTTTATCTAGTATAAGGTTTTAAGGTCATAAATTTTGCAAAAACCATAAGTAAGAAACCAAATTCCTTTAAATGGCATGGCCAATTGGGCCATATGATCTAACATGGAATAGTCAGCTGGTCCATATGATCTTACATGGAATGAAAATTCTTCTCGTCTGGGTTATCTGGGTAAACCATGTGAAACATTATTTATATGGAAAAGCAAGCTAGAACAACTCATAAAATTTTGTTAGGCAAGAATAACCTTGATGAATTAGACATAGTGCATTTGGATGTTTGCAGCCTCGTGCCTATAGGGTCTTTGGAGGTGAATCATATTTCATTATGACGTGCGTAGAAGATGCAACTTGTAAAGTATGCTCATAAGAAAGGTTCCTTTTTTTAATCTGTTAGAGTTGGTTGTATGTCATTTTGAATCATTCAAATAGCAAGCTTAATTTCTTAAGAATTGGTAACGGTAGACAATGTACTTCTTGTAATTTCCAAGAATTTTTGTGAATGACGTTCACAAAGAGCTTGTGACTCCTCTCTCATAACCCTTGTCCAAATTGGAGTTGTAGAGAAAATGGATTTCACAATCTAATAAAAACTTTGAAGTACATATTACGAACATCATTTCAAGTGGTGCATAGATCACCAAAAAAAGCACTAGATGGTGATATCATTTCTGAAAACTAGAGTGGACATGAACCTTCTTAGAGTCTCTTCAATAAAGCCTTTGGGTACAAATACTTTGTGGATGTGCCTGAAGATCTTCAAAAAAACTAGAATCAAAGGCAATAAAAGTGCTTGTTTGTTAAGTAATGTGATGGCGTATTGTTTGTAAGATCTCGTGTCACACAACATTATCTGTAGAAATGATGTGGTATTCAACAAGAAGAATATCCACAAAGTTCAGGGGAGGAAAGTTATGCCACAACACAACCAAAGACAACACAATATCCATAAAACAAGGTGAATAAATTCTGAAAAGTGATGCTCCTATAGCTGCTCTAACCATGCACAAACTAGTGACAATTCACTAATTACTTCTAAATGCTGGTAAAAGAGCCAATCCAAAATGAAAAACCTATGGGAATGAGAAGGTCATTTCGAGTTTCTTGGCCACGTGAATGGTTTGTGCCAAGCCTATACTACATTATATTGAAGGATTGCAAAAAAACCCTCCTACTATGATGCGGCTTTATTGAGAGGTGACAAGCCCACGTGGGATTGTGCTATGTAGTTGAAAATTGATTTCTTGCAAAAGATCAAACTTGGACCTAATACTATTTCCAAAGGAAAATAAGTTTTTTCCACACTCATGGTTCTAGAAATTGAAACTTACACTCATTGATGGGGCCTAACTATAAGGGCAGATTAGCTGCCAAAGGGTTCAGTCCAAGTCAAAGGGTTCATAGCAAGTCACTTGTGTTAAACTTTGACTTAATACTTTTTCCAAAGGGAAACAATGCTTTGCCATGCTCATGGTTCTACAAATTGAATCTTATACTCATTAGTGGGGGAAGCTTAGTACAAAACTAGACTAGTTGCCAAAGAGGTCAATGCAAGTCAAAGGGAAATAATGCTTTTGCATGCTCATGGTTCTACAAAATAAAGCTTACACTCATTGATGGGAGAAGCCTAAGTATAAGGCTAATTGGTTTCCAAAGGGTTCATGCCCGAATCAAACTTGGAATTAATACTTGTTTCAAAGGAAAACAATGCTTTGCCATGCTCATTGATGCACGAAGCCTTAAGTATAAGGCCATATTAGTTACCGGAGGCTTCAATGCAAGTTACTTGTGAAGCACTAACCTTCGGAGTTTGATGTGCATGGCCATAATTTTGTTTAAGTTGATACTTGTATATAAGTAAAAATTAGGTAAAATCTAAGTTAATTTTAGAAAAATATCAAAATTTGTAGGGTTTTAGTTTTTCACTCTCCCTATTGTAAGAATCACCAACTCTCATGTTTGGAACTAAGAGAGAGTCCAAGTCTCTGATAGAAGAAATTTACTAGGATATGGATTTTTTCTTTTTTTCCTCATTTGATCTAGCTATATCTCCACCCAAATAAAGAAATATACGATGCCATGCTAGTTTTTGTCCTCACGCAACTCTTTACACAAGGAGTAGTCTCAAGATAACCTTTGGTTCAAGCTAATCTTGCACTTACTCGTGCATAGATTTGAAATTGGGAATCTTTATCAACTTCTTTTACAAAGTTTGTAAAGATTTTTCTCTCAATTTCTCAGTTTATACTTTTGAGTTTAAAATAACCTATTTCTCATAGCATTTTGGGTATAATAACCCTAGGGGATTGACCATGGAAAATTTATTGTACCACATAAATGCAAGGGAGGGAGGTTTTTCAAAAAGCTAGAAAAGCACATAAGTAAGGGTTAGGGCCTTAATAATATCCCTTCTAAACTCATAACGAAGGAGGGGGGGGGGGGGGGATATGGGGAAAGGAGAAGAAATATATATGTTGAGAGAAGAAGAGCATATATTCTGTCTATAATGTCCATCATTAACATATATATCCATTGAGATATATAAATAGAGAGTTTTATGAATTCATGAGACACCAACCTTGATAGCACGATATTTGTAATTCTCATATGATGTCAATTATTAACAAAGTGAACTCTTGGATAGGTGTTTTTCGGACATCCTTGTAAGAATGATCTTTCAAGTGTACTCTTGTAATTGGCCCAACTTGTTTTAAATATAGGTAATCGTTTTTTCAAGCTTAGATCAATTGTATTTGTCTCATAAAAGCCTCATCGCAAAATTATCTCATATTTTAGTTTCTTTTCAAACTACAATGGAAAATGTATGTTGGTAGTCAATCCAACATGAGCTGACTATCACATTTTCTAGCAATCCCATTGGTTATTTGATTTTTCCATATATTAGTTATAGTTGCATTCTTGTTTGTCTAATTGTTGGTCTATCCCAAGCTTCCATAGACTACTTTGGTGGCTATGGAAATGCTAGCCCTAGTGTCTGTTACAACCACGATTTTTACATCGTTATATTCCACCAAAAGAGTTGTGTTTCCTTTGTTACCCTTACAGTAATCTTCCACTTTGTTCATAGGAACGGAGTTGATAATTTTAATTAAATATTCTTCTAATTGTGACTCTTTGGCTTTTGACTTTGTTAATGCTATGATTCTAACTTTCTCAAAAGTATTCTATGGTCCCCAATGCTATAGTGCATTGAATAGGTGTTGACATGATTGCCTGAAGGTTTTCCACATCTACAAGAGGAGAGGATTGCATCTTGGATCAAGACGTGAATGATATCGACGACATATTTGAACCTTTTTCTTAACATTTGTTCAAGCCATTTGATTGGACTCAGATATTGGCTACCATGGATGTTTGTGTCAACGAGTCTACACCAACTTTATTTTATGATGGAGAAGGCTATGAAATTGTTCCAATCCAAATGGTAAGTATTGTTCCTAGATGATCAATAAGTTTTCTCTTATTATTATTTTTATTATGATGCCATTGTTGAGCTAAATGAAGAGACTCTTACAATAGAGTAATTAAACTCAGAGAAAGAGTAAATATGAACAAAACTATTGCTATGGAGAGGAGAGAAAAAAATTTCAATCAATATCGAAGATGACAATAGAGATACCAAAAAAATGAGAGAGAAAGAAAAAAGGAATCTACATGTACCAAAAATTGAGAGCAAGACATATTTTTTGACGATGATTGATGCAAAAGATTCACATGAAAAAGCTTTGGAAAGAATCAAGACCGGCTTACATCGCAACTGACTTGTCTCAAGAAGAAGACAAAATCCTAATAAAAAACTTAAAGGAATATAGGGATATCTTTGCATGGTCCTATACCGATCTCAAGGGAGTAGATCCTGACATGTCTCAGCATACTATATCCATGCAAGATGATGCTAAGCCAAGCAAAAAAAATACCCTATACTTAAATGCTCCATCAACATTCCAAAGGTTGATGAGCCATGCTTTCAAGGAATATATACAAAACCTCTTAGAAGTTTATATGGATGACTTGTGTGTATATTCATCCAAAAAAGCAAACCAATTGAGCACCTCAAAAGTGTCTTTGAGCAATGTTGTCTATATAGAATTTGTTTAAATCTTGATAAATGTGTATTCATGGTTAGACAAAATTCTTCGACATATTGTTTCCAAAAATGGTATCGCTACAAATATGGAGAAAGTGGAAGTGGTTTCCTAAATTCCTAGACCGACTAATGTTAAGGAAGTTCAAGCATCCATGAGACATTGTGGATATTATCAAAGATTTATCTACATGTATGTAATAATTGTTAAAACCATTTATGGAATTATCACTCAATTTTTATGGACTGATGAGTGCAAAGAGTCATTTTAGAAGCCCAAGCAACCTTTGTCTTCTCAGAACCTATGTTGAAGACTCCAGATTGGACTAAAAATTTTCATGTGCATGTTGATGCTTGAAATTTTGCTATTGGTAGCATATTGGCATAACCAAAATAGGGAACCATGGATTTTTCCATCTCATATACTATTATGCAATTGAACACAACATAAAAGAATTATATCATGATAGAAAGAGAAGGTCTTGAAATGGTTTATGTTGTTAATAAGTTCAGGCATTACTTATTGGCAAATAAGTTTGTCTTGTTTGTAGATCACCAAGCATTGCTTTATCTCGTTAACAAACCATGTAATACAGGAAGAATGATGAAATGGTTCATCATCTTACTAGATTTTGACTTTATGATGATTGTTAAAAAGGACACTACACATCAAAGAGCTGATCACTTATCGAGGATCACCTTAGGAGAACCTCCCAAAGGACTTGATGATGATTTGTCAATGCATGTCTGTTCTCAATTGAGATTATTCCTAGATGGTTAGAGGATCTAGTTACTCTAATCAGTGATGACCATAGCACAAGTAGACTTGCAAATTCCACTTCGAATAACACCATGGCTAATTGAGCAATCGGATATGTATTAGTTGTTAGCAGGAAGATTGTATTAAAAAATAGAGATAAAATTCTACTTCTATGCATAAGCAGACGAACAATTTAACTACTTGATTCAAACTCATACAATGGTAGTTGGGATCCAATTTGTAGTAGACTAAATCTTGAAATGACTTACATGGTAAGGAGTTTTGTTGGCCAAACATGAAGAGAGATGTTCATGCCTATGTAGACAATTGCTCCCAATGCAAAAAGAGAGCAACCATATCACGTGCCACTATATTCCAAATATCTATTACAAGTAAGTAGAACAAATATTTGGTGGAATACTTGGAAAGAAGAAAATTCCTTGAGATATGAATAAACTTAGACAAAGAGTAATAAAAAATGGAGGCTGTAAATCACACCATGATTTGTAAATAGCTATATCACGATGAGGAAACCACTAATAGCTAAGACTATATGCTAACAAGGATCAGTATACTCCTATCTTGAAATAGGCACATGCACATCTAGTAGGGGGTCATTTATCTCATGAGACCATGGCTAGAGAAATTTTGATGGCCAACATATGGTGGCCAACTCTATTTACAGATGCTAAAGAATTTGTCAGAAGATGTGACTCCTACTAAAGAGTTAAAATGCCAAGTAGAATGGATAGCTGTCATTGACCAATGATGGGTGCAAGACATTTGCTAAGTAAGGTATTGATTTTTTTGGTCCTATACGACCACCTACTTATAAGACTCATGCCCAATATATTACTATAGCCAAAAATTATCTAACCAAGTAGATTGAAGTGAGAGCCACTAGGAAGAATGATGCACAAACCACGGTTGGATTCTTATATGAATGTATATTCATGAGATATATATTTTGTATTGAGCTCAAAAGTGATCGAGAGACAGACTTCCTCAACAAGGTGATAGAAATTTTTTTGAACAAGTTTATGGTTATCCATAACAAATCCACACCTTATCATCCTCAAGCAAATGGCCAAGCAGATAACACAAATTAAATCCTTAGCTCTATGCTTACAAATATTGTGAACTCTAGACGTATTGATTGGGAAACAAATATCCATTCAGCTCTTTGGGCTTATAGGATTTCTTACAAAATGGCTCTTAATGCCACTCCTTTCAATCTAGTCTATAGACATGATGTGATATTGCTAATGGAGTTTTTAGTTCCAACACTTAAGAGTTGTATGTGATCTAGAATGGATGGGTCATGAACCATCTGAACAATTTATTTGACTCTTATTTGTTGATAGAAAAATTTCAAACAAGGGATCTCGTCTTGATCTATTCCCTAAAATAGCAGATTCCTAGATTCAAAAAAAAGGGGACACGGTTCTATTGTGATTGAAGGTGTTTCACCAAGTGAATCTATTAAGCTAGAAACATTAAATGGAGAAATCATAAAAATTGATTAACTATATGTCATTTGTGAAAATGTAATTTGCCACTCGACCAATGATCTTTTAGAAAGAATGCATGTAGGGATCTTGTATTGGTTATTCCCTGAAACAACACATCCCTAAAAAAAAGAAAAAGGGGCATGGTCCTTTTGTGATTGAAAGTGTTCCATCAAGTGGAGTTATTAAGCTAGTAACCTGAGATTGAGAAATCATGAAAAATTGGGTAAGTGTATGTTGGTTGCAAAAGTATAATTTTCCAATGATCAATGATCTTTCAGAAAGAATGCATGCAACAAAAGAACACAAAATCAAACACCAACAAGTCATTGAAGAGGCTCAAGAGGACGCTCTCATTTGAGTTTTGAAGAGAAGAGTGACAATGCAATCGATCCCAAAAATCATACCAATTAATACTCTTAAAGTTCAAGCTCTCCATTTTTCTCAGGCCTTAGCACAAGATGAGGTTGAAATAGATGATGAATGGCTGGATGGTCTTGACATGAGGATTATAGTGACCTCGAAGGATGGAGCTAAAGTCAAGGCATTAGCAAATACATGTTCCATAATGAATGCATTAAGTTACTCCACTCAAGAAGGAAACTACCTAACGTTTGGAGTATTGTAGAGCTAAAGCGAAGGCATTTCATCAAGAATTTAGTCCACCTTTAAAATGATCAATCTCAACATCTTTATGCATATATTTCCCTGCCGACACATGTTTATCTACATTCCAGGTGAGCACATAAATGATGACATGGTACTAGAACTACCATGGATGAGAATGCACAAAGTTTTTCAAGGTTGGGATGCCAAGGTCTTCTAACTTACACTCAAAGGTGGACAGCTAAAAGTACCATTTTTTTACATCAACGAGGAATGGCTATGAGCATCAAATCGACAAAACCATGTCCCAACACAACACCTATGTCAATTACTTGACACAAGATCTATCCTCATCAAATAAGCATACAAAAAATAGGCAATATTGGGCATCAAAGTCTCAATTTAAAGAAAATCCTAAGCTAAATTTGGGTGATCGAGGAATAAGCAAAGTACCAGTAAACCATAAGAACAAGCTATGACATCAAATAGCAAGAAGAAAACACAACCAAAGGCCAAGTGGGTATGGATGTCAAAGGACTGATCAAAAGAAAATTCATCAAGGGGATTTATAAGTGGGTTCCAAAGCTTCAAGAACCACCAATTCAATCATCAAAACAACAATCAATCTCTCAAAAGACTAATCAGCAAGACCAAGATGGTTGTTTGCAAAGGAACATTAAGGAATGCACTCATAAATTCTATTTAAGAGAATCAAATAGCAGGAAGCCTCAACATCAGCAAACCTTGAGCAATCTGCTCAAGACCCTTCTCTTGCATGGTATATTGTTTTATAATGCATTGACTTCACGAGCATGGTAGAGCCAATCAGGGCTATGCATAGACACAATTTTCAACCCATGCACAACACTATCTCGACTACACACTATCATCCTGGAGGATTCAATTAGAAGATAGGGAGGCATTCTAAATATACACCTGAGCATATGAACTCTACTACAATGTTTGAAGTGTTTGTCTGCTAACAAATGATTTTTTAAACTACAAAATTTACAAAAAAAATACCGTTATAAGTAAAGAGATTGGGAAAAATGTAATACATTAACCCCTAGGTGTGTACATAGTGTATATATCGTCAAAAAAGATAAAATTTTACAATTTTTACAGTTTTTATGTGTTTCGAGGGCAATTCACAAAAATATATATGGCCAAGAATAGTATGTATGTAAGTAGTGATAATTTTTGAATTGAAATTCTATATTTTACATTAGATTCTTAATTTTCTTTTGATTTTATTCGTAAAAAGGGTTGAAATAAGAAAAAAATAGCAAACAGGCTCAGATTGACAAATAAAGGATATGATAAGGATCAAGGAGCTATGATGAATAGGTATGTCAAATTTGATTCAATGTCGATGACGGTGATGTGAGGCCCAAATTAGGCCCACGGAGGCTGATACTGCAAAATCTTTGGCAATCAAAGTCCAAACGGAATTTTTTTTTGAAAGAAACTTTATGCTTTATTGGGACGACTAACTTGGGAATATGAGCAAAAGTGAGCCGGGAAGCATAAGTATCTAGCAACTCAAAATGACCCAATTTTGACAAAATTTCGAAGAAGAGCTCTCATAACTTTCTTTTGACGTACGCGTTTAGGCTTCTAGCAACTTTCACGCTATAGAGTCTTGCATAAGACATGAGGGGTGAGTTCCTACCCTACTAGTGAGCATGTTTGAATGCACATATGTCAACGGGGTAGCTTAAAAAAACCCTAGGTTAGCAAAATCTTCCGGAGAAAAGATGAATCCAAAAATGATTGTACCGGCTAGCCAGTACACCAAAAGTTAACCAAACTTGAAGGGCGACCAAAGAAAAACATCCACTGGGACCTACGATTTCACAAAATGACTTGAGGTGTGCAAAACATCATTTTTGACCTATGGCAACAAATCACCTCCAAATTAACTCAAGTTCAACATGAGGGGTCTACTCAACATATGGATAATCCTAAATACTTCAAAGTGGGAATTAGTTATCACGACCATTGTTGGGAATAACACCATGAATGTTAGGGAGAAAAGTGAATAAGTCTACCCCCAAGTCAACCATTTCAAACCAAAAATTGCTAAAGTTTATGTACTACGCACCTAGTGAACATGTGTGTGACTAAAAACTTCAGTTTGACAAAAATAGGCAAGGGTAGATAATAAGGGTGATCACTGTCTAGCAACCCAAAATGACCCAATTTTGACAAAATTTCTTTGCACCTTGCTTTTACATGCTATATTGAGCCCATATATCCATTGAATCTAGAAAATTTTATTTTCACCATTACACTTGGATCGGGTGACTTGGCCAAAAAATGCACCAGAGTTTCTCATTTCCCAAATTTGACTAAAGGGAAGGGGCACTTAGAGGATCCAAATTTCACCAAAACCACATTTACAACTTCATCTAATCAAGGACAACAAGTTTGTATAGCTAAAATGTGAAAATTTTGAAAAAATGAATAGGTAGATAAAAAAGTGTGCTTATTCTCTTCTTGCTCAAAATTGACCCAGCTTTACAAATTTTTGATACGCCCTATTACAACATGTGATCACAAGCCCACACACCAAGTCTCAAAGAATTTGGACATTCAATGTACTCCCACTCATAGTTAGACACTCTCTAAAGCCTTCTATTTAAAGATCACCCTAACTCGTACATCAGTCATCCAAGTTTTTTTCAAATCCAATCAGTACCTATGCATGCTGCCCGCAACCCATGCATGAAAAAGAAGAAAGGAAAATCAGTTGTAGCTCCATGCAAAAATCTATCCTTAAATAATAAACACACTTTATTATCCTGCTTGTAAATTTTTGTAAATAGCCAGGCAATGGAGCTATAACTGCTTCTAAAGGAAATTTATGATGTAGCTCAAACTCCAAAAGTATGAGAATACCAAAGAAAGATGGGCTTCCAATTGTTCTATCAAATGGATCCTTATGGAGTTTTCTTTCAACGAGTATATGAGCTATTCAACTCAATCTAAGAGGATGCCATCATAGCAAGGATTATAGACTCCATTGGCCAAGCTATAGAGGTCAGCATCACAAAGAACAAAGTAGCAGAGACATTAAAAGTGCAAACAAAGGTTGAATCCATGAGATCTAAAGAGAAGAAAAAAACATGTACATTCACTAGAAACATTTGTTCAAGAACTTTTACATATATGATTTATAAGCTGACAGAAAGCTCCACTCGACACTTCCATCAACACTTTCACTTTTTAGCAAAGAGACACGCAAAGGTACACATGCCCGAATCATACAGTAGCCTCAACATTCACAACTGCCTTGAAGAGAACGTTACCAATTCATATAGATCATGCATCCTATGTGCTTAACACCCTAGAGAGTACAAAGAAAGCAATGACATTACTTATTTTGGGAGTTCAAAATTTCTTACCATACAGTGGGGATGGCTGATAGCCTCTTTCTTGATCCTAATAAAAAAATGCTTAAATGATAGCAGGCATGAAAAATGAAGAACAAGAAGAAGAAGAAGAGAAAGAAGTTGCCACTCACACCACTAGCAGATTAAAGAGGAAACTACTACAACCTTCTGAAGATTAGGATGAAGAGAGAGATGAAGATCCCATAGAAGAGCATGATTCAAAAAATCAACCATCACCAATAGAAAGCATTCTTGAACCATCGAACACTAAAGAAGAAAGAAGATGGGCTACTAAAGGTAAACAAAAAGTCAGGAAAAGGAGCTTTAAATACCTTACAATGCCACCCTTAGTTATTATAGAAGAAGCAATACAAGAGTTGTATGATTAGAGAGAGAAAAAGAATCTTTTGAAAGGGAAAGAGGTATGCAAGGTGACTTTGAAGAGTTTCAGCAGCCTAACCCCTACAAGCTTCAAACAAAGTACTCCATGTAATGTCAAGGTAAGGACCTTCTTGTAGATTTATGAATTTATCTATGGCCAAAAAAGGAGAGAGAACAAAGGATTAAGCTATGACAAAAGAAACAAACAAGCGAGACTAAAGTTGAGGGCCCTGCCAACAGCTGTGTCAGACCCACAAACCACTCCAAATCATTAACTCCTATTCCAAAAGAGTCTGAAGATAATATGCTAGAAGAAGCTACTCAAGAGCTTCCCACTATGGGGAAAGATGTGCCAAAGACTGCATAAGTAGAAGAGAAGAAGATCTAGATATTGACAAAGCAGAGGAAGCTCTTGAACAGACTGCTACCAAGGTAAAGGTAGAACAAAGGCAATATATCAAAGAGCTGCCAAGGGAAGATACTCCAAAGGAAGAAGAGAAGGTAGCTTAAGTGATTGTTTTGTGACCATGGTTGCTTCTAGTAGCGAGTGATGATTGTGTGTGTGTGTGTGTGTGTGTGTGCTAGCTATTGATAATTGAGAAGATATGTAGGCAAAAAACTTAGTATGGTATTAAAAATACTTTTGTAGAATAGCAATCCGATCAAGACATAAATTGATCAGCTACTGAGGTTGAAACTGGCAGCAGGCAGATTGAAAGTCCGTGGACATAGAGAGGTAAAGGTGAGAATTGGTCAGCTTGCCAACTTTTAGTTGGTCCCAAGCATAGGATATATTCTCGACAATTCAATAATGTTAAAATTGGTTGAAGGTTTTTTCTTTTATAGAAAATTTACTCTTTTTCATCAATGCATTGTAGCTTCAAAACTATTTTTTTGTGGTTCACAAAGAAATCTTCAGAAGTTAAAATTTGTTCGTGATTTTTTTAGATAATCACAATTGCTCTTGATCTTCATTTCCCAAGCTTTTGAATGGCTTGCAATAGATCCAAGGGCTGCCTATGGGAATGACCACTATATAAAGTGAGGGATCTAAGTTTAAATCAAAGTTCATTGTTGAAATGTGAAATCACCCAAAAAGTATTGAGTATGTAGCACTCTATGGAGAGAAATGGTGATGTGAATAAATTTTATACTCATAAAATCCTCTTTGGTGAGTTTGACTAGTGCCACAGAAGACAAAAGTGCTCTAGTGGTTGGGACAACCAATAGAAGATATTTTATCAACTTCCTTGCAGCTCATTTCAGTGCCATGATGTGTGTAGAAAGTTCTTCCCACACAGATGGTCCAAGAGCCCACATTCCTTCACAAGTCATCTTCATCCACAATCAGTTTGTTGGGAACTTCTTTGATTAATATTCTTTGATTAAATGCAAGACTTTCTTACCCAAATTCTTTAGTGCATGAATTTTTCTCACAAGTCATTGATTTCTCCATATCTCATAGCATCTTTTTAAAAATTATTGGCTTTGATTTGGTTACATGCAATCATTGTAGGAATGATCGTGCATGCAAATAATCTTAAAACACTCATTTTTTTAATCTTGTTACAAGATTGCATTATTATACATTGGTTGCCAATTTGAAGGTTTTAATTGTCGACTCTTACCAAAATTAAACATTAGCTGATGCCAAATCATTGAACCAAGGGCTTTGATGCCATTGTTTCCCCAAGAACAAGCTAGAAACCTCCTCTAATATCCAAATACACACATGCTCCTCACACCTCTCATTGTTTCTCTCTCAAAAGCATAAATAGTCAAGGTTGTGACTTGTTCTTGCTACATGCACACAGATATTGATGTAGACATAGAAGTGTAGAAGAGTGCAAAAAGGTTAAGAGAGGGAGATGATAACCAACTTTCACAAAGTTTGCATAGGTTATAGTAGGATATAGGAGAATCACACAACTATTGACTTGAATCTAGCCCCCAAGTGCACAACACACTCTACCTCAAGTATTTGATATTTTTAAATATTTACTCTAGTGCAAAAAATTAGAGGCCCCTCTTTTTACATAAAGTTGCATGGCCAAGCATTGTGAGGGAGGTAGTGTGCCCGTGCACCTGCTTACAAGAAGGGAAAGAAGAAAAAAAGAGTAATTGGGAGAAGACAACACATAGTGAGAAGTCACTGTGTTTCCTTTATGATATATAAACTTGAGGAGTAAATCAGGTTGGTGAAGTGTGTAGATGGTGTTATCATGAGTGGGTGGCCACAAGCCTTTACCCTGATAATCTCCCACACAAAGGCCAATGTAGCCATAAGTGGCTATGACTAAGCTAGTATCCACAACCGTGAAGTGCAACAACTTGACCCTTGTACAATTGTGCTCACCCTAGACCCGTTAACTCGATGTAATGTGCAAAACATTCCATAGCCAAGCTCTTCATAAGAGCATCTACTAGGTTTTCATATATGTGGACCTTGACAAGATTCCATTGCTTATTTATCAAGGCATCCTAAATGAGATAATATCTCACCTGAATGTGTTTTGACTTGGAGTTAAACACGGGATTTCTTACCAAAGCAATGGCACTTTGACTATCACAATGCAAAACTAGAATGTAATGAATGTCTAAATCTCCCACTAAACATGCCAATCATATAGCTTCCTTGCTGGCATCTGATGCTTCAATATACTCAGTCTCTGTAGTGAAAGATGTCATAATAACTAATATCTAATTCTCCTAAATGATTTTCTCATGTTAACTGATCATTTAATATGGGGAAGTACGAGGGGAGAAAAAGTTAGAATATTGGTTAGGCTAGCAGACCTGTCACAGTAAGGATCCAAAGGAGGGAAAATAGGAATCCAAAGGGGGTGCCATTTGCAAAAGAGCAATGTGCATCAATGGGATTCAAAGAACCTAAGATTTAGCCCATTAAGACTTCCAAAATGCTAAGGTTCCAAAATTCAAAGGTAATGCCCAATCACCAAAGTGTGGGGGAATTGGATGTTCATGGGACGACTAGAAAGTCTTCCCACATCCCTATCTAAGAGGGGGCAAAACCTTATATGTAGAGGATGATAGAGAAACACACACAGACATATACCCTTGCAAGCTCCCTTTACACAAAGGGCATAATGGACACATGTCAACCTAGCCCAGTTGCCCCAAGGTGCACTCAAATCCTATTGGATGGCCATAGAGGTGAACTAATGAGAATTAGGCTAGCGTAAATTTAGTTTAATTCATTTGAACACACTTGATAAAAGAACCAGTAGAAATTAAGATCTCTAGAAGACATGGACAGTCTTCCAACGGGTATAATGAGCATTCAATAGCTTATTGGCTTGCCTGATTTTTATTGACTAGAAGACATAGAGGTCCAATGAGAGTTTAATTGCATTA
This sequence comes from Adiantum capillus-veneris, assembly GCF_014529385.1. NCBI lineage: Eukaryota > Viridiplantae > Streptophyta > Polypodiopsida > Polypodiales > Pteridaceae > Adiantum > Adiantum capillus-veneris. Next base: position 7,161,735 of record NC_140950.1, on the reverse strand, counting down.
TTTAAATACCTAAAGCTCTCACAAAAGGGGAAAGGGTGACACATGTCACAAGGATATCACTTATGCTTCTTAATTGTCATTGGCTAAGCTTTGCAGGTGCCAATAGGATGCCAGAATGAGCAAATAGCAAGAGGGGTTGACCAAGAGAGAGAGGGGGCTGATTTTTGCAAAGTATTATCACACACACTCTCACACAATCTCATATGTGAAGTAAAGAAGACTATCTCTCCTTCTCAAGATTTAATGGAAAGCTCATCATCTACTCCAAGCTTGTGAGAAGGGATGAAAATCCAACCAAGAGCCAAGCTCCGATGCATGCTCATCTCCTCTACCATACTAATTACTAAGCTATGCTAAGCTTACTATTGTGAGTGATTATGTGAGGAGACATACTTCTTTCTCGTAAGAATACTCCTTCCTCTCGATCTTCTCTCATACCCCGCTAGCTCTCACCATCTTCAAAAGAGTGTGAGGTCTTGGATCTGACACTGTGAGGGAATTGTTGTTGTGTTTTCAAGTGTAAGCTTGGTGTTTCAAGCTTCCATCTTCATTGCACCAATAAGTTATTGAAGGAACACAAAGTATTGTATTGTAAAATGTCTCTCTTGATGGGGGAAACATATAATACAAAGCCTTTTGGATGGGGGGCCGACTCCATGTAAATCCGGTCCTCAATTGTTTTCAATATCTTAATTTCTCTCTCTTTTTGAAGTATTGTTCATGCCAATCTAACTAGGTGTTATGCTTTTGTTGCTCTCTCCATCCAAGCACTCTTGCTATGCTTATTAGGAATCTATTATAATGAAATGCTCACTATGTCTATGTTATTTTCCGCTACACACAAGTTACTATACCATTAAATGTTACAAAGAAGATGTACAAACTTGGGAGAGATGATCTCCAAGAAATAACTCCTCGTGCAAACACATCATCATTTCCAAACCTCCTGTGTGGTCAAAAGTGCAATTGAACTTTCAGATCTTGACTTGAGACATCATACGTGTATGATGTCTAAGTGCTCCAAATTAAATAAAATTTGGTTTCTAAGGTTTTTTTGTGGTGCTTAACACCCTAGTAAGCTCTAATGTCATCTTTGGTCCTTGAAATTGCCCTTTAAACATCGTATACATAGCATGTCTAGTTGGTCAAACTAAAGTGAAACTCACTCCACAGGTCTCCCACCTCACAAGCAACTCGTAGTAGCTTTTAGAATTCAATTCAATACTTTTTATGCTAGATATGATCAATTCAAGCATTCACTTTGTCTAGATCCGTCTTGTGGTCTTTACAAGCCCAAAAATGCTTCAAATTCAATGGAGTTTTACCTATTTACTTCTTAACTACTCTAGATCATAAGGGTGCACTCAGATGTATCTTTTGACCTCAAATTTGGTCTCTAGGATATTATATGTATATGATGTCTATTTAGTCAGAATGGACTTCTGTTTCTACCCCAGGTGCTCCTTGGATGTATAACATGCATATGTGCTCACAACAGATTTTGAAAATCAAAATTGCACAAATTCACTACTTTTTGACAAGGAAATTCTTTGAAATAGTAAACCCCCTCAATAATCGATCTATATACCTAAATGAAATGAAATTTGGGGTGTGTGCTCAACACAACATGCAAAATAGGGGTGTAAAGTCAAAAAGTCAACTTGCTGCCACATATGATGTCTGCTGATGGATTTTTGGCCAAAATTTAACCACAAGCATTCCCAAGTCTTCAACACTAGTTTTCAAGCCTTTTTTACAAATTTTCATACAAAAATATGCTTAGAATCACAAGTTTCTCTTTTTTGTTTTTGTTTTTAACACTCCGTCTTTTCTCTTTTGGGTATTAAGGGTTGGTCAAAACCCTAGTCTCAAGGTGTACTGAGGGTAAAACACCCTTTTTGAACACTCTGGCGCAATCGAATTTGTCAAATTTGGTTTTCAAGTGCCTCTTGAGACATCATACTTGTATGATGTCCAAGTTTGCAGAACTTGACGTTTCTCCACAAAACTATTGCAAATGTCCTCTTATATGCTCAACATCAATCAATCATGAAAAAAAATCAACATAAACTTCTACATTGCATTTTTACTCTCAAAATCAAACTTTTTTCGTATTTTAAATGCAAAGAAGTACTTCAACAAAAAAATCAATGATGAATAGCTATAGATCAAATTCAAATCACTTACCTAAAGCTACTCCTACTTATCATATAGGGTTTTGCATTTATGAGTAGGAAAACGCTTCACTACCACACACACGGACTAGCAAATGCTTTTATCACCTCACAAATCACTTGGCCACCAATAACTATTTTATCACCTCACAAATCACTTGGCCACCAATAACTATTTTAATCTACAACTAATACTATAAATCCTAACTAAATCTATCTAGTTGTATACCCTCGACAAGACACACGCTTCTTGGTTGTCCACTTGATCTTGAAATATCCTCTTTCGGATCTACTTTAAAAAAATGCTCTCTTTAGTCAAAACTAAAGTAGACAACCATCATACAAGTGTTAGTAGGCTTACCTACTTAAGTCCTTGTGTCCCCAACAATGGTGCCAATGTTGCGGGAGCGAATCACACCACCTATAAGGTTGCATGCAACACTATCTAGATCAACAAAATATCAATTGAGGACACAAATGACACGATAGGCTCACGGAGGCAATCTCTATAGCTTGTCAAGCTGACACCACCCACACATACAACACTTTGGAAGCCAACTAACCAAAATCTAGAATCTTATTGCTCTCAACTACACCACCCAACCCACATATACACAAATGTAAGGAAACTCATCAAATCATACCAAAATCATACGAAACTTAAGGAACACCATCCCCTCACTAAGATACACCTACCCAAAGCCTCTACACTTAAAATCCTCACTCCAAATCCATTTGCAAAAAATGCATATAGAGATAGAGCACAATTTTGGAAGTGCCCAAAATTGAAATCTATAAGTACCTATGTGTAGCTTATGTAGCCACAATTCTAACGACTACTTACACGTAAAAAACAGACATTGTTTGACACACTTACAACCACAAATAGCTCGTAGATGCATTAGCACGTGTGCTTCATTTCACGTGGAATTCTTGGCATTGTTGTGTAGCTCTCTCCAAGCCTAAAGCAATGGTGCAATCAGATCTCCAATGAGATAAGAAAGCAAGGAGTAGCATTAGGATGAAGCTCATGCTCTCTCTCTTTCTCTCTCACACAAAATCGACGGCAGTACAAAACCTTAATTAAGATAAGGTTTTCTTTACAAAATGACCTAGGTACCTTATATACTAAGGCTACCATAGGTTAAAACAAAAAATAGAGCTCAATGGCTTTGTATTTACAATGTGGAAGTGCCATCACACCCTGGATTTCGCAACTAGAATAGCTACTAATAACAAATGATGTTTTTAACCATAATCCACATCATTGCATAACTCTCAAAAAATAAGACATTGATACGAAAATCGAGTTATATTGTAGTGTTGACCCATGGGTCAACAGAAGTACAAAAAGGGAATAACTAAACCACAAAGAGTCAATTTGCAAAGTTTCATGCAATTTGGTGTAGAAACACAATTTGAGCAAAAACTAGTACCATTGGGTCCAATGTGATTTTAGATCATTGGATACATACTTTTGGTGAGAAATTGACATAGAAAACTCACTCAAATCAAGAAATTAAGCAAAAGACACAAAGATCTTGAAAATTGACCAAAATTTGGGGCTTTTCAACTTTTTGAGACCCAAATCTAAAAATAAGTAAAAATTTGACATCTACAGAGTGTAAGCATACATCTAACCAAATTTTATATTCAAACTGCATAAAACATGGATTGCGATCCATGTACCTTTTGACCATCTGGGGCTAAGATTTGAGTAGTAGATAGTTGACAGCATTTGGAACAACTTTTGCAAAGGGCACCCACCTCAAAAAACTATCAAAAGGTTGATCGAATCATCAAAAAATGAGTTGCTAGTCAAAACCGTAGAGCAAACATAGAAATTCACTTTTGATCAACAAAAAGTTTTCCAAATCCAAAAATAAGAGGTGAAGTAGACTACTTAGACCACAAGTAATCACCAAGCCAAATTTGGGGTCCAAATCTGATGGAACATGGATCGCAATCCATGTACCTTCTTTGCTTTTTTGGACAGAGACCAATACAAACAAAATATCCAAAAGCAAGATAGCCAGAAACATCTAAGAAGTGGGTCAAAAGAGGGCAGAAGGACTCCAAGTTCAAAAACCCTAAGTCTTTTTGGCGGTTTTTTGAACTTAGGTCAAAAGGACTCCAAGTTCAAAAACTGTGAAAAAGACCTAGGGTTTGACTTTTGAGTACCGTAAAGTGATCTAGATTACTTAAAAACCATACAAAAAGGATCAAAGGACTGAGGAAAAGCTGTGTGCCAAGTTTCAATGCATTTTGATACAAAGGTACATAGATTGTGATTCATGTCTCCCTATCACATATTGAGCCGAGATTCATACTAGAGCTAGCTCTAGCTCCTAGAACCATAGTGGTCTTTTCGAATTTCAATTCGGATTTGAATTACATTTTGACTAACAAAGCAGCTTAAACTCATAGTCACCAAGTGTTTTGTGCATAGATTGCAAAAGCTAGAGTGTGCAACTCAACTTTCAATTGAAGGATACAAATGCATCATAAAAGGTAACATGTTAGGATTTTGCAAAGTGCCTTCTTGATGTATTTGCAATCAGGTAGATTATACCAGAGTAGAAAACGTAGCTACTACTAGAGACCAAGTTAGTCGTATTTCAACCGAACAAAGTGTCACTCAAGGAATTTTGTCAACCTTAGAGCCAATCATATAAGAAAGTATTTCTGATACCTCATGAGAGAAATATTATACCTATATGGCTAAGGGATCGTCATAAAAAACACCAAATATGAAACTTTTACACATGCAATACTGGTTTAAAGATTAATAGGGTGCTAAAATATTAATGGTATAAATCATCTGTATGAAAATAGAAGAGATATCTAGAAAGCTCAAGCTCATAGTGCCGGTGATCGTACTGGCAATTAATACTTTGATGAGGAGGGAAAAATGTATTTAGTTGTGCACAATCCCTTTATTGTGGACAAGTGGAGATTGATGGGGATCAAAGATAAAGTTGATGTTGAGCCTGAGAAAAAGCCACCAAAGCTTGACATTCCTAGTGCAAATTTTGGCTCATGTGAGTGAGTATTTCTACTCGTGTCAATATGGATAATACACATGTGGGTTTGTATAAGTATGATACGAAGAGCAAATTCTCTATTATAGGTGTGGTGTACCCAATGTGAAAGAGTTACTGGATCAAAATGCTTATATGTGTTCATGTACAAAGTGAGAGAGATACTCAGGTGATCATGCTGGAGAAGTATGGCCTAAGGTACTCTATTGTAGAACATAAAGAGATTAAGGTATATACATACGTTGGAGGGCCACACCACCAGTACTATGTCACTCCCAGCATTCATAGACCAACAGCCTCAGAAAAGAGACCAAAAATTGCGAGAGCAAGTCCAAAAAGAACAAGAGTGGAAGACTCATTCAGTCGACCATATTTTTTTTAACCTTGACCGATGGGATCCTTGAGTTCAAGGATTCCAACAATCATGCATCAGGACAGTGAGACTCCACACATGATTTTTAGTACAAGGGTTCCAAACACAAGAACCAAGGGTAGATACACAAGACCTGAAGAGAGAGTAACTGATTGAACTCCCACTAGAGCACCTATGAGTGGGTATGAGGAGAGAGATGTTGTAGTAGGGGAGCTTAGAATGATGAGAATGGTAGCAAAAAGAAAACAAATGCGACCATCTCAACTAGCGAAGTGCATGTCCAAGAAGTACAACGGATCGAGAGATCCATATGCACATGTTTCCATCTTCAAGCAAGTCTTAAGAGCAAACAAGTTGCGGATTTTCATATGCAATACAAAGGATTTGGTTTCACCTTGGAAGGAACGTCGTCGACTTGGTTCTAACCACTGAGCAATAGAGATTTCTTGAATATCGATCAACTCTTGTGAGAGTTTGCCAAGGAATTCTCTAAGAGAGAAGTCAAGCACAATACAGTTTCCAAATCTATGCGAACAAAAAGGTGAAGGAAGCTTTGCTTCACTTCAACAATATATTAAGAGACGTCCTGTGTGAGAGTTACCGCAAGATGATCGACTATCAGTTCTCTTCAAAGAGGGCTTGAGAAATGAAACTCTCAAGAAGGATTTGCACTTAAAAGCATGCACCACATTTGAACAAGTCACTAGAGAGGTGTTGTATCTAGTTGACAACTGCAAGTTGTACAGAGAGGTAACCAAAGATGTGGACATGACCACAAGTAGCACCTCTTTGACCCTTATTAAGGTATCTACAAAACATAACGCTCCTACTTCAATCACACAAAAATTTTATCAAATAGTCAAGGAAGTGATCCAAAGAAAGAACCAAACGTACATACAAAATCCCAATCTATGATCACAGCAACCACAAGTAGTGAATGCTTCAAGGGTACTGGAGTGGTGTGCAACTAAGCAAAAGTACACCAACCATGACAAATGAGTGTTTTTAAAACCAAAATTATGTGAGGGAAAGGCCGTATGGACCTCTAGCGGTGCAAAAATTTCCACCACTTCTGAGGTACTAGATAGGACCCAATAACACAACACAAGGGGCAGACAAATAACAACCTATGTTGGGCCAAGATTTACCATTGCCTCAAGACAATTGAGCCATTGTTCGATACACAAAGCCAGTGGAGCCAGCTACCTGGAACCGCCCATCGACAACTAAACACTCATCCCCTCTAAGAGTATCATTTGCACCTATGCCGCTGTCACGATTTGGTCTCTATAGCTAAAGCTCGTGACCTCCATGCTCAACACAATTAGCTGTTGGTGCTCTTTAATTTTCACCTGCTGCAATCTGCCAAAGCCATAGAAGCCCGTGCTAAACGTGCCTGGTCATCACCAGTGCGAGCCTCACAATCCGCCATGTAACCCTAACCCCGAACTTCAAATTTCATACCCAAACCACCCCAACCAGCTTCATACCCCTGCTTAGTTTCCCTACCAGCATTCATCACTTAAGCTCATCGGCACCAATCAACCAACCCACTCCTTGCCATTGAAATTTTTACTCACAATTTTTGGCGACGCTGTTCATCTTCAAAGTGGCCCTGCTATCCATTGGCTTTGCATTGAATTTGACGTCTGCACGTCCTCAGCATAAGCATGTTTCATGCATCAAACTATTGGGATTTGCTCTATGACAATCCGTTGATTTATTGCCCAATAAGCATTTTTCCTACTAAGCCCCTGTTCCTACAGAGCTTCTGTGTCAGAATCTTGGACCCATTCCTATAAGACCTCAATCTAGCTTCATAACCCACAGCAAGGAGCTCTCAAAACTTGGCTACATGCGGGCAACCTCCAAATCCATCTTGGCCTTGTCCCACGATTTCATGCTCCTCCAAATCTAGAAGATGATGGCACATCAAAGGCACTATACGCTATGCATAAAATATTTGTGTACAAGCACCAAGCACGACCATGGGTTCTAGACACTGCCTGCACAATACGTGTATGGTAAGACCGCTCATGAGCACACATATAAGCATCACATTGGACATGTATGTGTACTTTATATCATCGGCCACGAAGTTTTCATCCTCTACAACAACATCAATGAATATCAAAATCTATATCAACATAAAAATGATAAAGAACGACGGAGACAAAAATCAGGACATCAAGACGAAGGGACATATATTGCGGGACATTCTCCATCATATTCCAAATAAAAAATCCTTATGCATAGCATAAATAATGAGGGCTTTTTTCCACGTGGTTTTTCCCTCCACTGTACATATATGTGCATTGTATCTTCCTTTGCATTCTGCACTGGATCAAAATATCAACAACAAACCATCATATTGTGGCAAAACAATGACATATTGGCTACTACAACAACTGGCGAACAGAACAAAGTACAATAATTTTTGCAAATTTGTGAGAGAGAGAAAATCCTCCAACAAACAGCAAACGACATGTGTTGTGAGCATTATCTCTCTTGTGTACCTTACCCTCTATTTGTGTCAGGGGAGGCTTGTGTGTGCCTACACCCTTTGTGTCTATGGGGGGCAGCTTTGTGTTCAAGGGGAGGCTTGTGAATTGTGTGCCTCACCCTAGTGTGTTTTGAGGAGAGGATTGTGTGAGTGATATGCAACCAAAACCCATATAGGGGAGGATTGTTAGGATGCGAGTTTTCTTGCATCTCTTGTGTGAAAAACCCCTTCCACCTAATGTGTCAAGCCATGTGAATAGCTTCTTACAGCCTTTGTGTAAAGAGAAAGCCACTTGTGTTTGTGCATAGACAGCCACATATTGTGCTCGTGTGTCAAAAGGTTGTCTATTTGTATAAGCCTATATAGAGGTACATTCTGCTGAATATTTGTAAGCTTTATCATTTTGCAAGTATACTCCATATTGTATTATGCAATAGTTTCTCTCTCAAGCTCTATACTAACCTCTCCAAGCATGCTTATGCCATGAATGGTACACTAACCTATCCACCTTAACCCTACAATTCCTACAAAAATACAGCACTCAATTGTGCAGGTGGTTTAAGCATTCTCTCATTGAAGAAAATTGCTCTTGCATTATTTGGTCTCAAGTTAATAATTGGAATGCTTCTTTCATTCCTATAAGTAGGACCTTTGTATGTGACCCATGCTGCAAGAGAAAAGCAAGAGGACATAAGGAAACTGAAAATAGAATCTTTCAGTGTCCCAACTAAATGAAACCAACAAACCATGAATTTATATTATCAAAAATCAGTACATTATAACCTTAATACCAGAAGAAGAACTTGTAAGAGCATTGGATTCTATGTGGATCAATCGGCCCACCCATCCACTTGCTCCTACTCTGGATAAAGAGAATTTCACTTTTTTGGGAGCAAACCAGAATACCTCCATCCCATGCCACACTACGAATGAAACCACTTTGTCTCCCTTCATGAACCCAAGCTCTCAAAGGATTCCAAATACCAGTAGATGGTAAGATATCAACACCAACCATACCAATTTAGGCTCCACATCTCTTTGATAAAAATCGGGTGTTTAGGCTAAACCAAGGCAAAGCCCCTGACATACTAGTTTTGTAGGCGAGTGCTAGCTATGTAGAGGAGCCTGACCAAAAAGAAGATCTAAGCAGTTCCCTTGATTTATCATAGATTCAAGCCATTGATCCTTTCATCTTGGACTATGCAATATAGGTGGTCTTAGTATTGTATTGAAGCTATCATGAGAAACAACACATGAGTCACCATAATATGGCATCTTGTATATGCACAAACCATCCTTTCTAAGGTAATTAGGTTGTATAAGGTCTCTACCCTTACACATCTAACATAATCCTTTTCAAGGTAATCAGGTTGTACAAGGTAACTACCCTCACACATCTAGCATAATCCATCAAAACCACTTTACAATTCAAATTCAAATTCAAATCATAAACCATAATCCAAATCTCATCACTTGGGTGAACACTCTGTTGGGATGTGGGTTTTTTGTTGCATCTCTTGTGAGAACAACGTCTTCCACCTAGAAATGTGATGTGTGAATAACCCATGTGAAGAATCAATCCATGTGTAAAGAGTAGCCATTTGTGTGGTGTATAAGCAGCCACATATAAGTTGTACATAAGTAGCCACATATATACCTTATATGTCAAAAAATTGCTTCTTTGTATATGCCTATATAGAGACACATTATTCTCAATAAGTATAAGTCTATTTTGACGCCATATTTTATTGTACTGTGTGTGACATCAAGCCCTAAGCTAACTCTACTCTAATAATTCTTATGCCATGAATGGACACTAAGCTATCCACCATAACTAACAATTGGTATTAGAGCCATTAGCTAGATTGGTATCTTCTAATCTAATTAGATCTTAGGTATGTATATCATTAGCCTTTAGAATTGGATTTGATTAGAGTCCTTAACACACTTCCAAGGGGACGGTTATGAAGCGAGCTTTTTTTTTTTCATCCCACCACCACTACCTCCCATTGCCGCCCCTTAGCACCCATTGCCACCACCAACTTAACCCACCACTATTGGTTAGTGGTGCTAGCTTCTCGCTCTCTCTCTCTCTCTCTCTCTCTCTCTCTCTCTCTCTCTCTCTCTCTCTCTCTCTCTCTAAAAAGAGAAAAATGGTATAACCTTTCTATCACCCAAGTGTGGTAGATTGGTTATGCCATTTCCCTCTTGAATAACAGGTCTCTTGAGTTCAACTGTCGTATCTTTGAGGTCTCTTGAGTTTCCTACGATGTTGAAATCATCTTCTTCTTGGATGTGTATGGGTGTGTGTTAAATAAAAAGAGGAAAATGTTATAACCTTTCTATCACCCAAGTGTGGTAGATTGGTTATGTCATTTCCCTCTTGAATAACAAATCTTGAGTTCAACTCCCGTCATTGAGGTCTCTTGGGATAGTTTCCTACGATGTTAAAATCCTCTTCTTCTTTTTCTTCCTCCATATCTTCCCTCTCTCCCTTTGCCTCCTCTCTCTCTCTCTCTCTCTCTCTCTCTCTCTCTCTCTCTCTCTCTTTGACATGGATAGATTATCCCCCCCCTTTCCATGTGTTCACTGGACATACCCTCCTTGTCTCTCACACGAACCGAGATCACTCAGCTCATCAGAGAGGACTTGATTTAGTTAGACACTAGGAGGACATGGATACAGGCTATGGTTGTGCTTGGCACAAAGAGGGCTTTCTACAGAGAGCATCTCCTTGAGCTTACAGAGGATGGTTTTGTGACCACACCTGGCTAAATGAACACTCATCTATCCCATGGATTATGATGTGTTATTGGATAGATGTGCACATCATAACACCAGTTAGAGATTGAGGTTGACAGATCTAGAGGAGTACCAACATAGGCTAGGGTTGAGAGAAAGCGAGGTGTGGCATGGGGGAAAAAGACAGAGAGAGCAGGAGGCAAAGAGAGAGAGGGAATATATCGAGAGAGAGAGAGAGAGAGAGAGAGAGAGAGAGATGGGGGGGATGCCTTTTTTTCTTTTAAAAGAGGGAGAGTGAAACCGGCCCGTGGGGCGGTAGGTGTTGGTTGGCTTTCACCCAAAATTCTTTACTTTAGACACACACACACAGAGAACACTTTGCAAAGAGAACATGCAACGGGAATTAACACTTGAATACACAGACAGCTCGGAAGCTAGAATGCTCCGAGCAGACGCCGACAACCTGTAGGCCCCAAAATTGGCGCCCCTTTCTGTATTTCTTTATCCTTTGAGAGGGTAAATTTAGATAGTAGAGTCCTGGGAATCCTTTGTCTATATCCAACTAGATACCACTTGATTTGGCCAAATTTTGGTAGTATAACAGTCCCAAAACTTGCACAAAACCAATTCCCCTTCTGGAACTCACTTCCACTGGCATAAACCCTCTGATTCCTGCCCAAAAACAGTAAATTCAGCACGCTGTATTTATTGGTTTTTGCCTTGTTTTTACCTCCAAACAGTCCCCTAACTGTCCTTTGCCCCAGTGCGGCACTATTCCCAATGGTTCTAGCGTCTGTATGGGTGAAAAACAGTCAATTTACAGCGCATACACAACGCTGAAAACGCACCTATACAGTGAGGTTATGACCCTCACCGGTGCCTACTTTAGAGTAGCAGCTAGC